>NC_092872.1:393441852-394041852 GCF_028372415.1 Notamacropus eugenii | reverse complement strand
GCCCAGTAATAAAAATATATTTGAATTTAAAAGAAAAAAACTTGAATGTCAGAAGTCTTATACATGTCATTCAAATTTTCATTTCTTTTTTGACAGATAAAATTAGGTAAGATTCTCAATAAACTTAATGAAATGTTTCTGTGAAATGACATTCAGGCTAAGACTAAATAGAATAGCAAAGAAAACACATAGATTTACCCATTGCCCCTTAGCATAAAGATTATTAGCAATTTCACTTTAAGCCTTTACAAAAATCTTCAGAATTACAAAGGGTTACAAAGAAGAGAGAAGAGAATGCACCTCTCTCTTTTTTTTACAGAGATGGGAGTAGGGAATGATAGATGTGGAAAATAGCCTGTGTCTAATATGGTTATAAGTTGAATCAATTTAATGAACTGTCATTTTTCCTCTTTTTTCCCCTTTATTGTATAGGAGGAGTCCCAATCAATGAAAGTAAGTGATGTAAAAACAAAAGATAGAAACATTTTTTCATTTGTATTTATTTTATTCTAAACTTAAGAAATAAACAAGAATTCCATAGCATAGCAAAATTTTAAAAAACTTTAAATATATTACATAGGACTGAGCAGCTCCAACATTAAAAGATCAGATATCATAGAACATAGTAGTCTAGTAGGCAAAGGAGCTAGGACTACAACCATGAATCACCTCCCAACCTGTCTTAAGCAGAAAACATCAGAAGAGAAAATGATCATTCAATAAAGTAGAAAGATTTTAAGCCTTCGTAAGGAGATGACCAGAACTAATCCAAAATTTGACCTCCACTATCAAGACCCAAGAGAAGTTTAAACAGATAAAACAGGGAAGTGGCCGGGGCGGGGGGGGGGAATGAGGGATTCAATGGAGCTGAACTGTTTATGGTAACATGATTCCTGTAATTCTTAAAAAAAAAAAAATGTACCACTAATAGTACAGAAGATATGGACATAATGTGTATTTGAGGGAATAACAAAAATTATTGAGGAATGAGAAAGAAAAGTCCATTATGTGCATAAGTAAAGGAGAGATAGAATGGGGGTAAATTATTTCACATGGAGAGGAATGAAAAACTATTACTTTGGAGAAGAAGATGGAAAGGTGAGTGAAATGGGTATCATTTCAATCTTACTCTCATCAGTATTGGCTCAAAGAGGTACCAATATATACAATTAGTTGAATATATAAATCCATCCTAACTGAGAGGGAAGTAGGAGGGGAGGAAATTAAATAAAGGGGCTAGGGGGTTGAGAAAAGGGAGGGCAGATCAGGGAAGGTGGTAGACAGAAGTAAAGCACTGGTGAGGAGGGAAAGCACGAAAGGAGTGATAGGACAAACAGGAGGAAGAATAGGATGGAGAGAAATACATAGGTAGTAATCATAAGTGTGAATGTGAATAGAATGAATTCTCCCATAAAATCTCCCGTAAGCAGATAGAAAAATGGATAAACTAGTGTTTGATAAGTCCAAAGTCCCCAGCATTTAGGGTAATTACTCACTATTTGACAAAAACCACTAGGAAAACTGGAAAACAATAGGACACAAACCAAGATAAGGTCAAAATGGATGCACAATTTAGACATAAAGGGTGACATCATAAACAAATTAGAAGAGCAAGGAATAGTTTGCCTGTCAGATGTATGGAGAAGGGTAGAATTCATGACCAATCAGAGTCAGAAAGCATTACAAAATATAAAATGGATAAATTTGATTACATTAAATTAAAAAAAAAACTTTTACCTCAACAAAACCAGTGAAACCAAGATTAGAAGTAAAGCAGAAAGCTGAGAAACAATCTTTATAGCTAGTGACTTTGATAAAGGCTTTATTTCTCAAATATACAGAGAACTTAGTCAAATTCATGAGAATATAATCTATTTCTCAATTGATAAATCTTCAAAGCATATAAACAGGCAATTTTCAAATGAAGAAGTCAAGCTACATATAAGCATATGAAGAAATCCTCTGAAACACTTTTGATTAGAGAAATGCAAATTATAACAACTCTAAGATACCACCTCATACCTATCAGACTTGCTAATAAGACAGCAAAGAAAAATAATAAATATTGGATAAGAAGTGGAAAAATCAGAACACTAATGCACAGTTGGTAGAGTTGTGAACTGATCCAACCATTCTGGAGAGCAGTTTGGAACTATGTCCAAAAGGCAACCAAACTGCATACCCTTTAATCCAGCAATATCACTTTTAGTTCCATATCCCAAGGAGACCATTGAAAAGGGAAAAGGATTTACATGTGTAGAAATATTAACAGCAGCCCTTTTCATGGTGACAAAATATTAACAATTGAGGGGATGACCATTAATCACAGAATGACTGAAACGATATTTGAATGTAATGGAATGCTATTGTGCAATAAGAAATGAGCAGATACATTTCATAAAAACCTGGAAAGGCTTGCATGAACTGATACAAAGTGAAATGAGCAGAACCAAGGAAACATTGTGCATAGTATCAGCAGCATTGGGTGATAATCAACTATCAAGGATTCACCTCTTCTCAGTAACACAATAAGGCATATATTTCTCACTTACTTCATTCTTTCTCGTAGTTTAATTTTATTTTTTCCCTTTTGATCTGCTTCTTCTTTCACAACTGTGTCAAGTAGAGAAATATGTTTTATATGACAGTACATGTATAAAAAACATCAAACCGCCTACCATTTTCAGAAGAGAGGAGGGGAAGAAGGGAGAGAGAAAGATTTGGACTTCAAGATGTTACAAAAATAAATGCTAAAGTTTTTTATTGACATGTAAATGGGAAAAAAAGATACTATTTAGAAAATAAAGAATGGGGTGAATGCACCACCAATGAAAGAAAAATTTAAGACAATTGTTAGGAGTTATTTTTCCCAATTATATGCCAATAAACTGATGATCTATAAAAATACAAATTATCCAGATTAACAGAAGGAAAAAAGTAATTGAATAAACTAATCTTAGAAAATGACATCGAACAAGATGCAAAAGAATTTCCTAAGAAAAAATTCCCAGGATCAAATGGATTCACAAGCAAATTCTACCCAAACACTTAAAAGAATAATTAATCCCAATACTATATAAACTATTTGGAAAAATAGGCGAAGGACGAGTCCTTTGAAATTCCTTTGATGACATAAATACAATATTGATACCCAAACCAAGAGGAGCCAAGATAGGGAAAAAAATATATAGACCAATTTCCCTAATGAATAGTTTTGCAAAAATTTTAAATAAGAAGCTAGCAAAGAGATTACAGCAATATGTTACAAGGATCACACACTATGACCAAGTGAGATTTATACTAGGACTGAAAAGCTGGTTCATATTAGGAAAATTATAAGCATAATTGACCATATCAATAACAAAACCAACAGAAATCCTATGAGTGTCTCAACAGACGGAGAATAAGTCTTTGACAAAATATAGCACCCATTCCTATTAAAAAAAAAAAACACCAGAAAGAAAGGAATAAATGGAGCTTACCTTAAAATGATAAATAGTATTTATCTAAAACCACTCACAAGAATTACCCATAAGGGATATAAGCTAGAAGCCTTCCCAATAAATTCAAGGATGAAGCAAGGATGCCAATTATCACCTCTATTATTTAATATTATACTACCAACGTCAGCCATAACAGTAAGAGAAACAAAAGAAATTAAAGGAATTAGAATAGGCAATGGGGAAACAAAACTATTACTCTTCACAGATAATATCATGTTATACTTACAAAATCCTAAGGAACTGACTAAAAAGCTACTTCAAAATAGTAACATCTTTCATAAACTTGCAAGACACAAAATAAACCCATATAAATCATAAACATTTATATATATTACAAATAAAGTTCAGTAACAAGAAATATAGAAAGAAAAAAATCTATTTCAAATAGCTATAGATAATATAAAATAATTGGGATTCTACCTATCAAGACAAACTCTGGAATTATATGAACATGACTATAAACCCTTTTCACAAAAATGAAGTCAGATCTAAACAATTGGAAAATTATTAATTGTTCATGGGTATGCTGAGTAAATATAATCAAAATGACAGGTCTACCTAAATTGATCTATTTATTCACTGCCAAACCAATCAAATGATCAAAAAATATTTTATACAGCTAGAAAAAATAATACCAAATTTCATCTGGAAGAACAGAAGTTCAAGGATATGAATGAAAAAAAAATGTGAAGGTGGTCTAGCAATACCAGATCTCAAACTGTATTATAAAATGATAATTATCAAAAACAATCTGGTACTGGCTAAGAAATTAGAGTGGTGGATCAACGGAATAACATGATAAACCCAAAGATCCAAGATTTTGGAAACAAAAACTTATTTTTCACAAAAACTGTTGGGAAAACTGAAAACCAGGATGGCAGCAACTAGGTATAGGCCAACATCTTACACTGTATAACAAGATAAAGTCAAAATGACTACATAATTTCTACATAAAGAGTGATATCACAAGAAAAGTAAGAGATCATGGAACAGTTTATCCTCAGATTTATGGATAATGGAAGAATTTAGGAACAAAGAAAACAAGAGCATTACAATTTACAAATTGTAAAACATAATCTTGATTATATAAAATTAAAAAGTTTTTGCACAAATAAAGCCAATGCAACCAAAATTAAAGGAAAGCAAAAAAATGGGGTAGAGGGGATTTTGCAACAGGTACCATTGATAAAGGCTTCATTTCTCAAATACATAGAGAACTGTGTTGAAGTTTTAAAAATTCAAACCATTCCTCAGTAGATAAATGGTCAAAGGATATGAACAGTTTTCAGACAAAGAAATCAAAGCTCTCTACTGTCAAATAAAAAAAAGGTTCTATTGGTTGGAGAAATGTACATTTTAATAACTCTGTGGTACCACCTTACACCTATCAGAGTAGCTAATGCAATAAAAAAGGAAGTACACTGCTGCTGGAATTGTGAACTAATCCAACTTTTCTGGAGAACAATTTGGAAATATATCCAAAGGGCTATAAAACTGTGTATACCCTTTGATCCAGCAATACCACTACTAGTTCTATATCCCAAAGAAATTACAAAGAAATATTTATAGCAGCTCTTTTTGTGGTGGCTAAGAATTGCAAACCAAAAAGATGTCCATCAATTGGAAAATGGCTAAACAAGCTGCAGCATATTATCATAGTGGAATGTCATTATGCTATAAGAAATGACAAGCAGGATGATTTCAGAAAAAAACCTGGAAAGAATTACAAGAACTGATGCATAATGAACAGAACCAGGAGAAAGTTGTACACAATACCAGGAATATCTTTTATGAAGAACTGAGAATGACTAAGCAATTCTCAGCAATGCAATGATCCAAGGCAATCTGGAAGAACTAATGATGAAACATATTGTCCACCTCCAGAGAAAGAGATGATTTTGTTTGAATATAAAGAGTAGCATGCTATTTTTCACTTTCACTTTTTCTTTTATTCAAGTCTTTTTGTATAAAATTACTAAAATGAAAATGTTTTACATAAGTTCACATGTATAAACTATATCTGATTGCTTGCCATTTCAGGAAGGGGGATAGAAGGAAGAGAGGTAGAGACAGAATTTGGAAGTCAAACTTTAAATGGAAATGTTAAAAATCTAGGGGAAAATAGAAGCTCTTTAGCGTGTTACATTTCTCTAAGTTGAAAGCAATCCTTACAGGATTTTTTTCTTACAGGTTAGAGTAACAAAGTTGACTTTTTCAGGTGATGATAGTTAATATATATTTTGAGATCTGGCTTATCCTTTAGTTCTTTTTTTTCCTCCCAAATCATTTTCTGTGACTAATTCAAAGCAAGAAGACCTATGATTCTTTGGCAAATGAAATGTCTATCATACTTTTAGGGGACATTTACGTTCATCTTGTAGTCTTTGCTCTTTTCTAAAGATTGCTAATTACATTAATGGAAAACTAATTAAATAAAGCAATCACTGTTTACTTTCTCCAATGACTTCCAATTAAGAAATTGTGCATTTATATACACATTAAAATGATAGTTTATTCAAAAATATTGTTACTGTATACAGTGTTCTCTTGGTTCTGCTTATTTCCTTCTTCATTATTTCATGCAAGTCTTTCCATACTTTCTAAGGTCTTCATAAATATGGTAACCTTGTATTTGACAAGTGTAAATATTTAAGTTTTGGAGATAAGAATTCATTATTTGTTAAAAGTTATTGGGAAAACTGGAAAGCAGTCTGGTAGAAATTAGGCATAGATCACTATCTCAAGAAAACTGAGAACTAGAGAGGCTAAGGTAATTTTCCAAGATTAAAGGGCTGGCTAGTGATGGAGTTCCAACAAAAGCGCAGATTGCCTGACTCTCAAGCCAGTAGTTCTCAGAGTCTCATCTAGAGGCCACCAGAGATCCCTGAGAACTTTTGGGAGGAGTCTAAAACAATGTTCACAATAATACTAAAATGTTTTGACATCCAGTGCAGTAAACAGAAATAGAAATCACCCACATAAGCAAATGCTCTTGCAGGTTGTGGAAATGTTTAATAATTTTTAAGTTTCATGGGTCCCTAAGACCAAAAAGTTTAAGAACTGCTGCACTGTATATACTATTCCACATTATCACATGGGATCAATTACAAAAGATATCTATATATTTCCATGTTTAATTACTTCAAAAAGTTGTAATTTTATGAGTGCTGTCCTTCCTTCTATCATTACAAGTGATAATGTGTAGAGATTCATAAAATTTGCACACACACATACCCTCAAGGTGTGAGATTTCAATGAGTATTTGATTGTGTTCTTCTAATGAAGAATGCAGGAGAGGGACCTTGGGGTGAGGGCAGTAAAGCCTGGTATTTGAGTAGGAGTGGAGTTTTGGTCAGATAGAGCCAATGACAGGTAGGGGTTGGTGAGCTAGAGCTCTGTCCCCTGGAGACAGGTAGTATGGATGAGTGCACTTCAAGTGGGTCTAAGACATAGGATGGATCCAAACCCAAAACTCACTCTTCTCCATTTGATCCTCTACTCATATATCAAATTGATTTTCCTAAATCAAAGTTCCGACTCTCTCTCTCTCTCTCTCTCTCTCTCTCTCTCTCTCTCTCTCTCTCTCTCTCTCTCTCTCTCTCTCTCTCTCTCTCTCTCTCTCTCCATCTGTCTCCATCTGTCTGCCTATGTCTCTCTGTCTCTTACATACACACACACAATTAACTTCTGTTGCTCTATATTACCTCTAGGATCAAATATAATGTCATCTATTTGGACTTTAAATGCCTTCACATTCTGGCAACTTCCTACCTTTCCAGTCTTTTTAAAACCTCACTCTCCAACACCTACTCTACAACCTAATGATACTGGTCTCATTGGGGACTATCTCCAGTCATCCTCATCCTATATCTTGCCATTGGACCCAGAGGGTGAGGCTATTGACTTCGCACAACTCTGCTTCACTTAAATCCAAATCACTTGCAAGTCGTGGTATGACCTTTCCAATGTCATGGTCCTCCAAGAAGGAGGGACAAACAACAATCAACAAACAACCTTTGAGTAATAGTAGCTGCCTCACTCTGGGGACCCAACTGATCAGCTCCAGTTGGGCAATGCAATTCTTTCCTTCCTTCCTTCCTTCCTTCCTTCCTTCCTTCCTTCCTTCCTTCCTTCCTTCCTTGTTTGCTTGCTTCCTTCCTTCTTTCCTTCCCTCCTTTCCTCATTCCCTCCTTCCCTCCCTCCTTTACTGCAGGTGCTCTGCCCAAAGGAATATAAATTTTCATCACTGAAACCTCACAAGATATCTTGAAGCTTACAGGCTAGACTTCTTTTTTTAAGGATCAAGCCTTAAATTCAAATCACTCTTCCTCTCATTGACTGGTCAACAATAGGTCCCAGACCAAACCTCATTTGGTCATTGTTTGGGCTCTGATGGCTCAGAGTGAATATAAATGAAAATCGTTTCTATTTTGCCCCAATCCCACCTTATTATATAGATTTTCTTGAATTGGAAATTTATTGCTACATATTTTGAATCCTCTCATGTTCTGCTGTGCATGTGAAATATTTTTTTCTTTTTTTCTTTTACATTTGTTTTAATATTTCCTTTTACAATGTGTTTCTTTTTCTTTTCATATTATATATTTAAATTTTAGTATTTGTCTAAAATTAAAAATATATATATTTTAAAGGAAGAAACCCTGAGGGTCCTCCCCTCCCAGAGTGATTTTTTTTTGACTAGTTAAAACAGGACATCCTTTGCTTCCTTCCTTACTAAATTTTAATCACTAAATGGGTGTTGCCCTAGACAAACTGAGACCTGGGAAAGACCTTAGCTTTAAAATACCAAGGTCTCCCACAGAATCCAGGGCCATCTCAAGCAGTCATGATCTATATTTTATCCCTGGACCCAGATGGCTCTGGAAGTGAGAAAGAGACTGATGACTTTGCATAGCCCTGCCTCACTTAAATCCAATTCACTTTCAAATCATGACATCACCTTCCTGATGCCATGGTCCTCTTCTGGAATGAAGGATAAACAAGAAACAACAACTAGTCTCATTATTGTTTCTTGTACAAAACAATCTCTCCCAACTTGAAAGCATTTTCCCCTACGCCTGTAACTCTCTTTTTCTGTATCAACACCTCTTTCTTTTCCACCTTCATATCTCAGCTATAATCCCACTTTCTGGAATAAGACTTCCCCAATCCCCCTTAATGCTAATTCCTTCCCTTTGTTGCATATCTCCAATTTATCCTATATTTGTCGTTTCCACATGGTTGTATATACATGTCTCCCTTATTAGAATGTGTGTTCCCAGAAAGGAGACTTTTTTTTGTTTTTGTTTTTTCTTTTTTTCATATCCCCAGCATTTAGTATGGCGTCTGGTACATAGTAAGTGCTTAATAAATACTCTTTTATTTGACTTAACTTAAAATTTATCCTCTTGTAGGACATCCCATGAAAGACAGATAGACACCTTTGAGGTACATATTTCTAATTTTGAATCTTACGTGATACTAATAATGATGCTATCTAATAACAGTTAATATTTATATGGTGCTAATTATATGTTAAATGTTTTACAATTATCATTTCATTTGATCCTCACAATATCCGCAAGACAGGTGCTATTATCATTCCCATTTTACCAATGAGGAAACTGAGGCAAGTAGAGGTTAAGTGACTTGCCCAGCATCACATGGCTAGTGTCTAAGGCCACATTTGAATAGACCCTGAGTTTTATCCTCTGAGCCACATAGTTGCTCTTAATTATCAATAATCAGAGGACAATTAAACAAATATTCCCCAATATATTCTTTTCCCAAAAAATTAGTATTATAAAATAATAGACTGAGATATAGAAGGGACTCAGAGACCCTTGAGCCCAACCTCTCATTTTGCAAATGAGGAAACATTTTAGATGGGACACTTTAAGACCTCATTTTGGTCTATCATGTTAAATGCCATTTTTTTAATAATACAAACACTAAACATGGCAGGATCTTGTATTCAAGACGCTTTTTAATAAATTATATAAATATATATATATAAACAGAGATGGATAAATTTCTGTAGATATTTACCTCTAAAGAACCTTTTCTTGTCTTTCTTTCCTATACTAATATTTTTGTTCAGTCTGGGTGTCTTCTATACTATACACTTAACCTTGTAGCTATAACCATTTTTTTCCATGGCTTCAAAGAAGTCAATAAGTAATTGATAAATTTTCTGTCACCATGGGCAATTAATAGGAGTTACACAGCATTGGCTGCATCAATTTTCCTGTATGTGAGAAGCAAAAAATTGATTTCACAAACTTACTGGTGCATATTGATTCAGTGCCTATCCCTAGGCCATTTCTATTTAACGCTTTTGTGCAGTCATTGAAAAAAAATCTCAAGACTGTCAAATAAAATCTCGTTCTTTGGAGTTTTTATCTGTTACACTGGATTGCAAGTATTTTTTAGTATCAGTAATGCATTTTCAGGCTGAGAGATTTAGGTATCCACTCTCTTGAAATGTTTTCATTTTGTGGAAATAAGATAGGCAAACAGCTAAAATAATCATTATTCATTTAGGTCTGAAATCATAGGTGATAAGTTTGCAAAAGTATTAAAAGCAGGAAGTTTGGGAAAACAATTGATTTGTTTTTTTTAAGCTTTTCTTTCAGATTTCTGTGATTATTTTGAAAGAAAATCTATATGTAAAAACTTGTTCCATACATTTCATTAGAGGTACTATTCTTCCTCATTTTTGCTATGCAGTCTGGAGGCTGAGATAGAGCATGAAAAGATTAGGGAGAACAAGGTGGGAGGTGGTGGTAAGCGTCTCAGTTCTATCATAAAATTAAGCCTTTAAAAAACCAACTTAAAAATGATTTACTACAAAAACAAAATACATTTTTTCTTGAGAGAGATTTCTTACATGGCAATTCCAAATATTCCAATGCTGTTATAGTTCTTCTATTAAGAAGTCTTACATAATAATAGGTTTTGATACTCTTTCAGATACCTGTGATCTCATACTATATGTATGGATATTTCCTCAAGATTTAACTGTGAACTAATCCATTAGTATGCAACAAATTCCAGAGGTTTAGTGGAATGCCCCTAGGAGGTGTCAATCATTTGCCCTATTAATCCTGTCAAAATTTCCTCTGTCTTCCTAATCCAAAATACTTATCCTTGACCATCATGCTCCAAAATGTATTGTCTTCCTTCATTAGAATAGAATGTAAAGTTCTTGAATAAAGGGAATATCTTGCTTGTTTTGTTTGGTTTTGTTTTTTAAATCTCTAGAGTTTAGCACTGTGTCTGGCACATTTTTTTTTCCATTTATTGAGGTTTAGGGAAGCTGGGGACTCCCAAACACCTGCTTGAATGACTTCAACTCAAGCCTTCTTAAAGCCAAAGAAAACCAAAGTTTATTAAAGATTTGCCAAATTGGGTTGACTCTTAAGGAGCCTAAGCATTTGTAATGCATGTATTGCAAAGCAGGCCAGATAGAATGTCAGCTAGACAAAGTTTGTGCTGGATCCCACCTGAGTGCCTTCATGGAGGGAAGATAGAAGGTAAATATAGAAAAGACTATAAAAAGGATCTGGGGGTGGACTGGTAGTCTAGGGTGATGGGAGGAGGGATTTAGGGAGGGTCTTGAGGAGAAGTCCAAGAAAGGGATGACTGGTCAAGGGTTGGAAACAGATGGAGACAATCAGAAGATATCAGATAATGGAGGGCTTAGGTGGGAAACAGGTGGGGCAATCCAGAGATCTTGATAGTGGTGGTATAGGAATGAATACAGATCTCGATGGGAGTGGTCAGCAGCCTGGGGGAATGGGATTTTGATGGGATCAAGGGGAGGGGTGCAACAGAGACCTGAGCACAGTGATAATGAAAAGCTCATGGACTTCCTGAGACTGCTGGAACAAATGGGAAGATTAGATTTGAGTAAGAAAGGTCTGATTAAGTGGAAGATTCAAGGGGAGCTCAAGGAGGCTCCCAGAGTCTGAACCCCATCACATTCATTTATTAACTCATCTATTTATGTCAGATGGACCTTCTTTGAAGGAATTATAGGAGTATATGAATAAGAATTGTATGTGATGAGAAGGCATGGACAGCCTGATATTGATACAACAAAGATGATTTAAAAATTAATTCCTGACAACATGGAAAGAGAAAGGATGGTAGAGTGTTTTTCAGCTTCTTTCCCCTTCACTGCATCAAAACAACAACAAACACAAAAGATACTGTATAAAGCTTTAAAAACTGCTACAATAAGAGAAAAAAGCAAATAATTCCTAAAGGTAATTAATATAGGAAAAACAACCCAAAGTCAAATATAAGTGCATTGTTCCAGTCTTACTTCCAAAATGTCCAAACATCTATTCATCAAGCTCTGTTTAAATTAGGTCTTTGTTTGCCCCTCAGCACAGGTACAGACTCAGATCTAGTCCTAGGCCTAGTTCCAATCCAGGTTAAACCAAGCCCCTACTTTGCCTTTCCCCTTCATAGACCTGGTATCAGATCTTGTCATACCTGGCTTATGCTAAGGTTCTACCTGCTACCTACCCCCAACTGAATTCTAGGATGAATTTCGGACTAAATTCTAACAAAATGAAACACATCTACCCCCAGAATTCCATGTAACAAAAACCAACACAAAATGGAAGGGGATTATAATAAGAAATATGAATATATTGAGAGCATCAAAAGGTAATAAGAATGAAGAAATAATAAAAAAGAGAGAGCCAATATATTGAATGAAGAAAGGAAATAGTTTGAAAATCTTGAGAGGGGATTAAACAATAAATTCTTCCAGATCTGTCAGAAATGACAATGGTAGAATGGTTCAAAAGAACAATAACAGAATAGAAAGAGAAAATCAAAATAAATGTTATAGCTCACAAAAAAGGATGTTAATGTTACATGCAAATAGTAAACAATGCATAGTATATGACACAGAGAATCTCTAAAATGATAGACAATGTAAAATTGAATGGAATTTGAAATGCAAAAATGTACAAGCAGAAGACAAAATAATTGAACAAAATGTAAAAGATAACATAATTGGAAAAAATCAGGAGAACCCTAAAGCCGAGGAAAATTAGAGGTAAGGAAGAGTACAATGAGCAAACAAAGGAATTATATATCTTCCAGAGACCATTACTCCTGCAATTTTGTGGTAAAATCTGGTTTCATCCCTTTCTATTCCTGTGACTCTTTAAGTGCAAGTTTCAATCTGGGATTCAAATATGTGGAGTTTCATAGACCCTCACAATGTGGGGAGGGGCAGCTAGGTGGTACAGTGAATAGAGCACCAGTGCGGGAGTTAGGAGGACCTGAGTTCAAATCTCACCTCAGACACTTGACACGTGACACACACTAGCTGTGTGACCTTGAGCAAGTCACTTAACCCCAGTTGCCTCATCCTGGGTCATCTCCAGTCATCCTGATGAATATCTGCTCACTGGATTCAGATGGTTCTGGAGGAGAAGTTAGGCTGATGACCTGCACAGCCCTCCCTCACTCAAAACAAAGTCAAGTGCAAATCATGTCATTAATTCTCTGATGGCATGGTCTTCTTCGGCAACAAAGGATGAACACACACACACAATGTGGGGTGGTATCACCTGCTTCCCCCCAAAAGTTGAAAGGTAGAAGTTCTTTTTAGTACGTTTCCTTTATTATACCTTATTTCTCTATTCTTGTTACCATGATGGCTTCCTTTAAATACACCAAGTAAAGTGGCTTATTGCTTTCACCACTGTATAATAATTCTTCTCTATATCTCTTTTAGTTTTAGCAATGGAGCCCCAAAACTGAGAGAAGATATTTCTACTAAATTGATTTTTAAGGCAGATATTGTTCTGTTGCTCAAAATAGAGACACAAAAGAGACATGGAGGGATTTTTAAGACCACCTTACCATTCAAGTTGATACTTTTGTTTGAATTACTCCTCTAGCAAAGCGGTTGTGTTAAAGTAAGTCAGTATTCCATTGTTTTAATTGTTTTTATTATTGTTACTGATATAATTCTCATTTTCTTTCATGGATTTCAGACAGAAAAAGTGGTGAGACAAGTCACTATCCTGTTCTTATTCTTTTATTTATAATATTCTAGAAACTATTGCACATTACAAAAAATAACTATATTTAAGTAAATATTGGGATATAAGCTCATCTTCCATAGACTCATTCAATACTTGATTTTGGTTTCTTTTTGACAGATCTATACATTTTGGAACTATTTTATTCCACGTAGCTTGCAGATAGTGAATATTTCATAAGATGATATCTGTTAAAGTATTCTTAAATTTGTTTTGAAATAATTGTAGACAATGGTTCTGTATGTAATAATGATCCAGTTCTAGTACAATTTATCTGTTGAATTCTTAAGGATATGTTGATATCTGTATTGATGGTACAAAGATTTGTCATATGTAGTTTATGAAATGCAAGAAGATTCTGAAATATCTATCAAATCACCAAGTATTTTGGGCATTTGTTGACCCCAAATTTTGTAACTTTCAGTGATGCATTACAGTTTCTACCATTTACTTGTAGGATGTACGCTGATCAATAGGTTTAGATTGAAATCATAAGTCTGTCATTTTCTATAAATAAATTCATGTGATCCATATATTAGTTCAGTGCTTTTATTTTAAAAATAAAGTCTTATACATGTCATTTTATATCACCATAATATTCCCTAGTGTCCTTTTCAAAAATTATTTCATATAGTAATTTTAAAGGAAAAAATAATAAAATCAGTATTACTGATCAACATACCAGAGAAGTCTGAAAATATGTATAATGTACAATACTTGTTGATTTCTAACCTCTGCCAAAAGAAAGGAATGAGGGAGGATGCCTTCTCAATTCTCTTCTCTTAAGCCACGCTTGTTGTTTATATTTTTACAACATTCACTTTAGATTGTGTCATTGGTCTTTTCATTTGCATTGATGTAGTCAATACGTATTTCCTTCTGGAGACCACTTATTTCACTATGCATCAGTTCCTGTACATATTTCCATGCCTCTTTGGACTCATCAAACACCATTATATCTACAAAATGAAAATATTCTATCATATTCTTTTACCATAATTTGTTTAACCATTCCCCAATAGAAGGGCAACTCACTTTATTGAGAGAGGGGAAATTGTATAAACACAACTGATCAATACACTGAGAAATCTGAAAACATGTGCAATGTATAGAGTTTGTGGACCTCCTGTTTACATAAAATGTTGTGTTGGGGGTATCTCCCTACATCTCTTCATCTGAGTCCTGTTTAAGTTATATGATTTTGTTATATTTTTAATTTTGTGTTGTGTTTTTGTTATTTCCATTAACATTTTTGAAGTTACTGGGTATATTGTTTTCTTGGTTCTGTTAATTTCACTCTGCTTCAGTTCATATGGATGTTTTCATGCTTCTCTATCTCACACACACATATCATTTGTGACAAAACAGTAATATTTCATTACATTCATATATCACAATTTAATTAGCCATTTCTCAATTTATGGACATCTGTTTTGTTAGCTATCACAAATCATTCTGTTATAAATATTTTAGAGCACACAAAAACTTTGTTCTTCCTTGGGGTATAAGGTGAGTAATGGAATCTCTGATTCAAAGGGTATGACCATTTGAATCACTTTATTTGCATACTTCTAGATTGCTTTCTAAAAGGAAAAGCTCCACATTCCATACTTCCAACAGAAGTTTATTAGAGTACTCATCTAAGACACCTCCAACATTCATCATTGCTATATTGTGTCATTTATCCAATTTATAGGGTGTGAAGTAAAATGTCAGGGTTGTTTTGATTTGCATGCCTCTTATTATTAGTGATTTGGATTTAGAGCATTTTTTCATGTGGTTGTGAATATTTTGCAGTTCTTTTTGAGTACTATTTGCTTCTATCCTCTGACTATTTATCTTTGGAAGAATGACTATTATATATCCTTACCCTGTGTGTATATATTATATAGATACATATAGATGTATCTATAGATGTATAGATGTATAGATACAGGAGATTCACCACAAAACAGGAAAGAACAAGCAAAGGTATAGCTTGGGGAGGAAGAGCTAGGTGGTGCAGTGATTAGAGGACAGACCCTGAAGTCAGGAGGACCTGAAATATGAGATGCACAAAGTTAGAGTCAACTCCACTCCAAATGTTCACATGGACTATTTGCGCCCGACCTGTGGTAGAACATTCCAATCTCATATTTGTATGGTCAGTCACAGTCAGAAACACCGTAACCACCTGACTCTAAGATAGTGATGTCATTTTGGTCCTCTTCAAGAAGCAAGGACAACAACCACCAGACACTTCTGTGTGTGTGTGTGTGTGTGTGTGTGTGTGTGTGTGTGTGTCTTTCTGGCTCTCTCTCTTTATCTCTCTATCTATCTTTCTCTTCTCTCTCTCTTTCTCTCTCTCTCTATGTGTGTGTGTGTGTGAATGGATAAAAAGATAGATAGATAGATAGATAGATAGATAGATAGATAGATAGATAGATAGATAGACAGACAGACAGACAGACAGACAGACAGACAGACAGACAGACAGGCAGGCAGGCAGGCAGGCAGGCAGGCAGGCAGGCAGGCAGACAGACAGACAGACAGACAGACAGACAGACAGACAGACAGACAGACAGACAGATAGATAGATAGATAGATAGATAGATAGATAGATAGATAGATAGATAGATAGCCTGGGGGATGTTGCATCAGTAGGTAGGAATTGGCAGTTTGCTGTAGGTCTGGTTTAGGAAATCTCTCTGAAGCACAGGAGATTTCTGTGAAGGCAAAAGAAGAAGAAGAAGAAGAAGAAGAAGAAGAAGAAGAAGAAGAAGAAGAAGAAGAAGAAGAAGAAGAAGAAGAAGAAGAAGAAGAAGAAGACAAGTGTCTAAGGCCTGAATAGGGTCAGACAAAAAGAGATTCTTAGAATACTCAAGTGATAAGCCAACAGCCAAGCAGGCTGGATCAGTGTTGATACATGGCAAAGGTAGAGGGCACAAGCCTTTGGACTAAATTAAGGACATCTTTCTGGGAAGCCTCAGAGAAAAGCAGGTATCTCAGTTGGCTGGGACTGGATCCCAGTCAATCAACTCTCTCTGCAAGTCCCAAAGTTAAAAGAGAGTTCATAGGTACTGGGGAAATAGCAAAGAAAAAAAAAATAGAGATCTTGAACAGCTAGAGTTAAAAGACCACAGAGAAATAGGGAGTATGAAATTGGTTTAGTTTATAATAAACCTGGAAAGGTAAAAGTCATACTGGATGGTTTTAAATGTGAAACAGAGTAGTCTGTATTTTATCCTAGAAGCCATAGAAAGCCATAGAATATTTTTTAGTAGTGGGAAAGAAGGAAAGGAAAGAAATAAACATTTATATAGTCCCCACTATGTACCTTGCACTGTGCTAAAGAACTTTTGTACAAATATTATCTCATTTTATCCTTATAACAACCCTATGAGATAGATGATATTATTCTCTCCATCTTACAATTAAGTATATCAAGACAAACAAAGGTCAAGTGACTTGTCCGGGATCATATGAGGATATGCACATAAATGACTTGTTGGTATAGCCATGAACCGATCCAATCATTCTGGAATAAAATTTGTAACTAATTACTAACCATCACATTTCAGGGTATATATGCCTAGGAAGTTAATGGCAAAAAAAATTTTTCATCTACAACAAAGTACTCACAAAAGTACTCTCTGTTGAGACAAAAAAAATGGAAATGTATTTGTGCCTATCACTAATAGATAAAGAAATTTTGACATATAAATGCAAGGGGATACTATTACTCCATGATAAATATAATTAATTTAGAAAAATGTGGGGATGCATGTGCACACATATATATATACATATATATGTGTGTATGTATGAATGTATATACATTCTAATACAGAGTGAATGGAGTAGAAATAATAGAACATGTACTGTAACTACAATAATATAAATCAAAGCAACGCTAAGATAATGCCCAACTCAGATTAATTACAGTGATCAATTTTGAGCACAAAGAGGAAAAACTGTATGGCATACTTCAGAGATATTGCAAATTCTGTTTCAGACCACCAAAGTAATACAAATATTACAATAAAGCAACTCACGTGAAGTTTTTCGGCTTCCCAGTGAATATAAAAGTTCTATTGAGACATTACTGGAGTCTATTAAGGGTGTAATAGTAGTATGTCTTTAAAAATGTGCATTCCTTAATTAAAAATTGCTTATTCCTAAATATGCCTTCAACAAGCTCTTCAATGTTATTGACCGCTGACTGATCAGAATAGTGTTTGCTAAAGTGGCTATGGCAATTTCTTAAAATAAGACAACAATAAAGTTTGCTGCATCCATTAACTCTTTCTTTCACTTGAACACATAGAGGCTATTGTGAGGTTATTAATTTAGCATAATTTCAATATTGTTGTTTCACAGGAAATAAGAAGACCTTAGAAGGAGGTGGGGAACAGCATGTTGGCAGAGCAATCAATACAACATTTATCAATTAAGCTTACTATCTTACACGGGCATGGTGAGTGGCACCCAAAATAATTGTAATAGCGTGATCCAAGATCACTGATAGCAGATCAGCATAACAAGAATTACAATAATTAAAAAGAATGAAATACTGTGAGGACTACTAAAATGTGATAGAAGAGACATGAAGTGATCACATGCTCTTGGGAAAATGGTTCTGACAAACTAGCTCAACATAGGGCTGCCGAACACTTTCAAGTTGTTTTTAAAAAGTTAAAAACAAAAATATATCTACAAAACATGATAAAGTGAAGTGCAATAAAATAAGGTTTGCCTGTATCTGTTTCTTTTCCATAAAAAAAACATGGAATTATGGACACGAATAAACTGTAAAACAGTCATTTTCTCAATTGGATTTTGTTGATTTTTTTCCCTTGATGTAAGAGAAGATTCCATGGTAAGTAGGAATTGGAAAACCATTCTAATATTTTAAAAGTCAAAAATAAAAGTAAGATTCATTAATTGGAAACAACAGATAAAATAAAATATTTGGTTTTTCCTTGAATGGTATTTACAAAAAGGAGTCATATTCATGGTCACATCTTAGAGGAATAATTTTGAAAAAAAAGAAAAAGTCATAATTTTGGTGAAGAAAATTTAATTATATGATTTAGAAAACCAAGGATGCAATTTATTTTTCATCTTTCAAAATGCAAACTATGCTAATGATTTTTTATTTTACATTTGAAGGGGAAAGTCCTGAGAAGTCTAATTGTCCAGGGCAGCTGTGATGCTTTTGCCTGAGACTATGCCTGTAACCAAAACAAAATAAGATTTCAAACTTAAATATTTAAAAAAAGACATCATATGCCATGTAGTCCAACATATATCTGAGTAAGAATCTTTCTCCAACATCCCTGACAAGAAATCACCCAACCTCTTTTGAAGATCTCAGGTGTTAGGTGTCTGCACATCTGCTATTGTCCAAAATCATCCTATTACAATTCTTTATAATTCATTATAATTTCATTAAGATGGAGGTGGTTTCCTTACTTACACACATTTGTTCATAATTCTGACTTCAGAAATTAAACAAAACATCTTTTTTCCTCATGATACCCTTTCTAAATCTCCCCCCACCCCCAATTCTTCTTTTCTCATTGCTAAGGTCTTTCTGTTTCTTCATCCAACTGTCATGTGACATGGTTCTGAGTGACTTCAGTACCCTGATTTTCCTCCTCTGGGGGGCTCCATAACCTTCTTAAAATGTCCTACCCAGAAGTAAATACGATATTCCATACTGGTCCTACCTGAAGGGAATAGAGTGGTTCTATTAGACCCTCCATTTAAGATTTATAATTAATGTAGCTGAAGATCACTTAACAGAGAAAGATAATAAAGGGCAAATACAAAATTTTGTTATTGCTGTTGTTATTTTTCTGTCATTTGCTTGTAGCGATTAAAACATTGGTAATTCTCTATAATTTATCAAGGTTATTCTATATTCCTATATTGGTTATTGGAAAATCTTGACCTAGACCTTGTGAAAGATAACATCCACAGAAGACTGTCTTCCTCACACACACAAAAAAAAAATCTTAGAAAAGCACTACTCAGTACTTGGACCATTGTTCAAATTCATTTATGTATTAAGCAAGGTAGCAGTCATGGGGTACACATTGTTATTCTGAAAGAGTCACGCTTAAAATGGGGGATTTATTCTCTAGTTGCAATTTGTTGTCATTTCTTCCAGTTATTTTCCCTGGAGATGTAAAAGGATTTTGTTTCAGCAATTGCAATTTTATTCTTCATAATTAATAACAAGATTGCTGCATTTTTTCATATTTTTGATGGTATAAGATAGTCTGACAATAGGAAGAGTTTATGAAATGTGTTATTTTTTAAATATCTTATTAGGGAAATTGACTTGCCTCCAAGGCAATTCAGTTTCCTATGCTACAATGAGACTGTAAGTTATGTCGACAAAGAAACGGGAAAAGAAAGTCTGCATCTATAAATAAAAACAAGAAACCAGTTGAAAATTCAAAGAGAATTTGAAACCATTCCATAACCTAGTTTGTTTTTGAAAGAGAATACTGATCAGGGCAAACATGAGAATTAGATATGTTTTTTCCCTTTGATATCTTTTCGGATGTTATCAAGACTTTGATAGTCTCTGCTGTTTGATATTAGGAACCTAAGCTGTTGCCTTTTATTGTGTATGGATATGACTTATTTTAAACTAAATCATTTGCATAACCTTAGAAATGAATTTCCTAGAGGAGTTTCTTTAAATATGGCAAAGAATCTAACAGAATTTGTTCTAATATGAAGGAATAATGAAATAAGCTTATTTTGTGGTTATATGTAATAATCTTTAAAATACTTTGAAAACTGACTGCAATTTACTTCAACTTTAGCAGTCACAGTCAGAAAATACAAAAAAAAAATGGGAAAGGGAAAGGGTGCTATTCAAGGCAAAGATATGTTATTAAAAAGAGTTAAGTAGAGGAGTTCTAGGAAATGGGAAATGTAGCATTTCACTTTCCTGATGAATTGTTGTCACAAGGTAATTTTCTCTAGTTGGTGAGTGATTTCAAGCTAAGTTTCTAGAATTGTGTGTTCTTCACTTTTCCTTGGCATATGACCCTCCTATGTTCACTCCCTTAAAAAGAAGAAAGGAGAAGAGAAAAAGTAGAAAAGAGAAGATATTGAGAAAGATAAAATGAGTTAGGAATGTCTCTATAATGTAATTCATCTGTGTAATGTGCAGAAAGCAATAAATTTCTTTTCCCCTCCCATTTTTAACTACTTTATTCAACTTTTGTGGCCAGCTGACAGCTGGCAAAAAAATAATAATAAAGCAGGTGTTAAAGTGTAATCAGCTGTAAAATTCATTAGTGAATATAGGGGAAGATTTCAAGTCACTCCAGGAGCAAACAAAAGTCCACAGAAATCATAAAGGGGGCTAGCAGTTGATTCACCCTCCCCTCTGTAATGGCCTTGGCATCTCACTATATGTCAAATAATATGACCCCAGTGGAAGCTGTGATGAAGTTGGTTGTAATAAGGGATATGCCCTACTGGGCCAATCTGTTTGGGGAGCTAGTTTTCTGCCTAGGGCACTCAACTCCAAGGAGTTTGGGCAGCTTTGCAAGATTTGTGCCTGGCCACCTAGAGTTTCTTATCCTTGCCAGTGGCATATAAATATGCTACCTTGTAAAACAAGGCATCACTCTTTACTTAAAAAAAACAAATAATCCTTCTAACAGCCATGTTTCACTGATCATTCAAGGTTCCATGGCAATGACTACCAAGTTGCCAAGGGACAGCAGGAATGTTCCTTTGTTAACATACCTGTACATCATGCAGCTTTGTTAAATGGCTACTCACAAAATTTAAAGCCTCAAGGCTTGGACCAGAATTCGAGAAAATGCACTATCAAAAACTGCAATACTTTCTTTAATTTAACTGCAAATTCATCATAATGAGGTAATAATCATAAGAATTTCTTCTGGCTGAGTTACTTTTAGAGGACAATTATTTCACACACACACACACACACGTACACACACAACTATTACTTTAGGACATCATAGTTTACAGAACATATTCCTTGTAATGACACTGGGATATAGGTATTGCTGGTATTATCTCTACTCCCCACCCCAACTGACAGATGAGGAAAACGAGGACCAGAGCAGTTTAATGCCTCACTTGTGGTTAAAGACTTAGTCATTAGTAGAGCTGAGATCCAAACATAGATCTCCTGACTCTATGATAATTGTTCTTTTCTCTAAAACATGTTGGCTTCCCTGAATAAAGAAACAGAAATTCTTAATTCCATTCTCCATTTTCCTTTTTCTGTTTGCACTTAATGGAGGCAAAACCTGCCCTCGGCAAGTGCTGATTCTTCCCTCCATAGAATTTTGCAAAATTACAAAATCTCAATGCTGAAAGAAACCTCATAAATTATGTTCTCTAACTTTAAATAAGAATCAATTCTCCAATATCCCTATCAAGGGCTAATCCAAACTTTTCTGGAAAATTTTTTAGGCAACAAATTCTGCTTTAGTATAATACTAAGTTCTGAAGGTTCTCCTTAAATCAAATCTAAATCTGTATCATATAACATCCACACAAGGTGCTCAGGTCGAAGGACAAGGAACATAATCTAATCTCTCCTGTTTGTGAGGCTCTGTGTGTATATACATACATACATATATACATAACATATATGCATATATATATAATTTCTTTCATTGAATATTTTACAATGGCACATAAAAAAACAATCTTTTTTTTTGAGTTCCAAATTTTCTCCTCCCCACCACCACTCACTGTTCTTTGAGACTGTAAGCAATTTGATATTGATTATACATGCAAAGTCATGCAAAATATATTTTCATATTAACTATGTTGCAAAAGAAAGCACAGACAAAACAAGCTTAAAAAAAAGAAACTATGCTTTAATCTTCACTCAGAGTTCATCAGTGAGCTCATTCTATTCACATTCACAGGGTGTGATGCATTTCTCGCCATTCTATTTTCTTTTCTTCTTTCTTTCTCTTTTTATTCTGTTATTCCTCTAAAGTCTCTTTTGCTTTAGATCACTGTCTTCTTTTATCTGTCCTCCCTTTTATCACACCCACTCCCATTTTCCTTAGTGTCTTCTCCTTCTGTTTCTTTGTTGGGTAAGAACTATTTCTGTTATTACATGAATATGAGTGTGTGTCTGCACATACGTACACACATAGACAAATATAATACATAAACATACACATATATGTGTATATATGTGTATTCAAATTTATATGCGTATGTATGTTTATTCCCACTTTCAATTAATTTAAATGTGAATGAAGTTCAAGCATTGTCACCCACTCACCCACCATTTTGTCTCCATTGTAATTACCTCCTTCCACACTTCTTTTTTATAAGTTAATTTCCCTCATTCTTCCTGTCCCTTTCTCTTCACCCAGGGCATTCCTCTTTCTCATCTCTGTTTTTTTTCTTTCTACCATCTTAATATAACCAATTCATTTCCATGCTCTCTTTCTATGTAAAATCCTTCTAACTGCTCTAATAATGATAAAGTTCTTCGAAACTAAATGTATTATCTTTCTACAGAGAAAGGCAAACAAGTTAATTTTATTGAGACTCATAGTTTCTCTTTAATGTTGACTTTCTTATATTTCTCTTGCATCTGTTTTTGAAAGTCAAGTTTTCTATTCTTTTCATCAGGAGTGCTTGAACATCTTTTATTCCATTAAACATCCATTTTCCCCTCAAAGGATTATAATCAGTTTTTCTGGGTAGATTATTTTGGTTGTAATACCAGTTCTTTTGCCTCTGCAATATTATATTTAAACCCTCCATTCTTTTAACGTGTCAGATGTTAAATCTTGTGTTATCCTGACTGTAGTTACATTATACTTGAAATGTGAGACATGGGAGACACTGGGAGACACTGGCATAGGACACTGGCATAATTTCTTTCTGGCTGCTATTGAATTATTTTCTCTTGGACTTGGGAGCTCTGAAATTTGGTTATATATTGTTGGGGGTGTTTATTTTGGGATATCTTTAAAATGTTGATCAATGATTTTTCTTTTTTAAATTTCCATTTTATCCTCTGGTTACAAGATATTTGGGCATTTTTCCTTTCTTATTTCTATAAATATGATGCCTATGTTCTTTATTTCATCATGTATTTCATGTCATATCCTATAATTATTTTTAAATTATCTTTTCTTGATCTATTTTCCAGGTTATTTGCTTTTCCAATGACATAGTTCCCATTTTCTTCTATTTTTTTCATTCTTTGGACTTTGTTTCTTGATGTTTCATGGAAACATTAGTAACCAGGTGCACAATTCTAATTTTAAAATATGTATAATTTCTTCTAATTACATATAAAATCAGTTTTAATATTTATCATTTTTTAAAATATTGAGTTCTAAATAATCTCTCCACCTCACAAACCCTCCCCCTCATTGAGAAGGCAAGTAGTCATGAAAAACATATTTTCATATTGATTGGTTGATTGTTGTCATTTATGCTTAAAGGAAACCAAAATGGCATCATTGTATCAGGGTCAAGATACAGTACGTGCAACTGTGGTTAATCAGATCAACATGATCTCAGAAAGCTCTTAACGCAGGTCCATATGAACGTCTGTAGTACAAATGCCTCTAAATTTGCACATCTCATGTTTCTTTTGAGATACTGCAATTCTGCTTTGCTCATAGAACACAGTATCTTCTTTGATGTTAGCACACCATGTTGTACAGTCCTGTGCCAGTGTCTCCTTTGTCTCACAATTGATTTTAAAGTGCTTCAGGGAAACCTTGAGAGTTTTCATGTGTCACATCTTCTGATCTCCATGTGAGCATTTGCCTTCTATGACTTCTCCATAAAATAGTCTTTTAGGCAAATGTACAATTGAACAATGTGGCCAGTCCATCAGAGTTGCATAGAGTTGGAATGCTTGGAAGTTCAAGAAAGGACCTCGGGATCCAATACTTCATCTTGCTAGGTGATCCTTAAAATTCAACTGGAAATAGCTCAGTTTTTTGCCATGGCAAAATGTATACCTTAAAGATTTCACAAGCATACAACAATAAGACCAGAACAATGGCTCTGCTGACCTTTAGCTTGGTAGGCAGCCTGATGTCTCTTATCTCCCACACTTTCCTTAGGAGCCTTCTAGGAGCTGGCTCTGGCAATGAGTGCATCAACCACATCATCTATGTATACATCCCTGGAAAATATGCTACCAATGTAAGTGAACTTAGCCACAGAATTCAAAATTTCTCCCTTTGTTGCAATTGGCATATGAGTGGTACAGTGCTGGCTGGTGGAGAACCTCTGTTTTCTTGGTGTTCATTGTCAAGCCAAAATCACCACAAATGACAGAAAATCAATCCATACTCTGTTACCCTTCAGCCTCAGAGGTTGCACTGAGTGTATAATCATCTGTGAACAAAAAGGCATGAACAATTTTCCCTCCACTTTAATCTTGGCTTATAGCCTTTTCAAGTAAAATAATTTGCCTTAGTAGAGTAGCTGACTCTGATGACATTTTTGTCCTTGTCAAAGGTGTTTGACAACATTGCTGAAAGGATCATGCTAAAAGGCATGGGAGTAGGCATATAGCCTTGCTTCATTCCATTGGTGACTGGGAAAGCATGAGGGGATTGTCCAACATCAAGAATTCATGTAAGCATGCTGTCGTGGAGCTGGCATATATACAACACAGATTAATTTCTCCAGGCAACTAAATTTTGTCATGATCTTCCACAAACCCTTGTGATTGATAGCATCAAATGCCTTGGTCAGATCAACAAACATTGTGTAGAGACCTCTGTTCTTCTCCTGGCATTTCTCATGGAGTTATTGGGCAGCAAACACCACATCGACTATTCTTGAGCCCTTTCTGAAGACACACTGTCTCTTAGGTAGATGACCATCTTCTAGATGAAGGATCAGCCTATTAAGGAGGGTTTCACTAGAATCTTGCTGGCAATGATCAATAGAGAGATCCCATTGTGATCATCAGAGGATCATCTGTTTCCTTTTCCTTTATAGAGAGGTACAATGGAGGCATCTTTGAGTTTCTGGGTGATAACTTCCTCTTGCTATGTAGCCCAGAAGATTTTAGTCAGTTTTTGTATGAGTAGTGTACTCCCTGCTTTGTAAAACATCAACTGGAATAGAATCAGCATTAGGTAGCCTAGCAATACCAGATTTAAAACGGTATTATAAAGCAGCAATCATCAAAACTATTCAGAACTGGTTAAGAAATAGTGTGGTGAATCAGTGGAATAGGTTAGGTTCACAAGACACAATAGTCAATGGCTACAGTAATTTACTGTTTGATAAACAGAAACACTCCAGCTTCTGGGGTAAGAAGTGTCAAATCACTATTTCACAAAAACTGTTGGAAAGAGAGCTGGGCCTGGAGTCAGGTAGACTCCTCTCTTTGAATTCAAATCCAAACTCAGACATCAGCTATTGTGACCCTAGACAAGTTACTCAACCTTGTTGCCTCAGTTTCTTCATCTGTAAAATGAACTAGAGAAGGAAATGGCAAACTAATCCAGTATCATTAACCCCAAGTGGGATCATAAAGAGCCAGACAGGAAATAACAACAACAACAATTTTTGTCAAATTGGTATCTTTCTGAATCTCATTTTTCTTAACTGAAAAGTTAGGAAAATTCTTGTAGTGTCAATGTTACACGGTTATTTATGAGAAAAAGAATGAGACAGCAATGGAAACCTTTTAGTTTTCTTGGAAGTTCATTAATTTAGTGAATTTTAGATGAGGAAACTCCTTCTATCAATGCAAATTGGCAACTGTTCTATAAAGAATCATAGATCAGTGTCTGGGGCCAGAAGAGATGAAGTGACTTGCCTAGGGTCACAAAATCTTTATAAGTCAGACACTGAACTTGAACTCATCTTACTGATTCTGAAGACATTGGGATCTATATACTATACCACAACTGTCAATTATTACAATGCCCATATTACATTAGATGTACATATTTACTGTCAGGTATTTTTATCATCATAATCATCTTGGATCTATTTAGGTAGTTTTGGGAATGTATTCTTATTGCTGGTGTTAATAGTGTTGGCAGGCAAATCTTTTCTTTGGTATGGCGAGGGAAGTACAAGGAAGCGAAAACTAGCTTAAGGTTAAAAGGAGCGTACAAATTTTGGCAAGGTTAAGAGAAGTGAATGGGAGAAAGGGAATGACTGAGAATACATTCAACATATGAGAGAAAGAATTGGGAGCTTGGTGGCCCTAGTGGTTTGTGTGTGGTGTGAATATTGAAAAGGACCAATGAATCTATGAATGAGAAAAAAAAGAAGCGGAAGAAAAGGAGGAGAAGCAAGAGGGAAAGGTAAAAACTTGAGTCCATGTCTTAGGCAAGTTGGAGGAGAATCTTCATTCTGACTTAGGGCAAGACTTCATATCAAGAGATACAGAAAGATCTGGTATAAGTGAGTATGTGCATAGCAATATTTTCTTCACTCTCATGACCTCTTCCTCAGAGATACTAGTAGTGAGCAATGATGAGAAATTTCAAGTTTCTGAGTTCTCTCCACTTGCTGCAAGAAAAGAGAATATTCCTGAGAGCCCAAGAATACATACAGGAGTTAGCAGTGAGATTATCAGTGAAAATTCCCTAACCCTTTGTTTCTAGACCTGGCTATCCAACAACTAGCTGTGTGATTTAAAACAATTTGCTTAATCACTTGGATCTTCAGTTTTCTCATATGTGAAATGGGGATAAGTAGTGTACCTAACTTATAGAATTTTTATGCAGGTCAAAAAAGACAATATAGGTAAAGTGCTTTGTCAATTAGAAAGCAAAAAGTAAGTTGCTATGCATGATGCTATATCACTTATTCACTCTGGGCTTCAGTTGTCCCAAGAGTGAAATGAATGGACTGGCCTATATACCCTCTAAAATTTCTTCCCAATATTAACAATATTTAGACTTTCTCCACAATCTAGCACAATTATCTACATATAAGAAGTCCTTTAAAAATTATTACTGAATTAAATGCTTTCTTGAGATCACATCAATGATTTCAGGAAAGTTAGCTTGTAAATAAATTAACTTATACTAGAGCATTAGGGAATTTATGTGGCTTCCCTCTCAAGAGTTTATGTATTTGTAAAGAGATCATCTTTTAAAGGGATTGCTTAAAACCAAGAAAATACCTTCTCCCTTTGAAATGGAGGGGAGAAGATAACTTACATAGAGCTAGAAAGACCATTGGGAGCCTGCTAGTTTAACCTTCTTAAATTAAAGGCAAAGCAGCTGAGGTTCAAACAAGGTAAAGTGACTTCCAGGTGAAAGTCTCATAGCAGTAAATCACAGGGTCAAGATTCAAACTCAGGTCCCATGAATCCTTCACAATGCTTTCCTTTGCACCACAATATCTTATCTATGGCACCTCGTCATATCAAAATTGTGTAGTGCAAGTAATGGTCTACTCTAACTATACATCCCACCAATTGCTTTAACATGTGTGTGCCCTTTCCTCTGTGCAGCAGTAATGACTCCTGACTCAGTTCATAGTGAGCTATGATAATCAAAGGACTTATCTGTAATTAGCAGATCTGAACAACTGGGATGTTCTGACAGATTC
Organism: Notamacropus eugenii; assembly: GCF_028372415.1. Classification (NCBI taxonomy): domain Eukaryota; kingdom Metazoa; phylum Chordata; class Mammalia; order Diprotodontia; family Macropodidae; genus Notamacropus; species Notamacropus eugenii. Next base: position 394,013,702 of record NC_092872.1, on the reverse strand, counting down.
CTGATTTCATTGTGTAATTGATCTCCAATTTCTTATCTTCAATAACTAAAACCACATCCAAAACATTCTTTCTGTAATAATTATCATCTTACATCCAAAGCAAAGTGACTCCTGAGTGGTCAAAAGAGATGAGCCCTATAATCAGGGTGACTCCTGTCTCATGCCTCTATGCTTCTACTCCCTATCCTAGTTTTTCATTCCACTGCCATCAATGACCACTGCACCTTCTTTAGAGACAGATGAGCGAAGCAGCCTCAAAGAATGTAGGCTGCCCACAAAACCAACTGTAGGGAAAGGAGGAGGGGCTTAGGGATATCTTATTCCTCTGTTCTCAGAGAATGAAAACATCAGCACAGTGACACATTTCATTTCTAACTCAAGGTGAGTCACAGAGTCCATCCTAATCCAAGTCTCCTCTTCAGAAACAACTGCTCATTTAGTATCCCTCAGAACAAAGAGTGGCACATCATCTGATTTCTTTCCACTTCACCTGCTAGTCCCTTTGAAGTGTTGCACTTGACATCCAGTGACAAATAGCCTTCTTTAAGGCTCTTAAGTCACATATCACCAACTGCAGACTTCAGTTTGGAGTCATGCACAAGAATACATCTCTCTACCAAGTAAAAAATGGTCTTTCTGCATTGCCACACACATCCTCTAAACCTGAGGCCTGTGTGCAAACGAGTTCCCCAAAGGAGGACTTTATCTTTAGAATTGGGAAGAAATCACTGTGTGCCCACATTTCATAAATGAATTCAGGGCAAGGGATGCCTTCTGTGTGCTACAGTCCCTCAAGTTCTCTCATAAGTGGCAAAAATTTGTGTTAAAATGTGTATTTACTGCCTGCTGATTGCTTTCTATCCTGCAGGAAATAATATTTAAAATTAATTGAAATGACTTAGAATATTGATGCTATTTTTCTGCCTGCAATGTGAATGCAGAATTGAGGCAAATTCTTAGTCTGGAATACACAGATAATTCAAGAAGTGGCTTGACTTCTAGGGGTGATAGGAGGATTGCCCCAAATTATCTGGAAAATTGCCTCAAAGCTCCACTTCACTTATACATTCAGACATCTCCAACGTATAAATCAAAACAATTGATCTCACTTTCCTAATTCCAGTCAGCTTCTCCTTGTGCAGAAGTATAAAAGAAGGAAGGAAAGAAGCATTTATTAACTGCCTACAATGTGCCAGGCACTGTGCTAAATGCTTTAAAAATATATCACATTTGATCCTAACAACTCTGGGAGGGAGGTGCTATTATTATCCCCATTTTGCAGTTGAAGCAACTGAGGCATACAGAGGTTAAATAACTTGCCCAGGGTCTCTTGCTTAGAAAATACCTGAGGTCATATTTGTATTCCCATTGTGCTTACTGTAGGTCCAGTCTAGCTGCCTCTAGTAGAGATTCATATTATCATTATGAAAAATAACAGCCTGTATTTTGTTACTTTTATCTTTTGCAAAATGTTGTCCTGGCAACATCTCTTTGAGTTGGACATTATTATTCTCATTTTATAAGGGAGGGGATTTAGGCTCAGAAAAATTAGGTGTTTCAAGAATGACCAAAGGCCATACAGCAGATTCAACACCCAAGTCCAGCTTCTTCTTACTCTGATTCTCTTTTAACTAAATCAGACATATTAAAAGAACTGGTTTTGCATCCAAGCAATGTCACAACAAAATGTGAAAATGTAGTTCATTAAGTAGTTATTTTGTCTAAATGTGACTGAGTGTTAATCCAAGCTGTGTCATTTTTCCATGTTGCTGCACACAGAGGAGAAGTGACTGGATTGATGGAGATAATGTTGAGTATTACTTGACATTAAGTGCCTATATGAGAGGCAGGATTGTTATGAGAGATTCTTGGGAAAAGGACTTGTGTGGTTCAAGACAGACTTGGCAGAGGGAAGAAAAGAAATAATTTGGAAGCTGCACTCTTGTAGGAAAAATAAGCTACTATATATGTATATATGTGTATATGTATATGTATATACCTGAATTCCAGATGGTGCCCATGAAGAATTCAGATAAAGAATTCATCCTTGGCTGAGATCAGGGTTTCACTTTTGATTTAAGCTGAGAGATCATATCTCACTCTCACCAGACCATTTCATTTACTCTTGTACATTTTCTGATAGATTCTAATCAATATATTTTTTCTTATTTCTATTTACTGATTTGATTGCATAGAAAGGTTTACTAGATATTTACATTTGTCATGGTCTTTTGTGTAACCAATATTGGTGAGAAGGGGCCAAGCTAGCAAGTGTTTGCTGAGGACTACCTTTTCCATTAAGAGTAACCAAGGAAGTAGCTTTTACTCTGAACCAGACTTGTACTCTTAGACCATCATTATTTAAGAGAGTTCATAAAATTCTAGTCTGATACCCTTCATGTAGAGTGGAAAAAAACACCAAGATTTCTGGCTCTACCTGTCCCTATCCTTCCACTCCCATGCTCTTGGTGGTACAAGCCCTTTCCTGGGGCTCCAATGAAACAGGGTTTGATTGGCTCAGACCAAGCTTCCAGGAAGCATGTATGCTAATCTTAAATGATACCAACCCCTGCTCTCCTGCTACTTTTACACTAAGGTATGATTAGATTTAAACACCTTCTAAATTTTTCTCACTTGGTCCACCATAAATTGCTGCCTCACTCTATTGGTGAAAGGGCAGTCTCCTATTAGTGTTACATAAGCTCTTTGCCTGAAAACTCTATAAACTTAAGCCATAAAAGCCTCTGATCCTTTGATTGGAATGCAAATCCAAGCCACCATCCTTATGCTGTCCATAGAATTGTAGGGGGAAAGGCACTTCATCCTTGTGCTATTCCCTGTGTGCTTCTATTTTTCTCCTATTATTGTTACTGTCCTTTGTATTGTATTCTCTTTATAATTTGGACATATTATATCTATCTATACTTCCTGTAAGGTGCTTTTAGATAACTCATGTAGACATTAATATCTTACATGACATACATGCATCTTACATACATGACTAGGCATTGTTTTTAAAAATAGTGCCTGGAAGTGCTCTCACACACAAACTTACAAATACTGTCACATCTATACAATCACAATTTCTATTCACTATGCAAGTCAATAGAGCCATTTAAGATTAGTCAGAAAGCCCATTGGATATGCCTCCAAGCACAAGCTAATTCGAGGAAACCATAGTCTCAAATTTTTAGAGCCAGGAGGCACCTCAGGGATCATACAAAGTCAGCCACTTTATTTGACAGAGGATGAAATAGGTGGAAAGAAAGCAGGTGTCTCACCAATGATCATCATGTTGAAAGTCATTACACTATCAGGACTCAAACCCAAGACTCTTGAAAGTATATACTGAAAATATCTACTCCACTGCATATATATTTGAAGTAAAATCTCAAGTCTTTTTTTCACATTTTCTGACTGGTCTAAGTATCTATTACACCTTATTTGTATGTGGTAGAGAGGCAATCCCTAAGGAAAAACACAGAAATGAGGTATTTTATGGGTGCAGTCAGCATGTAACAAATTGCTAACAGCAACCATCTGAAACGTGGCTATTTTGCATTTTCTGACTCCATCAACTATATTCCAGCTATGCTCCTGAGACAGAGCCAAGACCCTAAATGTTTCATCATGTCCTGAAGAATCTAAGAGATGGACTTTTAAAAAAGTAATCTGTTACCCTGAGCATATCTGTTGCTTCCAGGTAACCATAACTATTCTGGCCATTAATATAGTACTTGACTGGACTGCCCTGATTGTCTCTGAAGCAATTAAAATAAATAAAAAGTTGCCAGGGGTTACACATGATTCACTTTAACCCCTTAAGTATACTATAGTCTAGGTAGGTCCAATGTATTTTAGTCATCTTTCAGATCCTCTGCAATACACTTGTGTCGTGTGTACATGAAGTACTTTTTAGCTGAATATGAAATATGAATCACCTAAATAGTGTTTATTCTTAGCTGCAGCAGGCTACATAACTATTGGCACAGTCTTCTTGCCAGACTCATGCCAATTGTGAATGGGACCATCCTGAGCTAAAGATTGGGGGCAAGTGACAGGGCTGCAGTGGAAGAAATTTCCTGGGAAATGTTTTACTCCAGATTATGTTCTATGAGAGTAAATAGGTAAGGATATGGACTAGAAAGGAGACGAGAAAATATTCATAGCATTGGAAGAAAGCTGAAGAAATCACAGAAAAGATGCTTCACAAGAACAACAAATTTGCTATGGGTTGTTGTAGAGTATCTTTGCTTTTCATTTCCTGACTTCCCACATCACGGTTTATAAGCATTATTAGCTTATTCAAATACTTTCTATAGCTCTCTATTGCCTATAATTGTAACCTCAAGCTCTTTAGCATAATATTTAAAGGACTTCATTCATGTATTCTTAGAGGCGACTGTCTAAGACTATAGGGTATAGAGCATTTTACCTATCTCAGAGGAGATAGAAGTCAGTTCCTTCAAATGAGTTTCCAATACGAATTGAAATCCCCAGTCTAGAACCTCTCTGCCACATTCTCCCACCATTACAAAAAGTGACAAATATTGTACTGTGTATTAGGAATAAAGGAGAAAAAGAAAAAAAGAAATATCAGGCTTTCAAGAACTTATATTTTATTAGGTTTAGGAGTGGGGTAAGATTAAACAAGCATATAGTACTTGGTAACTTCCATGAGGGAGATTACTAGTGACTAATGATCAAAATAGGTCTTCTGCAGGGCCTGAAATAAGCTTTGAAGTAAACTACTGGTTTTAGTAGCTAGAGGTAGAAAGGAAGTATGATGTGACAGCATATTGCCTCTGGCCTTTAAAACCCTTCAAAAACTGACTCCTTACTTTTCTAATAGTCTTATACTTTGCTCCCCTCTGGCAACTGGGTGGATGGACCACCAGGCCTGAGTTCAAAATTAACCTGAGATTCTTACTAGATGTTGTCACTTAACCTGTCTGCCTCAGTTTTCTCGATAGTAAAAAGGAGAGAATAACGGCATCTTCCTTCCAGGGTTGTTGCTGGGATAAAATGAGATAACATTTGTATAGACTTAGCATAGATGCTTAATAAATGCTTATTCCTTTTCTTGTTTCTTTCCTCCTTCTCTCCCTTTTTTCCTTTCTTTCTTCCTTCCTTCTTCTTTATATTCTACAGTCCAGCAACACTGGCCTTCTTACTGTTCCTTGTGTAACCCAAATGACAAACTTCATGGGTATGGGACTTGCTTCTTCCTATTGCAGTTCAATGCCTCATGATTTCATGAGAGGTGGGATGGAGTTCACAAAAAGCAGAAGAGAAGACAAATCCTTTCTCTTCAATCCTGTCAGATTCTTCAGTCTCTTCTGGTGCTTCTGGCTTCTAGCTGCAAGAGGGAAAATAGATGATGTCAACTCCATTTCAGACTGCTGAAGGGCAGAAAAGAAGTCAACATGTGAAACTTCAATCATCTTCTCATTTTCAGTTTGTTACTTTGGGAAATTTTGTTCTTCCTCACCCTCTTCCTCTCCTTCCTTCTCTCCCTCCTTCCATTCTTCATTCCCTCCCTCCTTACATTCTTCGTTCCCTCCCTCCCTCTCTTTTACTTTCATGCTTGTATTTTATTCCTAGTGATTAGCACAGTGCCTGGCACATAGTAGGCTTATTGTGTATTGGACTTGATCATCTAATTGAGCAAATAACACACAAATAATTTCATACTAATAATATATACACATGATAAATTAATAAACATTAAGAGGGATAGGGATAGATGATTTCTACATTCAAAGGCCTTCTATTTTAATGGGAGAAGATAACATATATAAGGAGCCAAAAAGATGACAGGGTGAAAGTTCCACAGCCAGGGGTATGGCAGAAAAGTCCAGAGAATCAGGAGTACAGCCTGGAGATGAATGAAAACATTGTTGATCTAGGCATCTGCCTTAAAAATTCTAGAGGAAGGAGGGACAGAGAGAAAGAGAGACAGACAGACAGACAAAGAGATAGAGACAGAGAGACAGAAAAAGAGAGACACAGAGAGAGGAGAGACAGAGAGAGAGAGCCAGAGAGAGGAAGGAAGGAAGAAAGGAAGGAAGGAAGGAAGGAAGGAAGGAAGGAAGGAAGGAAGGAAGGAAGGAAGGAAGGAAGGAAGGAAGGAAGGAAGGAAGAAAAGAGGAGAAAGAGAAGAGGAGAGGAGAGGAAAGGAGGGGAGAGGGAGTCAGAGAGAGACAGAGATGGAAAGACAAAGACAGAGAGACAGACAGACAGAAAGAAACAGGGACAGAGAGAGAGAGAGGCCAAGGGAAAAGGATACTTCCAATCTAAGAAGTAGTCCAGGGGTGAAGTACATTTCCAAGATGAAGAGGTTTAGCTGGCATTGTAGAGAAAGTCCCATGAAGGTAAGTCAGTAATGGAGTCTGTAAGTTCTTTGAGAACAGTGGCCTGTTTTGATCTTAATGTATCCACAATGCTTCACACAGAGCCAACGCATAGTAGACACAATAAATGATTGTTGACAACTTGAAAGATGTTTATGTTTGTATTGATCTTGGAATTTCCCTGTTTCTCCAAATGTCTAATAATTCTTATTAAATATTGCTCTTTTGATGGAAAAATATATCTTTAATTAATAGAGTTCAGGCTCTAGCTCTTTCAGGGACCAGTACCTAGGAAACTCAAAAACGTATGCCCCCAACAGATCTTAGATATCATAAACCTACTGACAGGTAGTGGAAGATTTATTGATTCATTTATTTATAAAGAATGAATTAAGTACCTACTATGCGCCTGGCCCAATCTGGGAATAAAAATATGAAACTCAGTGAATGGAATTCTAGGCAAGGAGTCAGGAAAATCTGAGATCAAATTCAGCCTCAGACATTACTAGTTATGACACTACACAAAAGACACCTAACCTCTGAGTGTCTTAGTTTTCTCAATTTTGGAATGAGGACAGTAAAACAGGGTTGTTGTGAGGATTAAATGACACAATATTGGGAAATCTCTTAGCACATTCCCTGGCACATAGTAGGTCACGTAAATGCTTTTTTTTGTTTTTCTTCACCTTAAGGTACTTAAGGTTTGTAGTTGTCTTCCTTCAGTCATTTTAGTAATATATGATTTTGTGAGAAACCATATAGGGTTTTCTTGCAAAGATACTGAAGTGATTTGCAATTTCCTTCTCCAGTGCGTTTTACATATGAGGAAACTGAGGCAAACAGGGTTAAGTGACTTGCCCAGGGTCACATACCTAGTAAGTGTCTAGCACCTGATTTGAACTCAGGAAGAGGTGTCTTCCTGTGCAGTCCCAGCACACTATCCACTTTTCATGTAGCTTCCTGAAAGAAGGATGGAGTTTACTAAATATCATCCATTTTCCTAGCATGGATAGTATACTCATAGGAGCTAAAAACACATGCACCATATCAGGTAGCCTTAGTGGATACTTCTAAATAGACAAATTTCCTCAGATAAGTATGGGGTCCCTAATATTGTGTTGAATATAACAAGCACTCAGTAATCATTGGTGGATTAAATGAATGAATGGCTTCTTGATTCAAATAGTTGCCAGTCCCAAATTGTGATTATCTATACTTCAACATAAAACATGCCTTTACAGTGATCAGCCAAAGCCATGCAGTCTGTGATGTGCCTTTGGCACTGATTTCTTGCTGTTTATCCTAGCAGCTATCTCTATCCTGCTGCCTATTTTCACTTTACAGATAAAGGACCAATATGCTCTTTCTCCATTTTTCTCTCACTTCCCCTTTCACTCATTTGATCTCATTCCTATTTTTGACTTGTGTTATAAAATGTTAGTTTCAATACCCCATCTACACCTTGTCTCTTTATCAAGTTACCTTCAATTACACACAGGTCTGAAAAGTGATCACTGCAGACTGTCAGTAGGGATTTCTATCATAAGATAGAGGTCTCTATGTTTCATTTTTACAGAAACTATTCTGGTGAATTTTGTAGTTTATATTCTTATTTTCGGAAACAGTTCCCCTCTTATTTTTGGGATGGCCCATCCACCATAAAAACCTTTATAAAACCCTTTATTATGTTCTTAACAAATGCAGAACTTGATTATTTCAAAATTGTTCAATTAATGCTCTATTGCTTCTCATGCTGGTCAGCCAGGTCTTTATAAGCTCTTTGCTGAAATAACAGGAGCTTAAATCATGTAATACTTGGATTTTGAGGGGAGAAGGATGCTTTGAAAGGCTCAATTCTCCAAGCAAAGTAGTTCTGTAAATTGTTTTCATTTTCTTGATGATAATCCAGCAATTTCTATAGTCCTTAAAAATAATATAAAGGAGTTAAGCCATGGGGTTTCAAGCCTTACCACCACTGGAAGTAAGCTCCAGTCCTGTTTGGAGTGATATGAAAACCTTTCCATATAAAGGAAAGTTAATAACTTTGAGCACTTTGATCAGGCAAAAACAAAATTATTAAAAGATGCTCTTTTGTTTCAGTTTTTATGGAAACCCTTGGCAGAAAAGGAAGTAAGCTTATCTCTCAATATACAGACAAGGTACAGTCTAAAAATATCTTATAAAGCAAAATTCTCTAAATTGAACCCCATTTTTCCTATTGCTTTATTTTGCATGTGAAGCCTGTTGGGATAGGACCACAGGTCTCACTGGGCATACAGGTAATTTCAGTGCAAACTGTCAGACAAAAGAAATAGATAAGCAGTAGCTATAAAATCTCTGAGAACTGCATCTTTCAATGGAGTCTAATAGTAAAGAAAATTTACAAAGCCTATTAGTAAATCATATAGACTAGTATTATGTCATGTATTAACTGACTACAGACTTCCTTTTACAAAGAAATTTCACTTCTAGACCTTTGTCACTACTGGTCTTTCTCAGGGATGTGACAAAGTAGACAGGGCAAAGAAGAATTGTATGTTTATGGAAGACATTTAAGATTATACAGATCCTTGCAAGAATCAACAAAGTTGATTGGTCTTGGTTGTTGTTAATTATTTTTCAGTCATGTATGACTCTTCATGACCCATCAGGGGTTTCCTTGGCAAAGAAACTGGAGTGTCTCACCTTTTCCTTCTAACTCATTTAACAGATGAGGAAACTGAGATAAACAGGATTAAGTGATTTGTGGAGGCTCACAGCTAGTATCTGACAATAGATGTGAACTTAGGAAGATGATCCTTCTTGACTCCATGTCCATGTTATTCCTGGGTCACTTAGTTCTCCTGCTTGGTTTTGGAGCATGCACTAAAAATCACCTTCTCACATATACAAGTACACTATGATGAATGAGACTAAGTTAATTATTTTACTAACTAATGCCTATGTTACCAATCAACCAGAGTTATAGCAAAGAGTAAGACCTGACAAAGATGGAAAAATAACAGATAATCTATATCCATTGATATGCATGAATGTTACCAGTATTACTACAAATGGAAGCATATAAATTTTACATGAAGTAAAACAAATACTTGAAGGTTGGAAGATTTACTTCATATGATTTGTTTGACACATTGACCATTTTTGATCATGCTTATTTATGTTCTTTCACTAAAATGATGGTTAAATCTGGTAAAAGCTCTTAACTCTGAAATATTTTTAATTATGTTTTCCTTACGGTTTCAATTAGATGTAATCTGTCCATTCAACAAGCACTTATGAGCAAAGCACTATGCTAGGTATTAGGGGAGATACAAAGTTCAACTAAGATATCAGTCCCCTGCCTTTGTGGAAGTCACAGTCTATGCTTACTGTAATTAAGCCATTCTTTCATGACTCAAAAGAAATTTTTAGAATCAGTTCCTGGTGGCTATCATTTTCAGTAACAGAATAATATGATACAATAGTTATTAAAATAGAGGAAATTATATGTATCTGTATAATGTCTGTGACTCTGACCATTCTAAAAACAATAGAAGTTCCTGGAATGTCAATTGATGCAAAAAAATGCATTTTTACATTTGAAACTCAGAAAGGTTTGGATAAATATCCAACTTTTCTATTTTATGATTTCTGTTTCTTTGCTAGCAGTTTTCTTTAATATTCTAAATATGTTTAAATGATGAAAGAAATGGAACATGCAGTTCTTCCAGTAAGGAATAGATGGTGCATATTCTTAAACACAATACTTTAGTTGTGAATAAGAGATGTTCCTACATTTATTTCTATTAAGTAATTTCTTTTCTGTATTAGTCTTTTCTTCTTGGAGTATCAGTAGAATTCATCAAATGTTTATAAAACCTTATGAATGATGTATTTACAAACTGAATTTTTTTTTTTTACTTTTCAGATTGTTTCCACTATCTTATTTTTTTTTCTGGGTTATTTTTATTTTTTTTTTATTTTATGTGTTTTTTGTTACAATTTATAATATGGCTGTCATAATAATCCAACTTTACTTACATCCTTACTGGTAATTTTCAAGAGACTTGCTTTCTGATGAACAGATTTCAGAACTTCTAAAGAAATAGATCATCCAATTGATCTGATCATGAGCTTTTAGATTATTAATTCAATAACATAAATGCTGTAATTATAATGTTTATGGCAGATTCAGTATATTCCTCACTTGATTCCAGTGATGAATCCATCAACGAAGTTCTTTCTGTAGTTGACAATCCGAAATGCAATGAGCAATATGGTTCTCACTGAACTCAAGTTCATAACAAAAGAACTGAAGATCCACAATGTTTGGAAGGTAAAAATGGTTCTTCTTTGCAATGAGCTGTTATTTCTCAAACAATGTGGGTATTGTTACAACAGTTAATTATTATTACATTTAGTTCTTCCTATTCTACTAAATATTCCATAATCTATGTCACTGTGAAAGGTCTTATTTCTTCTCAAATTTTATTTGGTGAATCAGTGCTTAGAAACGTTCAGAAATATACCAATGCTGAGAGGCAACAAGTTGCAGGCAATGATAATGGAGTATTATTTCAGTTAAATTGGAAACAGTAATTGGTCCTATTGTCACTTGTGGCATTATGGAAGAAACCCGGGTATTCTCAAATTTTGGTCTTCTATTGTTAAAAATCACAAATTAATCCACAAGCACTTATAAAGCATTTGCTATGCTCCAGGCACTGTGCTAAGTGTTTAGGATATAAATTTTTAAAAAGTAAAGACAGTCCTAACCTTCAAGAATTCTGCATTTTAGTGGAGAAGATAAATAGTATATGGTCTCATACAGGATAGATGGAAGGTGGTTGTAGCTGTGGTTTTGTTTCACCTCTCATACTTTCCAAGATTGGATACCAAATTCACAAAATGTGAATTCTTTTGTGCCTGTAACCTCCTGATTTCTCTCCTCACATGCAAACTGTGTTGATTAGTGGTCACCGCAGTGACCCATTACATTGATGCTAGGGCTCCAGTCAAACTTCGATTCATTATCAAAACTTCTTCAAGCATCTATACTCCTTCCAACTTAGGAATTGTAATCAGATCAATTCTACCATATCACCCTCAGAAAGATGTTCTCCAATTACTTTGCTATGACTCTGCATACATCTCTGGTACATTGCACTTGGGTGCCTGACTACTAAGGGTGTCTTTCTTCCAACCAATAAATAGTCCTTGGCCATGGGCTGTGGCTGTAGGTAGAAAAACATGTACTGAACTTGGAACTTCTATACCTATATATGTCACTTTCTGGTTGGTTGGTTGTTGTCCTTCATTCTCAAAGAGGACCAAAATAACATCACCATGATAAAGTGAAATTTCAATGTATCCAACTGTGGCGGATTAGACCCAAAAAAGCTCAGAATGTTCTACCACAGGGTGGGCATAGATAGTCCGTGTGAATATTTGGGGTAGATACCCCAAATTTGCACATCCTATGTTGATTTTGTGCTGTCTCAATTCTGCTTTGCTCATACAGCATAGCATCCTTTCTGATGTGGACACACCACGCTGAGCAGTCCTGTGCCAGTGTCTCCCATGTTGCATAGTCAAATCCAAAGTTCTTGACAGAGATCTTGATAGGATCCTTGTATCACTTCTGACCACCACATGATCACCTGCCCCATGTGAGTTCTCCATAAAATAGTCTTTTTGGTAAGCATACATTTTTTATTTGAACAATGTGGCCAGCCCATTGGAGTTGTCCTCTCCGAGGCATAGTTTGAAATATTAGGCAGTTCAGCTCAAGCAAGGACTTCAGTATCTGGTACTTTATCCTGCTAGGTGATCCTCAGAATCTTCCTAAGACAGTTGAAATGGAAGTGATTCAGTTTCCTGGCATGGCACTGGTAGACTGTCCATGTTTCACAAGCATACAACAATGAGGTCAGCACAATGGCTCTATAGACCTTCAATTTGGTAGTCAGTCTGATACCTCTTCTCTCCCAAACTTTTCTTGGGAGTCTCCCAAACACTGAGCTAGCTCTAGCAATGTGTGTGTCAACTTCATTGTCAATGTGTACATCCCTGGAAAGAACACTACCAAGGTAATTGACCTTATCTACAGCATTCAAAACTTCTCCATTTGTTGTAACTGATGGTTTCATGTGCAGTGGTGGCTGATGGAGCATCTGTGTTTTCTTGGTGTTAATTATTAGGCCAAAATTAGCATAGGCAGCAGAGAATTGGTCCATGCTTTGTTGCATCTCAGCCTCAGAGGGTACACTGAATGCACAATCATCTGCAAGCAGAAAATCTTGCACCAACACTCCCTCCACTTTGGTCTTGGCTTGTAGCTTTTTCAAATTGAAGGATGTACCATCAGTGTGGTAGTTGACCTTGATGCTGTGTTCATCCTCACTGAAAGCATTTGACAACATGGCTAAAAAAATCATACTAAAAAGCATGGGAGCAAGCACACAGCCCTGTTTCACTCCATTGGTGACTGGGAAGTTACGAGATCATTGTCCACTATCCAGAACCCGGGCAAACATGAAAATCATGAAATTGATGTACAATACTGATGAACTTTTCCAGCCAACCAGATTTTGACATAATTTTCCATTAGCCCTCATGACTAACAGTGTCAAAGGCCTTGGTCAGATCTACAAACACTGTACAGAGCTCTGTTCTGCTCTTGGCATTTCCACTGGAGTTGTTGGGCAGCAAACACCATATCGACTGTTCCTCAGCCACACTGGCTCTCAGGTATATGACCATCTTTCAGGTGAAGAATCAGCCTATTAAAGAGGACTCTAGCAAGAATTTTGCCAGCAATGACTAAGAGAAAGACCTCCCCGCCCCATGATTGTCACAGGATAATCTATTCCTTTTACCTTTATAGAGATGGGCAATGGAGACATCCTTGAACTCCTGGGGGATAACCTCCTCTTGCCATATAACCTGGAAAATTTCAGTCAGCTTTTGTGTGAGCAATGATCTCCCTGCCTTATGAATCTCAGCTGGAATAGAATCAGCACCAGGTGCTTTGCCACATGAAAGGAGCCTAATGGCCCTAAAAACCTCTTCTTCAGTTGAAAGTTCAGCTAAGTAGGGATTGACTTCAACCTGAGGTAAATGGTCAATAGCCTCAGCATTGATTGATGATGGTCTGTTGAGAACCCTATGGAAGTGTTCAGCCCATTTCTCTAGGATAATGTCCTTATCAGTAATCAATGTGGCTCCATCAGCACTGAGTAGTTCTGATGCACCATAGGTTTTTGGTTCATAAATTGCTTCCAGGGAATCATAAAAGCACTTTGGATTGTTACTATCAGCATAAATCTGAATTTAATCTGCCTTTTTACTAAGCCAGAAATCCTGCATCTCTCTAAGCTTTGCTTATACTTTGCTTTTGATGGAATAATGATAGTTTCCTTATCTGTAATAGGGAATATTAGCATTCTGTAACAACTTCCTTCAGGTATTATGTGGAAGAATAATGTAAAGTGCTTTGTAATCATAAAAAACCTCCATAACTATATTTTATGATCATTATATGGTGTCACATTAAGATGAAAAAAATGTGGGTGTGGCTACATTAGCAGACATTTAGAAATTTCAGTCCTACTTATTGAAAATTCTCCCTACTATTTATTATTAGCCACTGTAGAATGTTTCAGTAATACACCATTTCAAACAGAATTTTACTTGCCAATAAGTGATACTAGAAGAGAATTCATATGTGACTCCTTGTAATGCACAAAACCATTTTATCTATGGAAATAAAGTGGCTCCCTCCTAGTTTTCTTTTATTTCTCTAAAAGTTTCATCTCCATAAATTTTCATCTGTGCCCAAATTAAACTGTACTTTGCCCAAAGATAATACAGTGATGACGGCATTGCACTGGCATTTTCTACTGTGTGGCTACAATGACACAAAAAATTAGAAAGAAATAAAAGCTTGCTCCCATTTGGGGAAAAATATGGAAAGATATGTTTCTTCAGTCAGTTTTGATTAGCTCCAATCTAGCCATCCAGTGGGGAAGGACATGACATTAAGACATTGAGTGTCTCTATTCCAAAAGGCTTCTTCCTAATAGCATTGAGAGGGAGGGGGGAAGATGATGCTTTTGATCTGGTATTTCAGTCTTAAATTTTAATTTGCACCATAAAATTTTAATAACTGTCCTCTAGGTTTCAAAGAGAACAAAACTAAGTATTTCACACATGCTGCATATTACACATGTAAAGACAGATTCCTTTGTATCTGCAAGAGCTTTGAGGCCTGCTTATTAAATTAGTAATGATCACCAGTCAATGACTGTCATCACCTTTGAGTACTCATGAGTCTTAGCCACCAGTCACAAATGGAATGAACCTTGTCTGTTCAGGTGCTGAACTCCGTTTGTTCATCAACATTGCATAATTAAAAGATAGTTATTAATATATTCTGCTTTTTCACATAAGACTGTACACAATAATCCAGCATTTCCCCAGTGTTCTACTTATTACATGCAGTGAGGTGAGAGTGCAAACCAACTGCTTGTTTCTTTTCAAAAGATGATGCTCAGTTTCCCATAGTACCAAAAGAAGAATTCACTTCTCACCAAAAAATGAATAAAAGTCCCTTTTCACATCTTCCTAAGAGGCATCAAAGTGAATATATTTCAGAGGTAAAAATGTCAGCTGCCCTATCAGTTTAGGAAATGACCAGGCTTTTTTTCTGAAACAGATATATAAACATCTTCTCTCTTTTTAATCTTTCTTTTGCAATAGAATAATTGATCAGGGTTTCATTGTACTTATAAAACTGTTACCTTTATAGTTTTAGTATGCTTCAATATTATCTGTTATATCCCAGAGGCAAGTACTTAGGGGAGGCCTTCCTTTTTCAGGAAGGCCCTGAGAAAACAAGTAATTTAGAGGTTTTATATGATAATTGAACTTTTTTCTACACTCTCCAACTAGATTATAAACTTATCCTCTTTTTGCACCTTACCTAATTCTGTTCCCTGGTGCCTGCAACCTCCAAGTGCTTAGCAAGATATTAGTTACCCAATAGGCACTCAGTAAATGCTTACTGGTAGGCTGACATTAATCTAAATTAAGATAATTCTTCTCTGATATAGTTAAGAGGAAACAATGTGAACTTATGTGAATAAATTGCTAAACTGTTCATACTCTTTGATCCAGTGATCCCACTATTGGTTAATGTAAGAGAGTTAGAATACTTTGTTCCCCATTGCCACTTCCAGGTTCTCCCCTTGCCCGCATCACTCAGTAACCTGCCCTCTTTTAAAGTTCAGGACATTAAAAAATACCACCAAATCCAAAGTCTAGTAGTTGTCTATAGATATCTGTTTCCTTCCTCAAGGAACATTCCCCTTCTTTCCTTGATGAGTTCAGTTCCACTCCTCCACAACTCCTGCCTTCATACTTGGAAACGCCAACATACTTACTACATGTTGACTCTCAAATACTCTAACCACTCACTTCTTCAATTTACTTCCCATGGCCTACTCCTACACTTCATCTCAGTCATATATCAAAATGGTCATATCTTTGATCTTGCCATCATACAGATGCACCATATCCATATTCAAGAATTCCAAAATCTCCCTCCCTGAACACAGTCTTTGGCTTTCCACCTCCTCCTCTGCCTTCCCTTTACAAGTTCTGTTTTTTGCCAATACTATGACCTTCAATCCCTTGACTTCTAAGTTCTTTCACAGGTTATCACCCCTGCACAAGCCACTCTCTTTTCCTTCCTTCTTGATGTCTTGGGGAATCAGTTAAACTCTATACTTTCCTTCTTTTGAATCCCTAGCCCTCTTATTATATCACCAATTTTGCATTGCCAACCTAAACAAAAGTAGGGAAAATCATGCAACTGTTCTGATTGGATCCACTACAAATTTGTTACAAACCTCAGTGTTACTAGGCAATTCTACTATGTCTCCTTTATCAACTCACTATCCCATTCTTCATAGCTGCTTTTCCAGACTTTTTTTAATCCCTTCTCAAACTTCTAATGGTACCTCTTCTCCTGAGCCTCTCAGTTGAGAACCTTGCCTTATATTTCACAGAAAAAAATTGAGTCTGTTTACCATAAGATTCTTCTTCTCCCCTCTCCTTCATCTTATAGCACAATGGCCTTCTGCCATTATATCCTCCTTTATCCCTGTCATACATTAAGAAGTGGCCATAATGGTTACCAAGCCCCTCTACCTGCCCAGGTGATCCCATCTATTCTATCTCCAAAAATTTTGTTTTCTCTGCCACCCCTAATATATCACTTATTTCAATCTCTCCTTCTACTGGTTCCTTACCTATTGACTACAAGCATGCCTGTGTCTTGAAAAGAACTCATGCTGGATCTTTCCATCACTGCTGTCTGTTACTCATCCTTCATTTATGTAATAGCAATCAAATTTAGATCTTTTGCTGGTTTTGTTTTACTAAAAGTGTCTCTGATTGGATAATGTGATTGGGGAGGATCTTTCCCACCTATTGATGAATCTGTCCATTGTGGGAAGCTTGACAAGGGGAATTGTTTTGTAGGAGGGTCCCCAAGTACCTTTTGTTTTTTCTATTGAGTTATCGGGTCAGAGGGTTATGCCTTCTGACTCTAAAAAATGTAGAAATACTCTGAGGGTGAGGTTTTACTTTGGGGCTAACTAGAAGTGTTTCTTTGGCCAGAGAGATTCTGGGAAGCGTTTAAGAAGTCCCACCTCCTCCCCCTACTAAAATCCAAAAGTTGATGCTTCCCTCTCTGGTAACTGTATGTGATAGTCAGACATGTATGTATGTAATGGTCAGACACTTTGAAAGAACTGTCTGCTAATTTATTTTTGATTTCCCTGAAATTTTGATTTTGATTTGATTTTCTCTGATACCTGTGCTTGATTAAAGTGATGGTTAACCCCTTGCTTTCCTTTTATGAATGCAAATCTAAGAATCTCTTATAGTAAGCCCACCTGTGTATGTTGGGGTGCTTATTGATACAATTTATTAAGAGGACTAATGACATCCCAAGGTGATGTCTTGACTTGGACAAAAATATTTATAGCGGCTCTTTCTGTGGTGTCAAAGAATTGGAAATTTAGAGGATACACTTCAATTCAGGTATTTCTGAACAAGTTATGGTCTACGATTATGATGGAATATTATTGTTTTATAGGAAATACCAAGCAGGTTGGTTTCAGAAAAACCTGAGGCAACTCATACGAACTGATGCAAAGTGAAGTGAACTGAATAAGGAGAACAGTGTATACAGTAACAACAATATTATACAGTGATCAACTACGGATAACTTAACTCCACAGCAATACAATGACCCACGAAATTCTGAGGGACTTATGGTGAAAATGGCACCATTTGCAGAAAAAGAACTAATAGAATCTGAATGCAGATTGAAGCATAATTTTCTACCCTATTCTTTTTTTTTTTGCATTTTGTGCTATTACTTAGATGGAAATATGTTTTAAAACAATTCTTGCCTTCTCAATGATGGAATGGGGCAGGTGGGAGGTAGAGAATTTTAAACTCAGTTTTTAAAAATATTTTTTTTCAAAAAGGGAATATCTGGATATGACCCTTGATCTATCAAATAAGCTAAGCATATATAACCTCAATTTGTTTCAAAATTTATACTGTGAGATAGACCACATGAGTTTTATTATCCTGACTTTACAAATGTGGAAAAGGAAACACAAAGAAATTGTCATATAGTTAATGAGTCACAGAATCGGGACTGAATTCCTGGTCTGTGTACATGAATAGTTCTAAATTGTTATGATAAAGAGGACATAAAAAGATAGTAATTTTTGAGATTTGATCTGGAACCAATTTCTTCCTCAATTTTTCATCTTTGGTAGTCCTAATTAATGACAGAGCTGCATCTGTGTTAGCTCCAGCTTGGTGCCAGGAAATGACCATTGCATTTGAAATCAATACCTGTGTGCCCAGTGGCAAGCCACCTTAATCTCTCTGGACACCCATTTAAAGTGCCATATTTCTTTCTTCCCTGCATAATGATCGTGTTTGTTGGTGACAGTCAGATTCATAATAAAAGAAAAAGAAATAAAAGAGATAATTTGTTACTTTGAAGAAAGCAATTTCACTGGAATGATGAATTTGGAAGTCAGGTTATAAGGGGTTAAGAAGAGAATGACAGAAGAGAAAGTGGTGGCACCTATAAATAGCTTTGATTTCTTCTTCTGAAAACTACTCATTCATATTTTTGATCAATTATCAATTGGAGAATTGCTCATATCCTTATAAGAATTGCTTATATTCTTATAAGAGAAATGCCCCCCAAAAAAAAATTCCCCAGTTTTCTACTTTCTTTTTAATTGTGACTACATTTGTTTCATCTCATTACTGATGTAATGAAAAGTATCTATTTTGCTTCCTTTGATCCTCTCTATCTCTAGTTTGGTTATAAATTCTTCCCTTATCTATACATCTGACAAGTAAAATGCTCTATGCTCCCTTAATTTGCTTATATTATGCCTCATGTCTAAAAAACATGCCCTTTTTGACCTTGCATTACTTGATGTGATATCTGGGCCTATACCTACTCTCTACCAAATTGCTTTCCAGTTTGACCCACAGTTTTTGGCAAATTGTGAGATTTTGCCCCCAAAGCTTAGATCTTCAGGTTTATAAAACACTAGTTTACTATGGTCATTTACTATAATTGAACATCTCATCTATTCCACTGATCCACCACTCTATTTCTTAGTCAGTACCAGATTATTTTGGTGATTATCACTTTAAACACATTTTGAGTGAGTAGATATCTTTAAGAAGTAAACAGGGAATGGTCTCTTTAATGAGCAAGAGAAAGGGAAAAAAAAGTCAATATTGATAATCATTCTGAAGTCAGGAGTGTGCTGAAAAGACTTCTGAAGTAGAGTTTGGGCAGGGACCTATTGTTATGCAGTGTATGAGCTTCAGAGTGTAGTGCATTTAAGGTTTTGGCAAAGACAAGGAAGGAAGGAAGGAAGGAAGGAAGGAAGGAAGGAAGGAAGGAAGGAAGGAAGGAAGGAAGGAAGGAAGGAAGGAAGGAAGGAAGGAAGGAAGGAAGGAAGGAAGGAAGGAAGATTCTGGCTCGTAAAACCCAAGTTAACTGGGTGTTCTCCAGCCATCCAAATTTACCTTTCTTTGGAGAGGAGAAGAAGAAGGGTAGGGGCAACAGAAGGGAGCAGAAAAGCTGAGTTACCCAGCAGGGAAGCTCGGGCTACTCACAGGTCTATGCTTGTTCTTCATTTTCAAAGAAGACCATGCCATCAGAGAAATGATGACTTGACTTGCGTTTGACTTTGTTTTGAGTGAGGGAAGGTTGGGCAAGGTCACCAGCCTGACTTCCCCTCCTGGGCTATCTGGATCCAGTGACTAGATATTCATCAGGATGACTGGAGAAGGCCCAGGATGCACTGGGAGACCTTGGCCTATTCACGTACTTACTTAGGGTGAGGTAATGAGGTAATGGCCTCTTTAATGAGCAAAAGAAAGCAAAAAAAATAAGTAAATGGAGCTGGGAGGAAAGAGCAACAGTTGCTATTGATAATCATTCTGAAACCAAGAGTATCCTGACAAGAGCCCTCAAGTGGAATTTGGGCAGCGATCTACTATTGTGCAACTTATGGGTTTCAGAGTGCACTGTGTTCTAGGTTTTGGCAAAGACAAAGAAGGAGGGAGGAAGGGAGGGAGGGAAGGAGGAAAGAAAGGAATGTTTCTCTGATGTTATGATCTTCAAAAATGAAGGATGAACACAATACATTTTGAAATCTGGTACTACTAGGCCACTTCCCTTCACCTCTCTTTATATTCTTGAACTTTTGTTTTGCTAGATGAATTTTACTATGATTTTTTTTTTTTAGTTCTATAAAAGAAAATTTTGGTACTTTGATTATCATAGAACTCAATAAGTCAATTTAGGTAGGATTGTTATTTTTATTATATTGGCTCAGCGTATCCCTAAGCAATTAATGTTTCTCCAGTTGTTCTTATCTGGTTTGGTTTGTGTGAAAAGTGTTTGTAATTGTGTTCATATAGTTCCTGAGTTTGTCTGGACAGATAGAATCCCAAGTATTTCATATTGTCTGCAATTATTTTATATGGAATTTCTTTTTCTATCTCTTCCTTCAAGATATTGTTGACAACATACAGAAATGCTAATGATTTTTGCATTTGTTTTGTATCTTGCAGCTTTGCTGAAATTATGAATTGTTTCACCTGATTTTTCAGTTGATACCCTAGGCTCTCTAAGTAGGCCATCATATCATCTGCAAAGAGTGATAACTTTGCTTCCTTGTTGCCTCTTCTGATTCCTTCAATTTCATTTTCTTCTCTTACTGCTGTAACTAACATTTCTAGTATAATATTGAATAATAGTGATAATAACAGACATACTTTCTTCATTCCTTATCTTTGTGGCAAGGCTTCTAGCTTATCGCCATTATAGATAATTCTGGCTGATGATTTTACATAGATGCTACTTATCCATGAAAGTTTCATTTATTTCTATGCTTTCTAGTGTTTTTAATATGAATCTGTATAGTACTTTGCCAAAAAAGTTTTTCTGCATCTATTGGGATAATCATATGATTTTTGTTTCTCACATTACAGTTATAGAAGGACCTTTTTTAATATCACAAAAAGTATCTAAAACCAAAAGCAAGCACTGTATGCAATGAAAATTTAAAAGAAATTTTACCAATAAATATAGGAATAAATCAAACATGTTTGTTCTCCCTTCTAATATTTTGTATAATTCCAGAAATTATACTGAGTGATATGACAAGAAAAAGAAATGCATAAAGCTAAGTAGAGTGGAGATAAGACTGTCCCCATTTACTAATGACATGATATTATGAGAAAATGCTTGGGTGAAGGGAAAATCACTGATTATATCAGAAAAATTCTAGGTCACAAAATAAACCTTCAAAAGCATTTCTACATAACAAGGAAAAATGGGGGAAAGTAAAAGAAATAAGAATGCGTAGCCTACTATATTCTAAGAACAGTAGTTAGTGATTTACAAATTTTCTCTTATTTAATTTTTACAGTAACTTTGTGGAAGGAGTTGCTATTATTATTATTCCTATTTTATAATAAAGGAAATTTAAGCAGGCAGAATTTAAGTGACTTGCTCAGGAACACACAGCTAGTAAATGTTTGAGGTCATATGCGAACTCTGGTTTTTCTGATCCTGGCCCCAGTACTCTATCCTCTGCATCATGTAGATGCAAATATGCACACATAGAAAGGAAATTCCCTTCAGATTAATTAAATAATGCATGAAATACTTGGGGATCATTCTACCAAAGCACACAAAAAGTTTGCATAGATTCAACTTTGAAGTGACGTTTAAAGAAATAGCGGACAATATAAGCACATGAAGGAAAATTCAGTAGCTGTGGCTGAGTCATGCTAATAAAATGAAAATGACAATAACTACCAAAGTTAATTGATAGATTTAATGCTATACCAATCAAACTACCAAAAAGATACTTTGTAGAATTTAATAATACAATAACAAAATTTGTTTGAAGAAACAAGAGAATATCAAGGGAAATTATTACAAAAACAAGTTCAGATGAAGAGTGGTAAGCATCTGAAAATCTCAAACTATGTCATAAAGCATAAGCCATCAAAACCATTTGTTGCTGTTTAAAAAAATAGAGAACTAAATCAATGGAACATACTAGATAAGACATAACCAGAAACAATGAAACTCAATAAACTGAGATTTGATAAATCCAAAACCTAAACTACTTAGAAATGAGTCCCTATTTGATAAAAACTGCTGCAAAAATTAAAGAATAATCTGTAAAAAAATGGATTTAGGCTAACATCTTACTTCATATTCCATAATAAATTCAAAATAGATATATTACCTTAATGCTAATAAGGATATCATTAAAATTAAAAGAGAAGTAAATCACATTCTTTTCATGACAATCTGAAAAATGTGTATTCTTGCCCACACAATAGAGATAATTACATAAGATCAAATATATCAATTTGATTACAAGCTTTAGCTCAAACAACATTATTACACCTAAGTTAAGGAGGGAAGTGGTTAAATGGGGGGAGGGATAAATATTTTTACCTAATTTCTCAGGTAAGAGTTTGTTATGCAAGATATACAAACAATAATAAATGAGAACCAAATAGATAAGTGGACAAAGGACATGAATAAAGAATTCTCAAAAGAATTGAAATTTATGTAATAACCATATTAAAGAATGGTCTAAGTCACTAAAAACAGGAGATGCACAAATCAAAACAAACCTAAGGGTTCATTTGACATGCAGAAAATTGTTAAAGATGACAAAAGGTGGGAATGGCCAATGTTGGAGGAACTGTGAGAAGTTAGGCACACTAGAGCTTTGTTTATGAAGCTGTAAATCAATACCACCATTTCAGAAAGCAATATGAAATAATGAAAACAAAGTAATTAATTTGGCCATAGTCTTTGACTCGATGATTCAAAAGCTAGGTTTGTACCTGAAGGCAGTAAAAAGAATAATAAAAAGAAGTGCATTATATATGCCAAAATATTTATATCAGCAATTTTTACAGAAGTAAAGAAGGGGGGGAGGGAAGAAGAAAGAAGTAGAAATCCATAGATTAGACAATAGCTAATCAAACTGTGTAATAACAATATAAAAGATAACTATTAAAGACTTACATAAATTTGTACAGAGTGAAATAAGCAAAGCCAAGAAAACAATATACATGATTGCACAGAATGTAAATGGGAAAACAACAAGAATAGTAAAAACAAACAGAAATCCTTAAAAGTGAAAGTTGCATAATTTCAAAGAACAAGCATGAGCCCAAAGAAATCAAAAGTCGTCCTCTAACCTGCTCCATTGCAGAGAAGTGCAATTCACAGGTATGCATCATCACATATGTTTTCAGACTTTTTCTGTTCGTCTTTCATTGCCAAAGACCATGCTATCAGAGAAATAATGACATGCCTTGTACTTGACTTTGTTTTGAGTGAGGGAGGGCTGTGCAGGTCACCAGCCTCACTTCTCCTCCAGAGCCATCTGAATTGAGTGACCTGATATTCCTCAGGATGCCTGGAGATGACCCAGCATGCACTGGGAGACCTTGGTCCCCTTAGACCAAGGTCTATTCAGATACTCACTTAGGGTGAGGTAATGCCCGTTCATTGAATAGGCCTGTTTAAGAAGTAGCCAGGGCATGGTCCCTTTAATGAGATGAAGAAAAAGAAAGACATTAGGCAGGGAGGGAAAGAGCAATATATATATATATATATATATATATATATATATATATATATATATATATATATATATATATATATATATATATATATATAATGACTCTAAAGCC
This sequence comes from Notamacropus eugenii, assembly GCF_028372415.1. NCBI lineage: Eukaryota > Metazoa > Chordata > Mammalia > Diprotodontia > Macropodidae > Notamacropus > Notamacropus eugenii. The sequence continues at coordinate 393,990,006 of NC_092872.1, read as the reverse complement.
AGCAGTTTCCAGAAGAGCCTTTAGGCAGGGGCCCATTGGTGTCCCAGCTTCAGAATGCAGTAAGTTTAAGGTTTTAGGAAAAGAAAAGACAGGGAAGGACAGGACAGGATAGGGCAGGACAGGACAGGAAAGGAAAGGACATGGTAGGAAAGGCAAGGAAACTAGCCAGTAAAACCCAAGTCAACTGGGCATCTTTTGGCCATCCCAATTTGCCTTCCTTTGGAGAAGAGAAGGAAAGGTAGGGGAAGGCAGACAGGAGAGGAGGAGCTAGCTGGGCACTCAGGAATAAAGAAAAGGATCTATTGAAGGAGTGGGCTATTGGAGGAGAAGGGAAAAGACAGGACCAAAGGCACATACAGGAGAAGACCGCCTCTTCCTCAGACACAGAAGTGAAGGAGAAGAATTATAAACCTGTAGAGGAGTTCTGAAGTATGAGAAAGAGGGGATGAGGGAGTTCAAGATATATTAGATGGATTTTCTTTGAAATGGTAAGAGAAGTTGTTTGCCTTGAGAAAGGGAGTTGGCATGGCTCTAGGAACTTGAGGAGTGAAGAAGTCTGGAACAACAGTTAAGGGGAGTGGGCTAGTCAATCCAGTGAGAATAAAAGGATTGGTATACACCAATAAAGAGCCAATTGAGATTAAATAATATGAATTTGAGGGCAGCTAGGTAACTCAATGGATAGAGTGTGAGGCTGGGAGTTAGGACTTCAGGCATTTACTATCTGTGTGACCCTGGGCAAGTCACTTAACTCTGTTTGTCTCAGTTTTCTCATCTGTCCAATAAGCTGGAGAAGGAAATGACAAACCAGTCCAGGATCTTTATCAAAAAAAGCCTAAATGGGGTCACAAAGAATTGAACATGGCTTAACAATAACATGAATTTGCAGTGTGATGGGATTTCCTCTGGACCATTAGCTCCTGTGGAGTACATGTAGGTGACTCAGGGTTTAAGAGTGACATGAGTGACATGGCATGTAGATACATAACATAAGGCATATATAGGTGAATTAGTCAAGCTAAAAAGGTCATGATTTAAGGGAGGAAAATGAGGACAGATTAGAGATAGTCAACTGCAACAAAGAGGAACCATTCATTCTTACAGTGAAGATGAATGGAAAGACATGAGATTATTATTAACGAATGGCAGCTAGGTGGTGCAGCAGATAGAGCACTAGTGCAAGAGTCAGGAGGACCTGAGTTCAAATCTCACCTCAGACACTTGACACTCACTAGCTGTGTGACCTTGGGCAAGTCACTTAACTCCAACTGCCTCATCCTAGGTCATCTCCAGTCATCCTGATGAATATCTGGTCACTAGACTCAGATCATTCTGGAGGAGAAGAGAGGCTGGTGACCTGAACAGCCCTCCCTCACTCAAAACAAAGTCAAGTGCAAGTCATCATTAAAGAATTCAAAATCTAGAGGTGGCACAGTGAAGTAAGAATAAAGATGGTAGATCATGTAAGTTGGAGGTTGATAAACCACAGCTGTCAAAGTTGATAGGGAACAGCAATTTGTATAGATATTTCCAAATATGAGTGTAGGGGTTTGAGGAAGAGAAATACTATGGTCCAAGTCCTGTACTCCTTGAGAAAGGAGCAAAAGTAACAAGGAGGCAAGTAAATGTCAGAAATGATGATATGGATAGATGTCATAGATCTATTTAATCCATTGATTGGTTTTGCTGATATTTTCTGCTTTTTTTCTTTAAAAACCATTAGTGAGGGGCAGATCCAAGATGGCTGAGAAAAGTCAGAAGTCACCTGAGCTTTCCTAAATTCCCCTTCAAAAATTTGTAAATAATGACTCAAAATGAATTCTGGAACAGCAGAACCTACAAAAAGATAGGTGAAATAATTTTCCAAGCCCATGACAACTTAGGAAGTCAGCAAGAAAGGTCTGCCATACCCTGGTTTGAGTGGAGTAAAATCCAGCCCAGACCACAGGACTTGCCACAGCAAACCAATAGCAGGTCTTGGCAGCAACCAGATCAGCAGTAGCAATAGCTGATTCTAGAGCTCTCAGCTCACAGATTGTAAAGGGATTAGACAATTGATCAAAAGGAGATTAGAGGGGACCATTTGTTATCACTGGGTTCAAGACAATGTTGCATTTCCCATACATGATTCAAGCTCATACTTCTTGGTCTCAGACTCAGGAAAATGAGAATTAGCATAGCGGAGTCTATAGCCACAGGGGAGGAGGGATCCTGATCACAGCTCCAAGGAGGAAAAGAGCATTTGTGGACACTCACAGATCAAAGCATAGTCCAAGAAAACAGTGACCATACCTCTCCTTCGATCATATGACCTTGGAAGAGCTAAAAACTTACATACTCCCAGAACTGACTCAGAGCAATATAAATTAAAGGCCTGAGGCTTGGGACAGTGCCTACTCAATCCCAGGAGAACCCCACTTTAACACAGAGTTAAAAGTCAAAAATTAGAAAATGAGTAAACAACAACAAAAAAGAGTCTGATCATAGAAAGCTACTATGGTCACATGGAACAAAATACAAACTCTGAAAAAATAGCCAACAAAGTCAAAATAATTACATCTAAAGCCTCACAGAAAAAAGTGAATTGGTTTCAGGCCAAGAAATAATTCATTGAAGAGATCAAAAAAGTATTTTTAAAAATTAAAGAGATAGAGGAAAAAATGGGAAATGAGACTGATGCAAGAAAATTGTGGAAAAAAAAGGGTCAACAGTTCAAAAATACTTAAGAAAACACCTTAAAAACATAACAGGGCAAATGGTAAAAGAGACACAAAAACCCACTTAAATGAAAAACTCCTTAAATAGCACAATTGGACAAATGAAAAACTGTATACAAAAATTCACTGAAGAGAAGAACTCCTTAAAAAGCAGAATTGGCCACATGAAAGAAGAGGTATTCACCAAAGAAAAGAAAATCTTAAAAAGCAGAATTGTCCAAATGAAAAAAGAAATGCAAAATTTCTCTGAAGAAAGTAATTTCTTAAAAAATGTAATTAGGCAAATGATATGTCAAGAAACCACAAAACAAAATCAAAAGAAGAAAATGTGAAATGTCTCACTGAAAAAAACAAACGTCCTGGTAGATATTTCAAAAAGAGATGATTTAAGAATTATTCTACTACCTGAGAGCCATGATCAAAAAAGAGCCTAGACATCATCTTCCAAGAAATTATCAAGGAAAATTGCCCTGATACTCTGGAACCAGAGGGCAAAATAGAAATTTGAAGAATCCACTGAACAGTTCCTGAAAGAGTCCCAAAGTGAAAACTCCTAGGAATATCATAGTCAAATTTCAGATCTCCCAGGTCAGGGAGAAAGTATTGCAAGCAGTCAGAAAGAAAAAATTCAAATATCATGGAGCCACAATCAGGATACCATAAAATGCCAGAGTTTCTACGTTAAAGACTCAGAGGGCTTGGAATATGATATGAAGGGCAGGGGAGACAGGATTACAACCAAAAATCACTTATCCAGCAAAATGGAGTACAATGCTTCAGTATAAAAATGGATATTCAGTGAAATGCAGGCTCTTGAACCTGATGAAAAGACCAGAACTGAATAGAAAACTATGACTTTCAAATACAAAAATAAAGAAGTATAAAAAGGCAAACAGACAAGAAAAATCATAAAAGATTCAGTAAAATTAAACTGTTTGCATTCCAAATGGGAAGATAACTCTTGTAACTCTTAAGAACTTTAGAAGGAATATATGTGGACAGGTGAGTTGAATATATGGGATAATAACTAAAAAGAAACCTAAAAGGTGAGAAAGAAAAACGTACTGTGAGAAGGGGAAAGGGAGAAATACAATGGGGTAAACTATTTCAAATAATAGAAGCACAAAAGCTTTTGTGGTGGAGGATAAAATGGGGAAGGGGGATGCTACTAGGTGCACACTTAAAACTTACTCTCTTTGAAATTGGTTCGAAGTGGGAATAACATAAACACTTACTTGGTACAGAAATTTATATTACCCTACAGAAAAGTAGGAAGGAAAGAGGATAAGAGAAGGGATGAGGGGATGGATGATAGATGGAAAGAAGATTGGGGGGGGAGGCAATAATCAGAAGCAAAACATTTTTGATTATGGAGAGGGTATAAGGAGAAAGAGAGAGAGTAAGATAAATGAGGAAGGTAAGATAAGGGGGAAAACACAAGAATCATAACTGAAAAAATACATGGCAAGTTTCTCTGATAAAGGCCTCATTTTTATCAAATATATAGAGAATTAAGTCAGATTTATAAAAAGAAGAGACATTCCTTATTTGATAAATGGTCAAGGGGTACAAACAGGCAGTTTTCAAGGGAAATGATCAAAACTATCTTTGGTCATTTTTAAAATGCTCTAAATCACTATTGATTAAAGAAAGACAAATTAAAACAACTCCAAAGTACCACCCCACACCTATCAGACTGGCTTGTATTTTAGAAAAGAAAAATGACAGATGTTGGAGGGGATGTGGAAAAAAATGAGACACTAATGCATTGTCAGTGGAGTCTTGAATTGATTCAATCATTGTGGCAAGCAATTTGGAACTATACCCAAAAGACGACCCTTTTTCCCAGTAACACCATCACTAGGTCTATATTCCAAAGACATAAAAACAAAAAAGAGAAAAGGATCTATGTGCACAAAAATATTTATAGTAACACTTTTAGTGGTGGCAAATAATTGGAAATGGAGGGGATGTTCATCATACTAAGGAATGACCGGGCAAGTTGTGGTACATGATTGTGATGGAATACTATTGTAACATAAGAAATCATTAGCAGGATGCTCTAAAAAAAATCTGGAAAGCCTTAAATGAACAGTTGCAAAGTGAAATGAGGAGAATCAGAACACTGTACACATTAACAGCAATACTGTACAATGACCAATTGTGCTATTACTTATTATTATTATTATTATTACTTAGCTATTCTAAGTAATACAGTGACCCAAGACAATTCTGAAAGACTTGTAATGAAAAATGCTATCCATTTGCAAAGAAAGTACTGATGGAATCCAAATGCAGATAGAAGCATACTTTTTTTTTTTACTTTATTCTCCTTTTATTTTTGTCTTTTCTTTTACAACATGATGAATATGGAAATATATTTTGCGCAACTGCCTATATAAAATTTTTGCCTTTTCAAAAACAGGGAGGGGAAAATAATTTAGAACTCAAAAACTTTAAAAACAAATGTTAAAAATTTTTAATGCAGTTGAGGAAGAAAAAATATTAAATTTTTACTTTTTTATAATTTGTGAATAGAAGAAGGATGCTGAAATTTTGTGATTCAAAGAAAAACAACTAATGTGTTAAATTATTTTTAAATATTGTTTAACATCCCTCTCTAAGAAATGTTTTCATTCTATTCTTTTTCCTATTACTTTTCTCTTCTAAAATGTTCTAGAATCTGATTTCTACTTCATACGCTTTGTGCTGGCATGATCTTTCCTTCTTATTTTATAGCCCTCCTATCATTTGGGGAACATAAGCTTTGTTCTCACTTCTAATTATCTGAGCTGTTAGTGTGATTAATGCTCCCTCTTTTAATCTCATTTCTCCCTCTCCATCATCATCTGTTTTTGTTTTTATTTTTATTGCTTTATTTTAAGGCTCTTCTTTTATATACTCAGAAGTGTTAATACTTGAAGAAACTAGTGAGGTGCCTGGAGAGTGCTCAATAACTTGAATCCAGGGAATAACAGTTCTGTTTTTGCCTCTTCTCTCATAATGATTGATCTCTTTTGATGTCACATCATTCTTCCTTTGGACTTATGTTCCCCTGTTTAACACTTTTTCAAACTGTGCATGCCAGTGATCCCGGCCATTTCTTGCCCCTTAGTAGAGAGTAGTATCAAGAAGTGTGATATTAACTTAGAAACTTGTTCTGCTGGTTCCAGACTGCCCCAATCAATATAGCTCATGTCAAAACCCTTTTCTCCATCTACCTTCAATTAATGAGTACTTCTCTGGAGCCTATGTTTGAGGAAGCATCAATGACAACTATGTTCACTTTAATCTCAACCATTCCGACAACTCCCTGGATTGCTTCCCCACCTTGCCCTGTGAGATTCTCATGCTTTGACCAGTGAATTTCTCTGCATGATGCTCTATTTGAAGAATTACGCCTATTAGCCATCCTCACTTCAAACCCAGACCAACCCATGACTCCCTGAATTTTACCTCTCTTTACCTCTACTCTGGTAATCTTCTCATGCTGGCACTTCCACTACTGTTACAGGCTCATTCAATTGTTGAGTTCCTCTACAAGAACCTGCTTTTGGAAAAGCAATTATTTATTTTATTATCTAATTGAATTTTTAAAATTTGGTGGTTTTCTAGGTTTATTTTAGCAGTGTATCTAATTCATAGATCTTTTCTTTCCCCTTTTGATGGTTAAAACATTTTTTCCTTAAGGACTGTTTTGGCTGCATCCTTCAAATTTCAATTAGCTAATTGTTATTCTATCATTTGTTCTTTGATCTACCAATTCTTAAATATTAAGACATTTATTTTCCAGTTGGTTTAAATAGCCCTTTATGAATTTTAATTTTTATTGTACTCTGGTCGGTACAGAACGTGTTTACTTTTTTGCATTTGTTTCATAGGGTTTTTTTTAATGCTCTACTTGGTCGATTTCTGCAACATGTAATTATATCAAATATATGAATCAGATTATAAAAAATATTTTATACAAATGAAATAACATTTAAATAATTGTAGAAATATTGATTGTTCATGGGTAGACAGGGCCAGTATAATAAAAATGACAATTTAACCTAAACTAATTCATATATATTCAATGCCATCTCAATTAAATTAACATTTTTTACTGAGTTAGAAAAAATAATAACAAAATTCATTTAGAAAAACAAAGGGTCAAGAATATCAAAGAAACTGATGAAAAAAATGTAAAGGAAAGAGGAAAAGCAGTACCTGATCTTAAACTACATTAGAAGGCAGTAATTATTAAAACTCTCTCATGCTGTCTAAGAAATAGAGAGGCAAATCAGTGGAACAGAGCATATATATAATTTATAGCAGAATATGGCTATTGTATCCTTGTGTTTAACAAGTGTAAAGACAAGTGTTAGGGATAGAAATTCATTATTTAGTAAAAAAAAAATTGTTGTGAAAGCTGAAAAGTATTCTGGCAGAAATTGAGCATAGACCAATATCTTATACCATTAATCAAGTTGAAGCCAAAATGGATAGACGACCTAGCTATAAAGAGAGATATTAAAACAGAAAAGCTGAAGAACACAGAACATATTACCTATCAGACTAGTCTGATCCCTTAGGACGTTAGTGAGAGGAGGTATCAGATGACTACCTACCAATTTTTCCCTTCTATTGACTACATGGGCTAAGCTACTGTTTTTGTTGTTGTGTGTATGTTCTTGTTTTTGTTTTTGCTTTCCCTTGAAAGCTGGCAAAGCTGTTCCTGAGACTTGATTGGCCTATGGGCTAAGGTTCACATGCATCTCTTGAAGCAGCTCCTTGATGGCCTCTGTCCAAATTTATTTCATTTCCTGGTCATCTAAGGGCACAAAAGGTCTATCTATATGAATTACTGAAGTTGAGGCCTATCAGAATTGGCAGATGCCCCAAGGTCATATGAGTCAATTCACTCTTCCCTGTTAATCAGATGTGAGAGGAACTTCATCTACACATTCTAATTGCTGTCATGTTCTTCTAAAATACCTGTCTATGCAGTGGTTAATTAAATCTCCATTTGTTAACTGTTTCATAACCTATTAGGGATGTCATTTAATTCTAATATTAAACCCAAACCACCTAGTTACTGCACAAGGTGAGCTCCATCCGTTATAACAATCTTGGAAAGGTTGTAAGTATCAAAGTATTCCTATTGTCTTTCCTTCCTTATCTCTCTTCTTCCATATTCCTACCTCTATCTAGCTTCTCACTGATTCCTGAAAACAGGTCTAATTCCCCAGCATCAACCCTTCCTGAGAATAGAGTGCTTAGCACAGAGCCTAGTACATAGTAGGCACTTAATAAATGTTTGTTGATTAATTGGTAGGATGCACCATTACATTGCCAAATGTCTAACTTCAAGAGATGATGTCTAAGATTATAGCCTCTAAAAACGTGGGGTGACTAACTCCAGGCTACAGGTAGTTTGTGACAGAGGGAAGAATGAGTTGATGTTACAAATGTAAATATTAAAATGAAAGGAACCGTGAGCTGATCTTTTTTTTCCTTTAGCAATAAAATTCTTTATACATTCTTTCAATTGTGTTCTTGATGTATTTACTGCCTTTGCTATATTGAGGCAGGGAGAAGTACTTCTTTCTGTTTATTTGAATGATACATACATGGATGGGCAGCAAGGTGGCACAGCAGATAGCATGTCAGGCCTGGAGTGAGGAAGACTCAACAACTGAACAAAAACATGTAACCTCTCGATTAATTCTCATTCTACCATAGTCACAGGATTGTCTCTGATTTACTTGTTGTTCAGTCATTTTCAGATGCATCTGATTCTTTGTTACCCCATTTTGGGTTTTCTTGGCAAAGATACTGAAATTGCTATGCATTTCCTTCTCCAGCTCTTTTTACAGATGAGAAAACTGAAGCAAATACACATAAATGACTGGTTCAGGGTCACACAGATAGTTGGTATCTGATTCCATATTTGAACAAAACTTAGTCTTCCTGACTCCAGGCCCAGATGTCTATTCACTGCATCACCTAGCTTCATCCTGATTTACTATATTTAGATAAATGAGTAAGATGATTTTACTTGCCACTAAAGAGTCTAAAATAATGGAGGGGGGGAAGTATGTATTGGCAAATTTTCAGTGAGATACATGGGAAAATGAAACGGATTTGGAGTCACATGGCATGGATTGGAATTCCAGTTTGATCATTCTGGAAAACAATTAGGAATTATGCTAAAAAAAGTGACTAAAATGTCCATATTATTTGACCTACAGATCATATTGCCAGGCATATACTCTAAGGAGATAAAAGACAAGAAGAAAACTTTCAAATAGATCAAAATATTCAAAACAGTATCTTTTTGTAGTAACAAACAACTATAATAAAAGGAAATCTCCATCAATTGGGGAATGGCTAAACAAGTTGTGGTAAATGAATGTATTAGAATTTTACTGCACCATCACAAACTATGAAAATCAGGAATATAGAGAAGCATGGAAAAGAGCCTTACAGGAACTAATGTCGAGTGGAGTAAGAAGAGAAAGGAGAACAAAACAAACAATATGACCACACCACACACACAAACACACACACACACACGCATCACTACTACCAACAAAATAACAAAAAATAAAACTCAATGCTGCATTGCTGTGTGAATATAGTGAACAAGTTTAACCCCAAAGAATCAAGGAAGAAATTGCTTTATCCAATTTGTTTATTATTCTAGCTTTCTTTATGTTTTATGGCTCTATATACCTGTTCTTCACCCTCAAAATCAACCCCAATCCTACCACCTCTGAGTTATTTCTAAGGCTATTCACCCTGCATGAACTACATTCTCTTCTCTTCCCCATCCCTACCCCTTAGTAAACCAGTATAACTTTACTTATCCTCAACACTCAAGTCCCTTACTTTCTTATCCTAAATGATAATAGTACCTTGCCAAGTTTGAATCTGTTAATACTCTTATCTGCTACCTTCAATTCTACTCATGTGCTACTGAATGGAGCTAGAGAAAATCATGAAACCATGGTGACATGATCCACTACAAATGTATGTTACGTAATCTCAAATTAGGTCTTACTGAAGCAAGACAATCCTTTACATTTTCCTAATTGATTCATTCTTGCACTCACCACAAAACTGTTCTATACCTTTTCATCTCTGCTCAACAATCACATGATAACTGCCCCTGACACTCATATCTCAGCTGGTGTTGCTTCAAATTCACTGGAAAAAAATGAGAACATTTTCTGAGAGCATCCTCTTCTCCCCTTTTCCACATTTCATCTCACTTAGACGTTTTCCCCCTTTAACCTCTTTCACTCAACTTACACGAAGAGGTAGCTCTTCTCCTTGCCAAGTCATACCCCCTCTATATGCACCCTTGATCTCATTCTATTTCATATTCTCTAGTAAATTATCTCTTCTCTCACCCCCTACATTTCAATAATCTTCACTATATCCTTATCTACTGGCTGCTTCCCTGTTGCCTACAAATGCACCCACATCTCTACTATTCTAAAAAAAAAATTCCATGACAATCAAAGCTAAACTCTCACTTGACCTTACTATTCCCACTAGTTATTGTCCTCTATCTTATGTAGGTGACTCTTCAATCCCTTTTCACCATTTTGAGTAACTAGCATTGCATTTTACATTGATATAAAATAAGGGAGCACTTCTACCTAGAAGAATCAGAGAAGACTTCGTGGAAGAGGTGACACATGAACTGTGCTTCCAAGCATGAGAAAGATACTATCAGGCATAGATTGGCAGGATAATTTTAGCAAGGAGAAGTAACATGGCAAAAGGCAGGGAGACAGGGGAGTGCAATAGAAGCTCAGGTTAACTCAGTTTGGGCTAAACTGCAGTTTGTGAAAGGAAGCCAAATAAAATTGCAGTGATAAATCAGAGTCAGATTGGTGGGGGGTTTTCAATACTATGCTAAGAAAGGTTTATTTTAATTGACAGATAAAGACAACTAGGCACCATGGTTTCAGATTCAAATCCTGACTCTAATGCAATCTTTGGAACATTGGACAAATCATTTAGTTTCCTTGTGCCTCAGTTTCTTCATCTCTAAAATGAGGCAGTTAGACTGTAAGCCCTCCGAGGGCCCTTCCAGATCTCAATCAAAGATTCTGTTAATTGATAAAGATTATTGATCAAGAGAGTCACATGATGAGACCCATGCATTAGAAATGTTACCTAGGAACCATGGTAAGGATAGATTGTGGAAAGGAGATGATGGAGGAAACCAGACTGCCTAGGAAGTATTACAACTGTACAAGCCAGCCTTGCATTCAGTTGTTGTTTTTTAATTTATAAGCTGTTTTATTAGCAATCTTGCATGTTGGTGGAAGTCTATCATTAGAGGATTTTGATACTTATAAGGTCCTTTTACCATAACAACCCTGTAGGATGACCATTCAAGTACTGTTATTCCCATTTATAGATGAAGAAACTATGGTTGAAAAGGTAAAGTAAACTGACCACAGAGGCTTCACTAGTAGGTGCTAGAACTGGGACCGGAACTTGTCATTCCTAAGTCTAAATGCAATCCTCCCTCTCCTATACCACACTGCTTATATTTTTGGTAATGAATATAAGAATATTCTAAGCAATATTGCCATAATGATACTTTCTTCTGTAAAAAAGAGAATTCCTAAAATGTTAAATAGCTCATTCAAAGATGCCAAGAATGAAGCAATGACATTAGATAAGTGTAAACTGCTATTTAGTCCCTGGCAACACCTCCTGAACATTTGAGCAAGCATACTAGGTGAGATATAAAACAGAAGAAAAAAATCTTAATTCTGATGTTCCATTGAAATGACATTTGAAGACTGTTATCTATATAATTGGCATACATCTACATGAAACCAATTGTTTGGGGGAAAAACTTGATTAATTAAAACCCTTTCCTTTTCCATGGGACATAGAAAGAACAATTCATATAATCTTAAAGAACATCTGTAAAATTATGAGGTAGGGGCAGAAAGCCCTTAAAAGTTCTTTCCAACTTTAAATTGATGGTCCTATGATCTCATTTAATATCTCCACTTTACAAATGAGAGTCAAAGTTACTAGACCAGGTAGTAAGTAGTAGCCTCAGGATTCAAATCCAAGACCTCTAACTCCCCCAAACACTAGCTGCCTTTTTCTGTTTGATATTTTTTTTAATTTCCAGTTGCTTAGATGGATACTATGAACCCAGTCTCTTTTGAAATCATGGGTGCAGGGCTCATTTACATTTTATTTAATTCATATGGACTACAGGAAATAAGAGTTTCACAAATAAGTGCTTCAGGGCATTATGTATCCCTTTTGCAACACACTTAGCCTCAGAAAAGGCTGTCAAAAGATTTCAGGTGTTTTGAAAGAAGGGCTTGACAGAGAGAAAACAAAAGCCTTCCTCCTCTCATGTGTGTTATTTCTGAGCATACCGGCCACCTCTAGACATCAGAAATACCAGGGTGCATTTTTCTTCCTCAGTTGATATATTGGTTTAAATTGTAGCTGAGAAAGACACACAGGGAAGTGATGGATGGGAAGATTTGACCCATAATAGACAGACAGATCCATTAGCAGATAGTAGGTACCTTGGCAATGTTGGATAGATAAAGAACAGTTCTTTCCTATCCTTTCACACAGATCATGTATTCCATTTTGTGGTTTTCCTCTCCCCCCATCTCACTGTATATACCCCTGAGTTATGCACATTGAAAGAACACTCACTTGAGGAGGATAAGTTATCCAGGTTCAAAGCTAGTCACACGCTCGTGGTCTTAGGTGAGAATTTTTGATATTTCAAGCATCAAACCTTTAGCTGACTTCTGGCTGCACTCCATGTTTCTTTGTGTGAGGAAGAACATAACTCATACAAAAGCCTTTTCTGTTTTCCACAATCTATAATTCACTTTTAATTAAATTGTGTTTAATGCCAAACAAGGAAACATGCTGAACAATCACAGATGAATAACTTCATCAGTCCTGACTGACGGGAAAATAGTTTTTATTGTTAATCAGCTAAAAATAGACTCAGAGAATAGGATTCTGCATTTTGAGAGTAAACTACCCTGTGTTCTTCTTTTTTTTCCAAAGGCATTCACACAGAGAGCATTTTAATTTTCCATGGTATTGCTATGTTGACCTCTGAGACCTTGCAAAGTAAAGTATTTATGATCCTGGGCTTTTTTATGGTATTGTTTCAATATTTTTGTAACATTTGTATTTCTTGCTGATGTTTTTGGCATTAAAAATCACTCAAGCTGTGCTGAAATATAATGATATTCACTGAACCATACCATGGAGGGATAATTCAGTTCAGTGAGGTTATTCTAGCTCATCGTGCACACAAAGGATTGAAAGAAAATGTAGAAGATTCTCAGTTCTCTATATGGGCTGCATTCAGTCTTTTTCCCCCTAATAACTTGACATAGAAAAACATTCACTAGCATATAAAAATATCCAGTTTTAAGTCTTCAGAGCAAAGCAAAAAGACAATGCAATGATCCAAGGCATAAGAAAGCAGAGTACAGTTTCCCCAGAACACCAATTTCCTTTACTTGTGACCCTGACAAATTTAAGTCTCAAAAAATGAGTTATTGACAGCTCCCAACTTGAACAAATCCTTCAATTGGAGCCTCAAATGCTGCTGCCACCTTAATTACATTTGCGGAGTTTTTCTTGACATAAAAGGACTCAGGGTAATTTCATCTCCACATTTTCAAGATGTCTAACTATTGACCATCATCAGATCTGAGTTTGAAGGCTGTGTTTACGCCACTTTCCATTGCCTCTATAAACTCTACTACTAGAATAGATAAATGCAGATGTTCTCCCTGACATTCTCCCTAAGTTTCAGATGTAAATCATAGATGTGCAAAATATTATTTTGATCTTTTCAGTATTTTCTGTTTTGATTGGCTAACCACTCAAGTGTGGTACTGATGGTACTCCACAAAATTCTATAGGGATAGTATACAAGAGCTAGGTTAGAGTAGCACCACACATATATTTTAAGAAAAAAAGTGACCCTAAGATGTTTTGAGCTCCAAATGATGACGTTCTTTAAATCTGTTTTCTTATCTGAATGGAAGCCATCAATTCCTAAAATTTCCTATAGGCATAGAAAGGTAAAGCATATGAATCTCCAAAAGTTCAGCTACATCCTAGATGCATGCACACAATCAAATTCATATGAGGTATCAGATGATTTAGATTTAGACATGGACAACCTTTGTTTCAAGTCTCAAAAAGAGTCAAAAGAGTGTTGTAATCATCAGGACTATGTGAGGTTTGCACATTCTCTCCAATCTTCCACAAAAGACCAGATCCATGATGGAAGATCTATGGAGTGAACATAAAAAGCTACATTGAAACACTGTATCTACTGATGTGGAGGGAGACAAATCCCTGGTGTCTGTTCGAAAAGATTAGATAAAGTTTATGGCATGAAGCCAGAGGATAGGACTAAAGGAAGGCTCTTTCAATTCTATCATCTGTCACTTCATAATAAATAGAAAGTGTCAGTGGGACACTGTCAGAAATCAGAGAGTAAAGGGGTTTTTTTTCCCTATTGGGGATTTTGTTAAATGAAAAATATATGGTAGTAAACTGTCTCAGCCTTGAGGAAAGAAAGAACCAGGTGTCCATTCCCTACAGCCAATTTCAATGTGTCTTTCCTATTTTAAAGTAAAGAAATGAAAGACAAGATCAGAATGGGAGATGGACTGTGAACACTCAAGAATATAATTGACATGGCAGGAAGTAGACACTGTTAAGAATGTAATTGACATGGCAAGGAGGAAAAGATTACTTAAAAGCCAGTCTTAAAATGTTAAAATAAATTTTGTAAAAGAACTATGTTAATTAATTAGAAATTATTGTAATTGGTTATTTACCACACTTTATGACACTAGGTAATTTCAGGAACTCTTTTGCTTCCATTTAGAAGGAAAAGCAAAATTTCAGATTGTCAAGATTCTGGAGCTCAAAACTTCCCAAGGTTATGTGATTTTTAAAATTAAACACATAATTCCAAAATATAGCAATCATATAAAGGGATTTCTAGTGATGTTTCTGAAAAGCATTCTGGTATATTGGATAAAGGATCAGATTTAGAGCCAGCAGAACTTGATTCTAGCTGTGTAACTTTCGTAAGAAGTCAGTTAACCTCTCAGGACTTTTAGTAATGTTTTAAGACTATATACTCAGAGAGAGAGAGAGAGACAGACAGACAGACAGACAGAGAGACAGAGAGAGACAGAAGAGAGAGAGATAATTATATGTTCCTGAGTTGAAAGAGTAACAAAGAATTCCAAAGACAGTTCTTCAATTCCCATTTTTAGTGACCAGGAATTTTCTACAAAAAAAAAATAGATGTTTACAGTTAAATCATTACAAACAATCTGGTGGCATCTTCAAATTTACATCAGTTTTTCTTTATTTGCGTTTTAGCACTAATAAGAACTTCATATTTCTTTCCCTATAGGTGTGATAATTTTTCTTTAGAGCTCCATCAACTCAGATTTCTCCATTGTAGGTAACACCCTGAAATTATTTTTTTAATTAAAAAAACTGGTTGGGAAACTGGTAGGAGGAAGAAATGAAAGATCAAATCATCAGTAAGCAAGTGACACTTGCACAAAAGGGTGAGTCAACAGCAGTATGAGGCAAGGCGAAATATGGGCTACCTCATGAATGGCAGTACTTGTAAAATACGTCAATGTGAGTGGCAAAAAAGGAATCAAGGTCAAAAATGGTTATGAAACTAGAAGTATAAGGAGGAAAGCCTTCTTTACCAAGACCCTAATGAGTAAGCCCATAATGAGACAAAAATCATTTCCTTTTCTAAGAAGGTAAATGATTGCCTGGGTATATTCAATTAAGAAGAAACAAAGCATACTCTTACAGTTGTTTTAAAGAAATTTCTCTTAATCATAACACTTGAGTGGGGCCGGGACAGAGTGTATAAGCCTGGGGAAAATTTATTTGCAATGGGGAAGGTCGAAAGGGTAGAATCACAGAGGAGTTTGCTATTCTGAGGGAAGCAGTACATCCTATGTTGGCATCCTGGGCCAAATCCTTATTCACTCCATACTAGTTACACCTCTGGGTAAAGAGACAAAAAGGAGGAGTAAAAGGGGGAGTAAAAAGTACATTTAATTTGATTGTTTTTGCTTTCTAAATCTCAGTTTACTTCTTCGCAAAATGAAGGGACTATACAGGATGACCTTGAAGACCTCTTCCAATGATAAAAACCTATGATTCTATGATTTTTTTAAAAGAATCTATCCAAGGACACAAAAATTGTCATCTTCAAATTCATCTCATCCTTCCTCTCCAACGTACAGCCGATGGCATAATTGGAATTTTACTAAGAACCCACAAGGAGATTTCTGTAAGGTGTCCTTGTCTATGTTTTTAAAATGAAAAATATAAAATGAAAGCCATTCACAGATTTTACTGAAATGGTACGCCTTTAAACTACATCACATTTCACTGGTGTTACTTTTTGTTTGTTGGTTTAATTATTTTCAAACAGAGTTCAAGGAGTGAGTCCTTTACTGCTGAACAACAAAAGCTTGTATATATTGTGTAGAAGGATGAGACTTACACAGAATATCAGAATGTTGTTGTTTTTTTTTTTCCTAATTCATTCATAACACTTGCAATAGCCCAATACAATGGAGTTATAATGGGGAAAGGAATTTAACTTAAAGAACTAAAACCTTTCTCATTATGATTTTGGGGTTGACTCTGATTTAATTCTTTCTTAGAGCTTGTATTATAATTTAATTAGTTGTCATTTTAGGTTTCAGTGTTTTCTTCTTTGGGGAAAGAACAACATAACCTACTTTATCTACCTAATTCAATTCTTTTTTATTCCATCTCTTTTCCAGTCAGGATGAAACCTAACCCCACATTTATTTGGGGAACTTAATGAGACATCATAGAAATTCTGTTATGTGTAACTAGTCTTAAGGCACAAATAAGTTCCAATTGCAGTCTCGCTGAGCATTCCTAAGCAAAGTACACACTTTCCTGACTTAGGATGAATTTGAGAGCAGGCCACCTTGTGTCAAGAGCCCCAAAGATCTCATCATTTATTCTGAGTTTTACATGGGCAGCAATGTCTAGATTTTTGTTCAGCAATTATTGTTGCTCAGTTCTGAATTTTTTAAAACTAAACCTAAAAATGAAATCAAACAGGACTGAATAGATGATAATCATAACAATAACTCATTAAGCACTATTGACCCTAAAATCCAAAGAACTATACCATTCCTGTTTTCAGCTTCATTACTATAAAAGTAGTTGCTAAAAACAGGATGACTAACTTTTGCACAATTGTTATATTGTGCATTGATTCATAGGTACGTAAAAAGGCTCTTAGAGCGAAATAGGGCATAAATTCACAGTGTTATATGAGATAAAGCTTGTGAACTGAAGGATATTCTTTCCAGGACCAGGGCAAAGAAAAAGTAGAAGAATGTTATATTTTTCTAATGAAATTGGGATCCCAGTCAACTTTTCTAAGTAATTTTGGTGATTATTAAAAAGCAGATTTGTATTAGCTATCTTGACATTCCTAATTTTCCCCTTCCTCACTCTGTATCCTTCCCGGGGGGTGGGGGTGGGGGTAAGAGGGGGCGAGGCAGGGGAAGAAGATCTATGTGAAAAACAATTCCTCTATAGAGCCCTGTCTGAATTCTACTACCAGCAGTCTCTTGAGCTGAGAATCTGAACTACTCCTTTCTCTGAGAAAGGTGATCTTTCTCATATTTGCTTGAGGCTGCTGGCTTAGTCTATTTCCCCAACATTACACTCACAAAATACCTCCACCAAACAAATGAATAAGTGATGTATTCTTTTTACGAAGCAATTTTACATGATGCTGACTAAAGCAAAACTCCCAGGGTACTTGAATGACTTTGGCCTTTGCCAGGCAAAAATCTATGTCAAGAGCACATTGGCATACTCTAACAGGACATACACCCATTCATTTCAAACAAACTCACTCTTTTTCACAGGCCTGCTGAAGGAGAACTCATATTGAAAGTTGTGATTATTGTTTTAGTTGGGATTCATAAAGAGACTGAACAGCTGCATACTTTATTAGATCTAATCTAAATACCTGCTCCTTGTATTTTTGTGCTGGGAGATATTTATGTTATCAATTCAACTTTATACTAACCATCAGACTGAATACTCCCCACAGCTCTGCTGACTCAAAATAATGACTTGTAGGGGAGCTCTAATGACAGAACAAGGGGCAATTATTGTCCCAGCGTGAGACTTGGAATAACTGTGTGATGTATTCTGTGCAGTTGATTGACCTCATGTTCAAGTTCATTTATGCTTCACTGTTGTAGATAGGGCCTATGCCTCAGGGTATATGGCTTGTTAATTTCAATATAAGAAGACAGAATGGATTAGATCAGATCAGATTGCTCAGACCAAAAACAAAACAAAACAAAACCTACCCCCATGCATAGAGGATAAATGAGACCAAGTTCGGGTCTAGGTAAAGAAATCTTTTCTGAGTACCTTTAAAGGAGAAGTAAGACACCAACACAAGAAGTACAGAGTACTCATATACAACCTCCTAGTTTTAGAGCTGGAAGGACATTAGAGGCCATTTCTTTATTTTACGGCCAAGGAAAATATCAAGTGACTTGTCCAAGATCACAAAGGCTGTACGTGGGAGAATTGGAAATTGAACATAGGTCCTATGAATTGCAGATCCTATGCCCTTTCTAGTATAATATTCTATTCTATATATCCTCAAACTAGTGGACAAGTTCTTTTTTTATTTATCTGTTTTGGAAGATTTTTAAAAGGAGAGAGAGAGAGAGAGAGAGAAAGAGAGAGAGAGAGAGTTGGGTTTTGTTTTGTTTGTTTTGTTATTAATGTGAGGTCCATTTATTGTATTGCCTTACAGCAAAACCATATGGAAGAATCTTTCTTCTGTTTGTGTCACTCTAAAATGTCTCCCTGCTGTGCTATAATTCACTGGTAGAGAGAAAAAATGTCTTTTTTTTTTCTGATAGGATGTCTATAATCCTAAATCCAAATGTCTTTAGTTGGGGGTGAGAGTGGTACAAACAATTGAAAGGGAGGAAAAAGAAAACAGTAGTATGAGAAAAAAGATTGGTGGGTTTTCCATCAATATCAGTGTTTACTACAGAACGAATATAAATTCTCTTTTATCATTGTGTGAAAAATTACAGAGGGAGGTCAAGTACATAACAATATTCCAGACCATCTTGAAAAACAACAAAAAAATAGCTAGTACTTATGCAATTCTCAAAAACATAGCTTTGATTCCGAATTGACTGAACAGAGGTGTTCCAAAATAGTGATTTCATCGGTGTGGGCTGTTCATTTCAATAATATCATCCAGTCAATCTTAGCTAGCATTTCCAAAGTAGATCCTTGAAATTCCACCAGTTCCTTATTCAAAATTTAAACTAAATATTCTCTAGGAGTGATTAAGTACTCCCATTGTTGACTGTTTTCTAGCAAATGGTCTATGATATACTGTTTAATTATCTAATAATCATTTCTTAGCTAAAGGATTTGTAGAGGAAAGGTGCTACTTAAGGATAAAGTGCTGACACCTGCCAAGAAAACTATAGTGAGAACACATAAAACCATTTCATATGATTCTTGGCTAGAAGGTGTGGAGATGAGAAGGCCACGATTGATATAAGGGGATCAGGGAAGTGACAGAGTAGTGCTTTTCTGTGTTTCTAAATCTTCCTTGGTTCTTTTTCTTTTTCATTTCAGTATCACAACCAGCCAAAGAGTATGGAAGTAGAGTAGAGTAGAATACATTTCCATGAATTACTTCTCAATAGGCCTGTACTTAAGAATATTTGAAAAAAAAATTAATATATCTGAAACACTGCAGAACAAATTATATCATTTTCAGATAGACAATGATTCTCTTTCCCTGGAAAAGTGGACAAGCCTTTGTCTGTGATATCCCTCATATCGTATAGATATTCCTAATATGGGTAGATATTCTTATTAAGATTATCTCTTACAAATCTGCCTTCCTATGAAGCTCGATTTAAGGATAACTTTTTATAAGGGACCTTTCCCTCTTTTAGCTAGTTCCACTCTTTTAAATACTTTTTACTTACTTTTGATTTATTTTACATTTATTTATGCATTTACATGTGATTTATATCAATAGAATGTAAGGTTTTAAGGTAAAAGTTCTTAAATTTTTACCTTTGTATCCTCAGCACCTAGGTGGAAAAATGGATAGAGCTTTGGCCTAGAATCAGAAAAAAATTATATTCAAATCCAACATCAGTCACTTACTACCTGGGTCACCCTGGACAAGTTATTTAACCTCTAGTTGCCTCAGTTTCTTCAACTTTAAAATGGAAATCATAATAGCACCTACCTCCCAGAGTTGTTCTGAGGATCAAATGAGATAATATTTGTAAAACATTTAACACAGTTGCTGAAATGTCACAGGCATTTAATAAATGCTTGTTTTCTTCGTTCCTGATACACAAGCATTTAATAAATGTTTGTTAATTGATAAATTCAATTTTGAAGTGCCATTCTGGGATTGGAAATCTATTGTCTCGCATGGATGATGAGAAATAAACTGGTTTGATTTTCTCTTTACTGATGCAAATTCGTAAAATAACACACTGATAGCTGTCCATCAGAGGCAGAGTCCCAGTAAAGTCACATGATGAATACCTACTTAGTTTTTGCATTTTTACTTCAAAGACATTTATTACTTAAATCCAATTACTGTTCTTCCCAGTACATAGAGTGATGAGATGATTGAGTTGAAATGAAATTGTTAATTGGGAGAAGTAAACTTGGTTGTTTCATTTGCTTGATCATTTAAAAGCATAATCATTCCACAAGAAAATTTTTTTAAAATTTATTTATTTTATTCATTAATTTATTTTTAATTTTCAACATTCACTTCCACAAAATTTTGAGTTCCAAATTTTGTCCCCATCTCTCCTCTCCTCCCATGCCAAGGCAGTGTGTTACCCTTTCCCCTCTCTTCTATCACACCTCTCTCTTCTCTCATCCCCTTACCCTCTATTTTCTTGTAGAGCACGATAGATTTCTATATCCCATTGCCTATATGTCTTATTTCTCAGTTGCATGGAAAAAAATCTTTTAACATTCATTTTTTAAAACTTTGAGTTCCAACTTCACTCCCTTTCTCCCTCTCTACCCACCCCCATTGAGAAGGCAAGCAATTCGATATAGGTTACACATGTGTAGTCATGCAAAACACTTTCATAAGAGCCATGTTGTGAAACTTTGACTATATTTTCTTTCATCCTATGCTGCTCCTCATTTATTATATTCTCTCTTTTGATCCTGTTTCTCCTCAAAAGTATTTACTTTGAATTACCACCTCCTCCCATTGGCCTTTCCTTCTATCACCCTCACTCCCTACTTACCCTTTCCTCCCTATTTTCCTGTAGTGTAAGATTTTCACACCAAATTGAGTGTGCAAGTTATCCCTTCTTAAGCCAAATCCAATGAGAGTAAGGTTCACTCTTTCCCTCTCACAACCCCCCCCCATTGAAAAAGCTTTTTCTTGCCTCTTATGTGAGAGAAAATGTACCACATTCTATTTCTCTCTTTTTCCTCCCAATATATTCCTCTTACCCCTTGCTTTTATTTTTAGATAACATCCCTTCCTATTCAACTCACCCTGTGACCTCTGTCTCTATATATAATCCCTGCAACTACCCTAATACTGAAAAAAGTCTCAAGTTACAAATATTATCTTTCCATGTAGCAGTGTAAACAATTCACCTTTAGTAAGTCCATTATGATTTCTCTTTCCTGTTTACTTTTTCATACTTCTCTTGATTCTTGTGTTTGAAAGTCAAATTTTCTATTCAGCTCTGGCCCTTTTATCCAGAATAGTTGAAAGTATTCTATTTCAGTGAATGATCATTTTTGCCCTGAAGTATTATACTCAGTTTTACTGAGTAGGTGATTCTTGGTTTTAATCCTAGATCCTTTGACTTCGGGAATATCATATTCCAAGCCCTCTGATCCCTTAGTGTAGAAGGTGCTAGATCTTGTGTTATCCTGATTGTGTTTCCACAATACTTGAATTGTTTCTTTCTGACTGCTTGCAATATTTTCTCCTTGACCTGGGAGCTCTGGAATTTGGCTGCAACATTTCTAAGAGTTTTCCTTTTGAGTACTCTTTCAGGAGGCAGTCAGTGGATTCTTTCAATATATATTTTACCTTCTGGTTCTAGAGTATCAGGGTGGCTTTCCAGATAATTTCTTGAAATTTGATGGCTAGGCTCTTTTTTTGATTATGGCTTTCAGGTAGTCCCATAATTTTTTTAATTGTCTCTCCTGGACCTATTTTCCAGGTCATTTGTTTTTCCAATGAGATATCTCACCTTGTCTTCTATTTTTTCATTCTTTTGGATATGGTTTATAATTTCTTAATTTTTCATAGAGTTATTAGCTTCCATTTGCTCCAATCTAATCTTCAATTAATTATTTACTTTAGTAAGCTTTTGACCTCCTTTTCCATCTGACCAATTCTACTTTTGAAGTCATTCTTCTCTTCATTGCCTTTTTGAATCTCTTTTGCCATTTGGGTCAGTCTATTTTTTAAGGTATTATTTTGTTCAGTATTTTTTGGGTCCCTTTTAGCAATCAGTTGACTCAGTCTTCATGATTTTTTTGCATCACTTTCATTTCTCTTCCCAATATTTACTCTACTTCTCTTACTTGGTTTTCAAAATCCTTTCTGGGCTCTTCCATGACTTGAGATCAATTCATATTTTTTTGGAAGCTTTGGATGTAGGAGCTTTGATTTTGTTGTCTTCTATTTATATGTTTTGATCTTCCTTGTCACCAAAGTAAGATTTTACAGTCTGATTCTTTTTCTGGTTTTTGCTTATTTCCTCAGTCATTAACTTTTGAGCTCTTTGTCAAGGTAGTGGGAGTGGGAGTCTACTGTCAGCCACTTGATTCCCCCCACAATCTGTGGGCCTAGAGCTCTAGAAACAGATACTGCCTCTGCCCCTGCTGCCTCTGCTGCTGCTGCTATGACTGCCTCCTCACCCTCCACTGCCCTAGATCTGAGGCCAGACCACTCCACTCTCACACAGGTCTGACAGGTTTTTTCCACCACCCTTCCAATTTGTCCTCAGCATTTTGCAGTCATGAAGTCTGGAAACCACCACAGGTGTCAGTGATTCAGTGCCCCCAAGGCCTGCTAGGATCCCATCTGTTCTGGTGTGGCCCTGGACTCTGCTCCCAGACTGGTGGAAAAGGTGCTTCCCATTGACCTTCCAGTATGTCTTGGGCTGGAGATTTGCTTCCCTCAGTCATTCTGTGGGTTCTGCAGTTCCAGAATTTTTTTACAGGTCATTTTTACAGGTATTTGGCTAGGTTTGGGGGGAAAGCTCTAGCAAGCTCTAGCTTTTACTCTGACATCTTGGTTCCTCCCCTCAAGAAAATATTCTTTAAAAATTTAATAGTATTGGAGAAGGTGAAAGCACTTTGTAGTTTCAATGTGGTTTAGGGTCATAGGACACAAGCTCTTTGAAGTCAGGAACACCATTATTTTTGTCTTTGTGTCTCCAGTGTTAAGCACAGTGCTTGTAACATGGTAGGCATTTAACAAAATCTGATTGATGGATAATTCAATCCCTAAGTAACACTTTTTTTGAGTTACCATTGTCCTTTCACCACATACACCTTCACCACTGAAATGTCAATTGCAATTTTCATTTTAAATACCATGAAGGTAATTCAGAAGAAGTTGGAAAAAAGAATTCTTTCTAAGATATAGACAAATGTGGTGATATATTTCTTTATATTGATTCCTATCTGATACTTCTGACTCCCAAATTTATGTGTAAAATAAATGTGAAGAAGAAAATAAGACCATGGGAAATACATATTCTGATTTGGTCAAAGTTCCATTCTGTTGAATGGCAATTTACTTTTCTAAAGTCAGTTAGATTTTCTCTTCATTTTTCCATAGCCCCAATTCATCAAAAGACTAGTTTGCTTATGATGAAATCACTTGGCATATATTGAACTTCAGTTACTCGCAGAAAGGATCTTACTGAGCTCCTCCTATATTAGGCTTAAAGGGGGAAAATATATCAACCTCATCCTCAATTACTTTATAAAACAGAAGAGGAGTGAATAGAATGGAAAGAATCTGTTCTGAGAGTTGGAAGATCTGAGTTTAAAAGCCATTTCTGATACTTACTAGATGCATAACTCTAAGCAAGATTCTTCATTTTTCTGAGTCTCAATTTCCTAATCTGTAAAATGGGGATAATCACACTTTCTCTATTTACTTCTCTAAGTAATTATGATGTACATGCTTTGAAAATTCCAAAGCCTGATTGATATAAATGTAAGCTCAAGTTATTTTTATTAGTATTATAGAGGAGCCAGATCATACAACAAGACCACTTAACAATGTCTAAATACCAGGATACTAAAGTGGATTGTTGAATTCTTGTATAACCTTTAAAACAGCTCAAATAAGCATTTGCTCATTTTTCCATTAACCCTTTCCTTTTTAAATTTTTTTTAGCATTTTTATATAAAGTTTTGAGTTCCAAAGTCTATCCATTTCCCCTTCCCTCCCATCTTCTCCCCCTCCCTGAAATGCTAAGCAATCAGATATAGGTTATACATGTGCAATCATGTGAAACATTTCCATATCAGTCATTTTGTATAAGAAGATATGAATAAAATTTAAAAAGTGAAAAATAGCATGCTTCAGTGTGTATTCAATCAATATCACTTCTTTCTCTAGAAGCAGATAGTATCCTTCATCATTAGTCCTTTGGGATTGTCTTGGATCCTAATAGCTAAGTCATTCACAGTTCTTCATCGAACAATGCTGCTGTTACTGTGTACAGTATTGTCCTGGCTCTGTTCATTTCACTATGCGTCAATTCATGTAAGTTTTTTCAGGTTTTTCTGAACTCATCCTGCTTGACATTTCTTACAACATGATAATATTCCATTACAATCATATACCACCACAAAAATATACTCCTATAAACAGTTTTGTATAAATAGGTCCTCTCCTCCCTTCTCTTTTTTTTTTTTTTTTTTGGACATGTGCAATATAGACCTAGCAGTGGTACTGTTGGATCAAAGGGTATGCGGACATGAAACCTTTGTTTATTTCCCCCCTATACTCAGGTAGTAATGGGCTCCAGGCTAACATTCTCTTACCATGTAATATTGAGCAATATTATTTGCTTTTGTGTCTTACAGAACAACTTAATTAACCAAAAGTTTCTTAAACCCATGGACCAGATCTTATCGTGGCAAAGATTTGAGAAAAATAATAGAGAGCTATTGTATCATGTTTCTACCTACACAGAAAATTCAGTAGGAAGAACAGTCAAACAGGACATTTTAAAAACAATGTATAGAATGTATTATATATTTTTAAAAAGCAATAAGTATGAGATGTAAATTGTTTCTCATTCAGAATAAAAATAAATTATTAAAATAAGTTTTTTTTTTTTACTTCCCTCAGTACCTACTCCAATGCCTTGCATGTGTTAAATACTTCATAAATATTGGCTGCATTGTATTGCTGAACATAATGTAGGATGATTCTGACCTCTGAAAAAGTTCTTGGTAGAATTCCTATTTTAATTCTCTAAAAAATTTCCTGTATTATCTTGTTAACTCTCCATTCCCTTCAGTACATACTCTTGCATATGTTTCTCTCAAGCAGTAATTTTTGAAAGTTAAAGAAAACACGTTTATAGCGATATTATCCACTACAATTGCCAGTAGCAACAAGGCAGATAAAATGATGCCATTATTATCCTATAATGGTTAATATCTCTTAAAGTACAAAGTTTCTTGTTAATTAAATTTAATTCCTTTCTTATTGACAATTAATGGACATACATAATGACACTAACATGTAAACTAAGAATAATGATGTCATCTAAGTAAGATTAGATTTTATTTCTGCATATTCACAGTAAAGACACTAATGACTTTCTACTCATCGTATAGGTCAATTTCTGACTACAAAGTAAAATGTGAAATAAAAAAAAATGTAATGAGATGTAGCCCAACAATGGTGAGCTTTATTTTGGTTTTTGAAGGTTTTTTTAATGACTAATCTAACATATGCCACAGCACTCTGCATGACATCTTTTTCTTAGCTAATGAGGCTAAGATATCAGTGCATGTTAAAAAAAAAAACAAAACATATGCCTACATCAACATCTACTACAGATTAATAGGGGCCGGGGGGAAGGGAATGTTTTTGACATTGTAGTTTCAAAATCTACTGTGTTTTTGCTTCTCAGTAGGAAGCTTGCCTTTGGTCAATTTCATTTTATCAAGCTACATACTAATGATGTTTCTCTTTTCATAAGGAAAATTCTTCTAACAAAGTTCAAAACCATTTTACAATGATGAAAGTGTTGCATGTATGTGAGTATAATAATAGACTCCAGCTTTCCCCCTTCTATATTCTTAATTGCAGTAGAAAATACAGTTGCTTTCAACCAGTTTATAAAATTCAAGAAAACATTTCCTGACCTGATGCAATATCTAAGTAGCTTCAACTTTTGAAAAGGTTGAAATAAAGTGAAATTAAGTGAAACTCTGAAGTGCATTCCAAATCCTGAAATGCATCCAAGATAAAGCAAACATAAGGTGTTTGTATTGTGGTTAGGAAGGACACTTGTCTTAGATTTAAGAGCTCAAGTTTTAGTTCTAACATTCCCTAGCTTCCTGATCACTGGCAAGTGACATAAACTCTGAGTCTTCATTCTTTGCCAGTAAATTGAGGATAATAATTAATAATAATAATATTTCCATCATTTAACATATTGGTTGCTGTGAACAAATTTCTTCATAAGTCCATGTAAATAAACAGGGAAATCTGAGTTTCAGTTATTGTTTTCCATATAATATAAATTAAATTCTGAATTTCCCCTTTTAAGATTTTGGGGGGATAAATATATTTAATGGAAAAATCAATTTCAAGTCATGTAATGTACTTTTCTAACCTTTTTGGGGTCATTTCAATAATATATCCATAAGAGAAAAACATAATTGGCTGATGCTTAAATCATTTTGTTTTTGAATATTTACAGTATAAGGGACATTTGGAGGTTATACATTTTTTCTAGTCGCAAAGGAGCAGACACTCTCTGAAGGAGTGCTATCTTTTTCCTTTGAGGAAGGTCAGGGTTGAATCAATCTAGGCCAACAGCAAATCTATGTAAAGCACTGATTTTCCAATCAAACACTGACAATAGACCCTGACCTCCAAAGATCCATCTCATTGCAAAAAAGCCAGCCCTGTTGATATCTCCCTGGAATGATTCTAGCTATGGCATTTAGACTTATTTGAGGCTAGTGCTGCTCAATTTCTCTTTTTATTCTTGTTCTTATTCTTTAATGATCATGGGAATGGTGTGAGGGGACATTCAGACCAATGATGTCTCATGTCCAGACTTTGCATCAAGTAAACAAGCTCTCTAAATGGGATATACGTATAGCTAATTAATATTTTCTGTGCCAAAATATGTTATTACTAAACAGTGAATAAATGCATTTTAATCAGTGTCTTAAATATTTAAAAGAACATATGCTTTATAGAGAGTTGAGGGGAAATATAGATAGTAGAAACTCACAGGTCTTTTGAAAATTATCTTGACTAGAGCTCCCAGCATATTAAACAAGATAGGCCTTACTTTTTTGCTCTACATAGTTCCGGAGGCTACTCTGTAGATTATTTGAATACAGTGCTAAAATTGCCTAAAACTAAGTCTCCAGTTTTTACAAAGGAAATCTATTCCAGCTAAGGTGATGTGTGTGAAGAAGGCTTATTGGAAGTTGTGGCAATTATCTTCTGCTCTAGGGTGTAAATTTCTGCCCTTATTGGTCCAGAAGCTTATTTTTATCAACTCACTCAGGAATAACTAGGGGTCTGGTAAATAGATCCACACCAATGAAACCCACAAATGACTAATTTATGAGCAAGGATTATAATTTATTAATTTATAATGCAGAAATAAGTGCCAAGGTGGGCTGGCACCCCTGCACATTTGTTTCCCAATACTTAGGAAAATAAATGAAGATCAGAAGGTTGCTTGGTGAATACAGAATCCTAGTGGATATTCTTATCATGCTATCATAGTGTAATCAATCATCCTTTTCCCATTGCAGAAATATACTTACTAAGCAGGCTGAGTAATCTTACTATTCAATCAAGAAATGTCTCTTCTGTTTAGTATGGGAAAACAATACAATATTTTTATTCTCCAAAATTCTATTTTCTACTTCCCATACTAAGTGGCATTGTCAAGGTGTTCAACATCAGAAATAGGTATGGATTATTAATGGAAAAAGACATTAAAGATGAATTATTATCAACATCACCATTACATCCTATGTGTCACTTGGTTTTTCCATCTGACATAACTTAACCTGATATTTGTACTTTCTACCCCTACTGGAAGGTGGTCTTTCTAATAGCAGAGGTTATTTTGCTTTTTTCTCTTTTCTTTCAGTGCTTAACACAGTGTTTTGTATGAAGCTGGTCCTCTTCAGGAATGAAGGATAAACAACCTCTATGTGCAGTAGTAGGAGCTGTCCACTGGGGACCCAACAGGAACTGGATGATTGGGCAACCCAGCATTCTCACTTGTCCTCCACCTCTCCAATTTGCTAGCTCTTTTCAAAGAATAACTAAGGTAGTATCTCCTCCATTGATGCAATTACCTTTAGACATTAGAGTTCTCTCTCTTTAAATCACTTTATATATAACTTTGAATATGCTTTACATTTGTTTACACGTATATATGACTATATTACTAGTCGAATACAAATTTCTACCCAACACCTCTTTCTAGTTAAATGGAAGTGCTTAATGAATGTCATGTTGAACTCAATTGAAATTGTAATCAAAACTTATGTGACTGCATATTTTTTTTAAATAGAAACTACCATAAATGTCCATGAAAATCCATTTAGTTTCTCATGGATCCACTTTTTTTTTATTAACATGTATTTGCAATGACTTTTGAAAGTCTGTCTTTTTAAAAGCATTACAGTTTTACAAAGTGATCTACTTTATTCCATAATCCAATTTCATTCCTAAAAACATATCAATGTCTTGGCCATCATAAATGAAATGAATTTACTATAATGGTCTTCACTGAGAATATAATAAAATATGAATAATAATTTTATTTTTATCTTAAGAAATTAACAATGACATGAGTTTTATCCAACCAATTCATCATGATCTATCTTGCCACAGAAACCCAACAACAGTTATCTTTCCTTCTAGCAATACATAATAGATGGATGATTAAGAGGATAAAAATTATGAGAATATCCAATGGAAATTTTGGATTTTGACTAATTCTGGGTTCTTCCTATTTCTTGACACTCATTTATGTCCAAAAATTCTTAAATGACTAAAATCATTCTTCCCAGCAATCTCTGCTTAGTTTTCATTCAGCAAATGTATTGAACACCTACTATATTCAAGACACTATATGAAATGCTGTGGGTGATGCAAGAATGTGCATGAAACAGTATCTGCTCCTGACAAATAAAATGTCTAGCAGATATCTTTTGTGACAAAATAACCCCCTTAAAAAGTTTCCTGTGCAAATATTAAGATGAAATAAGATTCATTGATAAGATAAATAACTTTGATCAATAATTTTCTGATTGTTGATATAAAGTTGTCTGCCACTTTCCTATGGTGAGGTCAAATAGAAGAAGGATCACCAATAGATTGTGAGCTCCTCAGGAGTTTCTGTTTGAAGATGGCATTTTGTTGATAGCATCCACCCCCAGAAGATAACAGAAACTCCTGAATGATTTCTGTGCCCACTCAAAAGATATTGCCCTAACAAGCTACACAGGAATGCAACACTGTAAGTTTTAAATTAGTGAGTCAGTTCATTAAAGAATTATACCAACCTGCCTTTTCCTTAGTAGATACAGAGATACATGACAAGAACCTATTCTTTGGGGTGTTTTCATCCTATATATATTGTTATTGGGTTATTTGGACTCCTGTATGAGAAGGCATAATACAAATAAGCTTGTCTTCTGTTCAAGTGTTGGTGGGCATTAGAAATATATCTTCTTGATTAAAGAGGGAAGAAAAGATTTCCATTCCTTTATTTCATAATCTCTGCACCCCCCTCCCACTTTTTATTAGATCTATTATTTTATCAGTATAAGGAGCTCCCACTGAGGAACTTTTACTATGACAAATCTATACTTTCTTTGAAAATTATAATAATAATAGCTAGGATTTCTATAAAGCTCTAACTTTTGCAGAGCACATTATACAATGTTATCACATTTGGTCCTCACAGCAACCTTTTGAGGTAGGTGCTATAATTATCCTCATTTTTCAAGCAAAGAAACTGAGGTGGAGAGAGTTTAAGTGAATTACTTGCCCAGGATCTCACAACTGGTAACTGTCCAAGGTGGGAATTGAACTCATTCTTTCTTCATTTCAAGTCTAGTATTCTATCCACTCTGCCATTGAATTACTCATTCTTGAAAGTGGCCTGCAGGCACTGAGGGGATAAGTGACTTGTCCACCAGTACACAACCAATATGTATTAGAGGCAGGACTTGAACCCAGGTCTTGGAGGCCAGCTCTCCAGATGAGATAACATACTTATATTTGGTCCCTACTTAGACCTGGCTGACGTGGAGAATCTTCCATCAAAAGAATGCTAGGATAAATGTTCAGCTTCCCCCAAGGTTTCATACCCTTCAGTCATAAGCATGACAGTACAAATCATGAAGTCTGGCCTTCTCTATAGATTAGTTTCCCTTTGGATTTTGTAGGGCTCAGAGAATACTGGGATATCATCACCCATTTGTGAGATGAGTTTGTGTTCTTTCTCTTCCCCTCCATATGAAAGCATAGAGATTGGCAAGAGGCCCTGGCACTCCTTTACATGAGCAGAGCACAGTAAGAACACTCCTCCCCACTCCTTGTGCTTATCTCAATCAGCAGGTTCCTGATATATATCATTAAAAGACTACTTTCCTATTTTGAATCATTTTTCAGTCTCATTTTGTGTAGGTCACATTTACATGAATATCACATAAGATCTTTGGTATTTATTGAATTGTTCATCTACTTTGGTTCATTATTACTCACCTCTAGTCATAATGCTCTGCCTATGATATCATAATTAGTTACTGAGGAAAAAAGATTATAATACCACAAACTGAGGATTATAACTTCAGATGAGAAATGAAAACCAAGAGCCCATAAATTCCCAGGAAACAAATACTGTTTTCTCATGTAAATGCCTTTTTTTATAATAGGTAAGAATTAAAAATAATAATAACCAGGCACATGATTTATAGAGGGAATTGTTTTTAAAAGCATATTTTTCTTCAAAGTTTCCCCCACCTGGGGCACCCATTCAGTCATTATAAAAGGCATTACAAATAGTTAATGATAATTCATAACAGTTGAATTGCTTGTAATTTCCTTTGGGCTCTTAGTATTTTTAATGTGAAATAATAACTAAATATACAGTTGCTCACTCATTGGTATTGTGCGAATTATTGTGTTGGTAGAGTCAAAAGAAAATTTGCCTGGACATGCAGTCCAAAAGAAAGAACCATCGTATAAGAGAAGGTGTGAACAGTGATAAATTGCATTGGCAAAGACCAAGGGTATATTGCAGAAATCAATTAGAATTCTACTGGAGGGGGAAAGAAACAATACTAGAAAACAAAAGGGTTATTTTTATTAATTATCACTGCTATGGTTATAAATGATACCAAATCTCATAGGTTATAAGAAACCAAAGGTGATGGAACCAAATGTGACAAAGTAGGTCCTGGGTAGGGGTCATTAGTATAAATAATTCAAGATTCATTTTCCATATATGCATATATGTATGTATGTATTTATATATGCATAGTGTGTGTTTGTGCTTAAATGCTGACAGTCAGAATTCCAAAGACCCCAGAAGTGAATTTAAGAATTATAGGTATTCCAATTAAAGTACTCTTTCAGTTACCAGGCCTTGGGACAGTGAGGAATATGGGGAGAGTGAGGGGAGAAGATGAAGAGATTTAAAAGGGTGTCCAACTATGATTTCTGCCCTCTATCCCATCTTTTCCTCTCAAAAAGAAAGGTCAAACAGAAGCTATAACCACAACAACAATATAAACTCACATTTGTATTGCACTTGAAGTTTTACAAATAATCATAATAATCCTATAGGGAGAAGAATAAAAGAATCATTGTCTTTATTTTACAGACAAACCGACTGTCAAAGAAGATAACTGCTCATGCATACTGTTCACAGTACGTACTACAGCCAGGATTCAAACCCAGATCTCATCTTCAAGTCGATTTCTATTACACTCTAGGAAAAGCTGAGTATGCACATATTTGAATATTGAGGATAAAAGTGTAGATTGGTCACTATCCATGGTAGCACCCATTCCCTACCGACATCCCAGCTTTGGCTGACAAAACATGAGGCAGTGTGGTGGAACATATTGGTTGAGGAGACAGATAACATAGACTCAATTCTTATATTTGCTACTTCCTAACTGACCTTGAGCAAGCCTCATAGCTTGTCGTAGTCTCATTTTCCTCACTTATAAAATGAGGAAATTAGAATAGATGATCTATAATGTCCCTTATAGATAGAGCAGTCCGTGATTTTACATTGACTAAGAGGAAATTATAACAGGGAAAGGAAATGATAACTTCTGTTCTGAAGACTTTGCCTAAATCATTGTCTCTGTACATCAGTAACCACATGATACTCACAATCAATCCATAAATATTAATTGTATGTCATGGCACGCTATGTACTATGTACCCTGCTAAATGCTGAGACTACAAAAGACAATTTCTGTCCTGAAGAAGCTTATAGAGTAGCCATAATCAGGGCAGAGTAACTGGGGCTTTGTCCCAGGATCTTGAAATTTACATGATGTTGTCATGATGTTTGCACTAATTTAGGAGAAAAGGAAAAAAATAGCTCATAGTTAGCAAGAAAAATTAGTCAGAATGGAAAGCTACTAGATCCCACATATTAAAGTCCTCCCCTGCCTGGCCAAGTTTTGCCATGCTCCTTGCTACCCCAGCAGTATGCATCCCTGCCACCAACACCCTCTTTACAGCTTCACAGTGTCCAAACGTCTTTTTTCTCCCTTCCTCCCTCCCTGTCAGTAGTGCCCTCTGTAAAGTTAATATGAGGCTGTAAGTCATGCTGCTTGCTGAGGAAATATATAGTGAAGCTAGCTCCAGGTGACAAAATTGCTAGTTACAACTCTCTCTTAACTATATAGTTTCATATATGAATATGAAATCTTTGTAAAATGTGTGTGTGTCCATATGACTCAGTCTACACAAATTTATCTTCTACTCCTGAGGAAAAAACGATATTATGAAACCCACCCAGGCCAACAAACAATCCCATACCTATCATTTACTCAGGAAGTATTTGATAATGCTCTGGGCTATCTCTACAAAAGGCTAATATAAACTCTAGCCCCCAAGAGATCCAGTTCAATATGTGTAATGCATATCATCAAGTGGAGAGGGGTAGGGAGGGGAAGGGTAGAGAGGGACACAACTTTTATATAGGGCAAAAAAAAGGTAACTTTTCCATCAAAGGGCTCCTTTCATTTTTATAAGGTTTTAACTTTGTTGTTATTGCCAAGAATACCTAGAAGATATGGAAAGCCAAAGATAATAGAACTGGAACTCCCGTGATGTTTATAAATGCAAAGCATCTTTATTGATATTCTTTTTAAAGAGTTCTCTAAGGTACAGCCAGCACTCATTGAGAGAAATGAAAAGCAGAGATTCCTTTGAGAATAAGAGATAGCATTCAAGGTCAGTCCTCCAACAAGCAAGTAGCTGACACCTGTTCCCCCTTTCCCTCCGCCTTAGAAACGGTAAATCATTTATCTGGGTTTGTTCACTGGGAACTGATAGTATCATCTCCTTATCACTGACAAAGAAGAACACCTCACTAGCATATTTTTAAAATGAAAACTTATCTTCTGTTGTCCCTTAAGCTAATTTGAGCCTCCCACTGTTACATGAGAAAACTTTATAAATAAGGATAGTGATGCATTTGATAAAAGGGGTAAAAAGATATCTCATATCAAGTATCCAAACTTAAGCAATAAGAAAAATTTCTTCTCTAGGCTGGCCAACAATGCACATTCCACTTTCCCAGGAGGCTGGGAAGGAGGTGTTTCTCCACTGCTTTTAAAGAGAGAAGACAGACATGTTTTACTTCACTACCCAATATCTTGCCACCACCCACTCAGTCTCACTATTCTTTTGGCTTCCCTGAAGAAAACAACATGGATGACTGAAAATCAAAAGTATCAAAAAATTTCAGGACACTGAGGGAAATGGCCTTTTAAAAAAAATAAAGTCTCTCTCTCTCTCTCTCTCTCTCTCTCTCTCTCTCTCTCTCTCTCTCTCTCTCTCTCTCTCTCTCTGTCTCTGTCTCTCTGTCTCTGTCTCTCTGTCTCTCTCTCTCTCGTTCTGTCCTCCCCTCTCCCTTACTCTTTTCTCCTCCTCCCCTCTGTTTCTCTCCCTCTCTTTCTTTCTCTATGTCTCTGTCTCTGTTTCCTTATTATATACACACAGGTACAAAATCTGATGTGTATATGTATTTTACTAAGTTAAGCAATGAGTTGAATGACAAATACTTCATTGACGGTTTTGGGGAGTCAATATGAACTGTTTCATTTCAGGGTCATAGATTCCACAAGAACCTGAGCTAAGAATTTTTTTTTGAAGTACTTAAACACCTGAACACCTGTATCCACTTCCCCCTTCAAATTTGTTCTGCCTCTTAATACTTCTGCATGACGGTGAGAATGTTCACTTTTGAGGTCTGGAAAGAGATGAGATCAAATCTTGGCTCAGGAGTATTCACTTCAGAGCAAGTTACTCAAATTCTATTAAATTTAAATTAATTAATTTAATTTAATTAAATATTTAATTCAATAAATACCTTAATAAATTAATATTATATAATTATACTAAAATATTAAAAAATACTAAAATTATTTCATTAATTAGCTAAAGCCTCAGTTGCTTTATAAGGTCTAGAAAATGAATTATTAATATGCCAATTGTTCCAATGACCCAATTATCCAAGATTAAATCTTTGGTCTTCGCTTGGACTCTTTCTTGTCCATATCCAATCAACTACCAAATTTTGTCTACTGCTACTCTGAAATATCTTTCCCATCTCTCCCTTCCTTTACTTTCCCATTGTCACCACTTTAGTCAGTCCTCATTACCTTTCACCTGAACCCAGGTTAATCTTCCTTATACTCATATGTAATATCTTTGTTCAAAACCTTTCGATGGCTCATTAATACCTATAGAATAAAACTGAAACTTCTCAACCAGACATACATAGTCCTCCACAGTCTAGGCTACCTTTCTACTCTTTTTACATACTCTTTACTTTAGATAACCCTCCTGCAGTTCATCCTTTATTCTCAAAGAGCACTAACAAAACCATGAGGGTGATGCCTTGACTTGTGCATGTATTGGAATTAAATGAGGCAGAGCTACACAGAGTCGTCGGTCTCATTCTTTCCTCCTAAGTTATCGGAGTTCAGATAACCTAGATAATTATTAGTGGCCCCAATGACACATGCTCCAACTTCCTTCCTACCATTTCTTATTCAAACCCTAAGACTAGAGGATCATATATTTATAGCTGGTAGGGACCTTAAAGGTCATTCAGTCCAACTCTCTCATTTTATAGATGAAGAATCTGAGACTCAGAGAAATTAAATGATTTTTCTACTGTCCAATATTGCCTTGCTAGGCTGAGACCTAGCCATACTTCTGAGGATAAAAAGAGTAGACAGGTGATCATTTAGAAGCATTCCATCTCCACCATCCAGTGTGAGCCCTTTCAGTGCAGCTGAATTCTCTCAGTGGGTGGAGATTCCCAGCTCCCATGAAAATGATTAAACATTCAAGGAGTTGTGATGCAGACCATCTAACACATAAAACAATAAAAACATATACTTAATAGTTAAAAATACCTTATGCCTGCCCTTCACAACCCAAACAGACCTTTTTTTTTTTTTTTAAATGGATGTCTAAATTTCATTCATAGCTGGTTACAAATATACTAGAGTGAATTAAGCAACTCTGAAGGTCAACAGCCCCTTTGTAAAGCCTTTTTAACTGCCGAACTTGTGCTCCATTCACTACACAGAGGCACACCCCTGCCTTTCTCCATACAAAACATCTCCTTTCTCCCTGACAATCAAAATAAGACCTGAAGAATAACTTGGTCCCTAATTCAGGAAAATATTTCAACACCTGAATGAGTTTGATAATTTATACTTTAAAATGTTGTTTCTTTCATGAAACAAAGGAGACATTTCTTTCTGTGAAAATGGTTCAAGGGGGCAGAAAAAGTTGTTGCTTTTTTTTTTTACTACTGTGAAGATGTGTTTCAGTAATACATCTCAATACCTTACAAGACCTCCTCCCTAAAATTGTATTCATGAAATATTAGCATTCAAATTTATCTGTCAAAAGAATTGTTGATGTGAGAGAGGAGAGCAGCATTATCATCTGTTCTGCAGTTTGCTTTAAAGAAATAGAGAAACGGGGAGATTTGCATAACCAAAGATTAGGACATCCTTCCCAGCCCTTTGAAGTCTGTCAACAAGATGCCAATGAAATCAGATTAATTCTAGGCAGATTGCCTCCTGATAAACAGGAATAGCTGGAAGGCATCAAACATTCTGAAAACGGAAATAGAAATATAAATTATATTACAGTGTGTGCATGTGCACATACACATAAGTATAGGCATATATGTGCATTGCGCATATGTGTGTACACAAGTATATATATGTATATGTACATTATGTTTGTGTGTATATATACATATATATACATATTGAGTTTATGCATATATGCTCCTGTGCTTCAGTCTTGTCTGACTCTTCATGACCCCATTTGGGATTTTCTTGGCAAAGGTACTAAAATGCTTAGCCATTTCCATCTCCAGCTCATTTTACAGAGGAAACTGAGGCAAATAGGTTTAAGTGACTTCCCTAGAGTCACACAGCTGGTAAATGTCTGAAGCTAGAGTTGAACTTAAGAATATGCGTTTCCCTGATTACAGGTACAACACTCCATCAGCTGTGGCACCTAACATCTGTGTGCATATCTACACTGTGAAAATGCATACTCATGTGTATACATATATGTGCATATATGCACATATGTATGTGTATATTATATGCACTGCAGTGCATCTAGGTGTATTGCCTAATTGTGCAAAGTATACATATAATAATTCATGCACATGCCTGCATGTATATATGTGAAAGTATATGTAAACACACATGAGTTCATCTGTGTGCATTTGTGTTTATATGTGTATGAGTATGTATATACCAACAACAAACTATTTGAAAAACTGAGAGAGGAGTCTTTCAATAAGTCTCTTTCTCCATTCTTCCCTTGAGAAATAGTTGACAGCAATTTTTGCCCTCTCTTAGCCACAGATACATGAAATATATCTGCAGAAACATTTTTTTACAAGCTTTATGTAGTTGCGATATTGCCAACTCAGGTCACCTAATCATCTCTGTGACACTTGAATCTTCAAATAGTGTCCTATACTCTTGGAGAGAAAAAAAATAAGCTTGTGTTTGTGTGATGGGGAAGAGGCGTGTGCATGTGTGTGTGTGTTGTGTGTGTGTGTGTTCATGGAGGTCCATAGAAGTACCCTCAGAGGTCATATGATTTATCTTCTTCCACCCTTCTAGACACCCCCCCATCCCATACACCCTTATTTTCTCTCTGGGGAAATAGACTCAAGTTCTATGAC
This sequence comes from Notamacropus eugenii, assembly GCF_028372415.1. Lineage (NCBI taxonomy): Eukaryota > Metazoa > Chordata > Mammalia > Diprotodontia > Macropodidae > Notamacropus > Notamacropus eugenii. The sequence goes on along the minus strand of NC_092872.1, from coordinate 393,952,400 downwards.
TACATACCATGGCTTTTTTTCCACTGTGAGCATTTGTATGTCACAGATCTTTCCAGAAGATATTCATTCACATTTCCATAGATGAGTAGAAAAGATTCTTTTTTTTTGAGGTAGAGCTTCACACCCTGCTGATTGATTAACACTAGGGTTCTTTCCTCCTTACTCTTGATCCCTTTCCTTATCGTGACCACACTTGACTCTTTATACATTTCAATATCCACCCCTACCCCTCCACATTTTTTCCCCTGTTCAAAGACCTCTAACAATTCCTAAGAGCCCCAGGAAAACAATCCTTTAACATGACCTTTCAACACTCAACATACAGTCACATGACTGTGCAGATTACCTTTTCCTTTTCTATGACTGAAATCACAAGTTCATACACTCCCCTTTCTCTATTCCTGTCCTCATCGCCATTCCTGTATGACTTTGCATTTCCTCTGCAAACTTTTTTTCTAATAGAAGAGGTATTCTGATGAAAGACAGGGGCAAGAAACTGATAGAAAGTCCTGTCACAAGGCAGGCCTGGGAGGATGCTGCCCAGCCAAATTCACCCAAAATGTCGAACATGCACAGAAGATATTCCAGTTATTACTACAATTTCACACCCCACCTATCCACTGACAGCTAGTTTTGACAGTCTGCTGTACTCTCCTCATCTCTCATGTCAACCTCAGGCATATAATAGCTAGGTCAAAGCTTTAACAATAGTGATTAGATCTGGAAGAGGAGGAAGTACTGTGGCAATAAAAATTAGGGTGCTTCAGTAACCCTTCAAATTCAGGGCACTGTTGCTTGAATACATCCAGAGAAGATGAAGTCTTTTTTTGTGGTTGTTTTGTTTTAAAGAGTCAAGTAATTCTTTCAAGGGTGACTTCTGCTGTTTAGCTTTTTACTCGACTCTCTCACACTAATGAATCTCTGATTTCCTTGGAGAAGAGTAGGAGCTCAAACTATAAATGCTTTATGAATTAATTTTAAATTTCCCCTTGCAAAATAAGCAACGTGACTTGCTTAGACAGCCCCAAGGTGAGAAGGAATCCTGGTGGAGAAAGGGAATATAGCAATACACTGCAAAAATCATTTTAATATCCACATGAAAGGCATTTGGGTATGAAGGGATGGGAATATTGTAGAGCTTCAGTATTTGTGATATAAGCTTATGAAACATCAACAAAAATAGCAGGGTAGTCTTAAAAACAACTCACTTTATATACTAAATTGGCTCCTATGATTCATTCACTTTATTGATTTGGAAAAGGAGTAGTCATTCATATTTGCTAAGGAAGACCAAATTAAACAGGTAGAATACTAAGAAGGCCAGATTCCAATAGAGAAAACAGACTGTTTTGACATCTGTTTGCTTATGTAGAGGACTGACCTACTTTAAGAAACCCTACTTTAATGCGAACTTTAAATGGTAAATTACAGAATTTTAATCAGTCATGTCCAGAATAATTAAATGGTACACTGAAGAATCATTCACTTTTGTGTGATAAATTTTCACTCTCTAAAAAGTGACCAGATTTTTTTAAAATTAGCCAGCTTGTGTGTGTGTGTGTGTGTGTGTGTGTGTGTGTGTGTGTGTGTGTGTGTGTGCTTCTCAAGCAGTACCCCTTTATCGAAGCTTATATGTTACTGGACTTTTGGCCCTTACAGACTAAAAACAGTATAGAGATGCATTGTTAACAGCAGGTGATATGGGATATGCTGAAGAGCTCCTACCCCTGGACACCTAAGCAGCATGGGCATAGCATGAGCACAGCATGCTACTAGGCAATGAAGGGTCCAGTGGGAAATGCCCTGCCCTGCCCTGGTCTCTGTTTCATCTTCAGAAAATCCAGGTCTGTCCAATGTAAAATGACATACAAGGAAATGAGAAGATAAATAGTTATCAAGCTAGCAATGACGTAGGCCATCAGTAAAGGCCACAAGCCTGTCCTGCATACAAAGGCCTGAGCTGACCAAGTCTCTTGAAATCTTGAGCCAAAGAACTGAGCCTATTTCCCTGGCCTGGAGGTGAGCCCACTGGTGAGGGTAATCACATCTCTGCTGGCTGAAGGATCAGGTCTCCATCCTTCTCTGGGGCCGTGGTCCTACAGGGGTAGTCACTCTTCCCCATGTCCTCAATATGACAGTTACAATCAGTTTCTAAGACTCTTTTTCTGGCAATGCTACCACTCAAATAAAGAGAAGTTCTACTTTCTATTGGGGGCAATGGCGAGATAAGGGAGAGGAGAGGGAAGAAATCCTCCTACTGTTTCCAGTTTAGTGGGGAGTGAGAAGGTTCTTCAAGGTTCCTGGATCTCTAAGTCCAGGCATCTCCTCCAGCTTTGCCCCTAAGGAAAACTCATGAATTGTGCTGAGGTCACAAAATCTGTGAGAAAGTCATGATGAGTTACTCCTCAAAACTGAGCCAGTCATTGCCCTGCCTACTCGTGTCCTAGTGGAAGGTCTCAGTCAGTACCTGCAACTGGATGCACACCTGGATGAAGTGGTCCAGCTGCATGGCTGATTCAAAAAATGCAATCCAAACTTTAAATGGTAAATAACAGAATTTTAATCAGTCATCTCCAGAATAATTAAATGGTAAACTGAAGAATCGTTCACCTTTGTGTGATAAATTTTCACTCTCTAAAAAGTGACCAGACTTTTTTTAATCAGCCATCTCCAGCAATTTACCTAATTTATCTCACTGTAATGGGCTTCCCTCTTACATTTAAAATATAATTTGATTTAAAGATATTCAATTTAAAAACCCAGTTTTCAAAAACATAGTATTGTGTGAAATGAGGTTCATTTGTATTTATTCAATCATTCATTTGTTCAGTTAATTTTTGATGAAACACCTACTATATGTCTGCTGTCATTTTAGACAGGGGAGATGGGAGGCAGAGAAACAAAACAAATAGAAGTAATTTTACCAGAACTCCAGGATTTTCAGTTTGTTTGGAGAGACTGTGCATATATGAAACAACTAAAGAACTATAAAATATGGAAAAGTCACCTGTCTCTCAGGAAGATTTTGGGTAGACTATCTGGATAGGTAAGGACACTCTCTCTGGACTACATTTCCCAGAGGGACTTGAGGGAAAGGTCAATTTTATTAGAAGTTTCTAAAAATGAATTTTCCAGAAGTACTCACTCACTTGGGAGAGAGTTTTAGAATTTAAGAGTTTTGTTGTTTTGTGTTTATTTTTTCTGAATTAAGATTTTTTGATTTCCACCATATTCACTTTAAATATGGTTTGAAGCTGACTGAAGGGAAGAGATTTTGCAATTTTAAATTACAAGCAAACTAATGGTGAAAGTACAACCCCTCTGGTTTCAGTTAATGTTGCCTCAGATATCAAATAATAAAAGTTTCAGGACTATGAAATCCAGGTATGACATAGGCCTGTTCCAGCAATATCCTTCACTTTGGGTCAGTCTCCTGTGTCAGAGGTGAAAGTGGTTTCAAAAATATTGTCATTTTTCCAGCGCAGTCTTTGATTGCGTCCATATATTGAGTTGGAAACCAATAGGAAGAGGCTTTGATGAGACCCAGCTGAAATGCTATCATGTGGCAATCTTTATGTCTTTCAATAGGTTCATTGACCACATTTTTAATGAAGTTCATGGGTAATTTTTCAGTTTACTCGTTAGTGACAATACACAACCAATCTTGTTCTAATTTAAAGGTGAGTCTCACATTTCCCTCCTGTCTTTTTTGTGCATGACTGATAAAGATACTGTTGGCAGTCATTTCTGGGCACCCCTAACATATTTCACATCTTCAGGTTTCCCTTTATCTAACACTTTTCTGTGCTGCCTTTGCCTACAAAGTAGCTCCTTCTTAGTATTTCCAGCTTTTGCTCCTTGCTGTGTTGTGTCTTTGGATATGTTTACTGCTAAAACATCATTGATTGTAGGTCCAACCACCACAATCTTGTCACTGCTTGTTACTTTGATTTCCTGTAATGTTTTCTCCTCAGGTAGAAGTCCCTTAAATATAACTTTCTGCATGGCAGGTGGTAGGGCTGTAAAGGAGTGGATCTTGCGTTTGGCCCCTGTGCTGTCCACAGATATGGGTACTGAAGTCTCATGAGGTGGGAAGGGAGGACAAAGGTCCCTTACAAATGCAATGATAATCAAGCAAAATAAGATTGGATGATACAGATTAGAATGCTATAAGAATTCAAGAAAGGGGAAAATATAATAGGGTCTGACTATTCACAGAGGCTTCATGGAATGGAAAGGAAATATGGGATTTGGGTTAGCAAAGAAGAGAGAAAATTCAACATGAGGTCAAAAAAGGCACAGGGAATAAAGACTCAAAAGAAAGGGGAAAAGAAGCATGGCATATAGAAAGGAAAAGGGCTGGCCTATGGATCTGCATTGGGAAAGAGTACAACATAAAGCTAAATAATCTGGGGAGGCCAGCTGAAAATCCATTATATTTATCTAACAGTAATGAGAGCTCATACTTACTAAAACTTAAAAGTTAAAAAAATGCTTTCCCTACAAACCTAAAAAGTAGACATTATGGATGTTATTATTTTAATTTTACAGATAAAGGAGGTAAGAATCAGAGGATTCTGGGAAGATGGAGGAGTAGGTCAAAAAATCCCAGTCTCTCCAAATTTCCCCCACAGTGCCTCAGGGAGAATGAAGAGCAGTAAAAAAAAAAAAAAAAAACAACAACAACAACAACAACAACAACAAACAAGAGTTGGGACAGAATGGTGGTTTTCCTGAGACAATCTGAAGAAAAATCCCAGGACTGAGGTTTTGTCCCTGTGAAGAATAAACACCTCCACTCTAGTTCCCCAGAAACAGCAAATGGGAAGCCCTACGGTTAGCTAGGTTGAGAGATTGCCTTAATCTTAGCCCCAGGAATTTCCACCTCCAGAACAGTGTGAAGAGTTGGGCATCTGAGCAGGGGAAATTGAGGGAATATCTGCTGATAAGGGATCACCAGACCCAGCTGTGCTGCTGTGACACAGCCCTGGGCAAGAAAAAGCCAGCACACTCCCAGTGAGTACACAAGCAGTGGGGCAGGGATGCTTCTTACTATGGATACCTACAGGAGAGCAGAGTTCCTGTTTTCTGTCCCAGGTCACAGAGGAGAACTGAAGGAAAAACTGAGGCCAGAGATACCATCCCCCATACTCTAGGACTAGAGATGATTACAAAAATAAATTCCTATAATTTTTTTAAATGCTTATGCAATGGAGAAAGAATCCAACCAAAGAAAGTCATTACGGTAATAGAGAAGACTGGGGACCATCTTCAGAAAAGAATATTGAAGCAAAAAAAGAGACTTTTTTATCACAAAGAGTAACATCAAATGGTCACCTGCCCAAAAAGAATTTGTATAACTTTAAAAATCAAATGAGATTGAGAAAAAATTTAAATAAGAACAATCCAAGATAAAGAAAAAGATTATGAAAAGAAAGTCAACAAACTAGAAAAGGAGATTCAGAATCTTAAGGAGGAAAATGACTCCTTGAAAATTAAAATTGGGCAAAGGCAAGCCAGTGAAGTTATAAGAGACCAATAAATAATAAAACAAAATATAAAGAATGAAAAAATAGAAGAAAAAATGAATCATCTTATAAAAAAGCAACAAGAATAATTGGACTACCTGAAAGCTACAATAAAAAAAGGAATCTTGATATAATAATCCAAGAAATAATTTCAGAAAATTGTCTTGAAGATTTAGAAGAAGAGGGGAAAGTAGAAATAGAAAAAATTCCATTGATCCCCACCTGAAACAGATCCTACAAGGAAAATCTTCAGGAAACTTATAATCAAATTCTGAAACCCTCAGCTCAAAGGGAAAATATTATAAGCAACAAGAAAAAATAACTCAAATATGACAGAGCCAAAATTAGAGCCATAATCATGCAATACCTAGTAGTAGCTACACTAAAAGATCACAATTCTTGAAACACTATATATTGAAGAACAAAGTCAGACTTTCAGGATTTTGTTGCAAAATGACCTGAAATCAATAGAAAATTTGACATACAAGATCCAAGAGAAACATAAGGTAAACATCAAAGATTAATTACAATAAGGACAGACTGTTTACTTTTTTTGTTTCCTATAAGGAAATGTAAATAATATGCCTAAGATTGTTATTAGTAATTGCATAGTTTAAAGGATTGGAGTAGAGTTGAATATGATATGATATGTGTGTATGTGTCTGTGTGTGTGTGTTCATCCTTCGTTGCCAAAGAAGACCATGCCATCAGAGAAATAATGACATGACTTGCACTTGACCTTGTTTTGAGTGAGGGAGGGCTGTGTAGGTCACCAGCCTCACTTCTCCTCCAGAGTCAGCTGAATCCAGTGACCAGATATTCATCAGGATGACTGGAGATGACCCAGGATGAGGCAAGTGGGGTTAAGTGACTTGCCCAATATCACACAGTGAATGAGTGTCAAGTGCCTGAGGTGAGATTTTAACTCATGTCCTCAGCACCTGCACTGGTGCTCTATCCACTGCACCAGGTAAACCATCTAGGAAAATATAAAAAGAGGAATTTCTTATGCAAATGAGGTGTGAGAGGAAAAACTGACACAGGAATTGGATGAGGGAGAAGAACTGGTAGTTCTGGAACCCTACTTTCTTTGGAAATAGGTTAAAGAGGGAACAATACATATATATCTAGAAGAGCATAAAAGTCTTCTAAATTTGGAAAAAGAATAAAAGGACTAGGGAATGGGGGGAGAGGACAAGGGAGGGATTTTATGAGGGAGCATGAGGGAGGGATCCTTGGTGGGGAGATAGGTTAAGAAACAGGAGGGCAAGGTAGCAGGTAGAAGTAAAGTAGAGAGTCAAGAGGGATAGGAAATAGGAGATACAAACAAAATAAAGATCCGGAGTACAATTTATTAGGGAAAAAAAGCAGAGGTAGTAATCATGATTTCAAACAAAGGTAAAGCTAAAATAGATTTAATCAGAAGAAAAATAGGAAAAATATGTCAGCCATATTCATCAATATTGTTGTATACTATTTAAAATAACTAAACAGTATAAAGTTAAAATATTGCTGTGGTATAGGAAACAATGAGTTGATGGAATTAGAAAAAAGAAAAACAGAAAGACTTGGACCTATGAAAGAAGATATTATTCACCCTCAGAGAAATAGAGGACAAATAGGTTTAGTACGGCTTTACATAGATATATATGAAATTATATATCTATATAAAAGTATAACTGTAGATGTATAAATGTAGATTTATGTGTATGCAAGTACATGTGTGTATGTATATATGTGTGTGTATATGGATGTACATATATACACATATATACATACATACTTATATATACATACACACAAATATATCTGCATTTAATTGTAGCCTTCTTGGGGGAAGGGGAAAAAAGAAAGCAAAGTAAAAAGTACACAGCAGAGAACGAAAGAAAACTTACAAGGAAGGAAAGAAAAGATGGTAGCTTGAAACACAATGTGTAGTATTTATTATATAGGTTTTCTAGAAAAAGAAATTTACTGTTGTATAACTTAAATCCTCTCATGTTCTGCTGTTCACATGACAATGCTTTTTTTTCTTTTCTTATTTTCTATTTAAATTTTAGTATTTAAATTTGTTTCTTTTTCTTTTCTTATTGTTTTTAAGTTTAAAATAAATTAATAAAAAAGAGAAAAATATAATCAGTACTGTTTTAGACTATTTAAAATAATAGGGGAATGGAATATTGATTTGGTATAGAAAATGATGAATTGGTGGGCTTAGTTAAAGTATGAAAATATTCGGACTCATGAAGGAAGAGGCTATCTACCCTCAGAGAAACAAAGGAGAAATAATTATAGTACAGTCTTACATAGATGCATATGAATGTATATGTCTACATATGAGCATGATTATAGATATCTAATTCTATCTATGTGTATGTAAGTGCAGGTGTGTATGTGTACATGCATGTATATATCTTTGTATGCATTTGTGTATGTATATATGTATATGTACATGTGTATAAATACAACAACACTTAATTGTACCTTCTTGGGGGTACTGGGAGAAGGAGGAAAAAAGAACAAAGTAAAAAGTGCACACAAAGAACGAAAGAAAACTTACAGGGAAGCAAAGAAAAGACAAATAGCTCAAAACACAATGTATAGTATTTATTATATAGATTTTCTTGAAGTAGAAATTAAATGATTTATATTTTGAATATTTTCTCATGTTCTACTGTGTACATAGCAATGATTTTTTCTTTTCCTAATTTGTATTTAAGTTTATAATATTCTTCTTTTTTCTTTTCTTATTGTGCATTTAAATTTTTTATATTTAAGTTTAGAATAAATTAATAAAAAAGAATCAGAGAAAATGAGTGACTCATCTTCACTCACATCATTACTGGAACTTAAACCCAGGTCATCTGATTCCAGGTCCAGACACCTCCAATTCCACCCTCCACTGTCCTAGTCTGTATCATAATATCATGTCATATTGTGATTTTAAAAATCAAGAAGATTTCTTAAATTTACTGGTACTGAAAATCACAAGAAAATTTCATAAAATTCCATCCTAATTTAAGATTCACATTCTATCAGTGATAAGGATACAATATTCTTTTTGTTTTGTTTTGTTTTCTTCTTTTAATTGTGGTTTGGGGTTTTGTTTTGCTTTCCAACCCAATTGAAAACATGCCAGGGGCCTATTTGGCAATGACACATTTTAAAATTAAAATAAAGAAAAAGAATAGTCAGCTGAAATAATAGTCTCTGTGGCTAGAAAATGAGAGCTAATGTGGTACCATATCCCATCCCAGCTGTGCTTATACAGCCAAAGTCAGCTGGAGTTTAGACAATACCCAGACAGTTCAAGCCAAAGTGAGATTTGGGGATTTTTTCCACCTCTGCTTTACTTCTGACCATGAAAATCTGATGCCAGGTAATCATTTGCAGAAAACATCCATGCCAGCAAAAACCTGCAGATACAGATTTTTTTTCTTTCTACTTCTTCTGGAATTGTTAGCTGGGTCTCAGCACATTTCATATGTAACCTTTTTAATCCCTACACTTGCAATTAGAGATTACAGTTCCATTCCCAGAGCCTTTCAACAGATGGCATTGCATGAAAAACTGGAGATATTTTAAAATCATATTTATACAGAGTTTGCCAGAATGTTTCTTCCTGGGCTTATACATTCAGATGTGAAAATTGATTGTTTAAATTGTGTATTTCATATGCCAAGATTTAGCATTTTTAAAAGATTTTAAAGTCTCAACTAATCTATATCCTTTGTTAAGAACAGTAACATTTAACAGTGAAATATATAACTCATGAAGTATGAAAGTTAAATGTTAATCTAAAGGAGCTACATCTTTGAATGATTAAACTACTAGACTAAGGGTCACTAGGGTAGACTCAGAAAGGTCAAATTAGAAGGTAAGTAAAATGTAAAACCTTTGTGGACAGATCACCAGACTGATTATATGACAATTCCATCACAAGGTCATTGGGTTTGATTCTTAACTGAGATTTTTCTATTAGTTTTGTCAAGTCTTTTGTAAATCGACTACTCTAATGCCCCAGGATGAAAGACTGGTGAATCAAAAGAGTGAGGTGGTGACAACATATTTGCAGGTCAAATTTTTTTCAGGAGAAAAAAATCTTTATACAATAAATGAACCAATGAATGAATGAAAAACCATTTATTAAATACTGATGTATTAGACACTATTCTCAGTTCTGGGAATACAAAAACTAAAAAGAAGACAGTCCTTGAAATGATGGACTTTACAATTTAAAGGGGGAGAAAACATGGAGAAGTTGTAGCCAAGGAAAAGGTTTTGGCTTAGAAGTTCAAAGGACTGGTGAGTTGTTCTATAGGTCATTCAATTGACATGCTCCCTCCATAAATAATGGTGCTATTGATTTGTTTAGTACTCTCAGACATCAGTTGAAGGGTGTAAGGTATGAGTACACTACCAGGAAGATGGCAACGAGATGATCTGGTCAGCCTAGGTTTGAACTCAGTTACCACTCAAGACAGTTCAGCTCCCAGCTAGGAGTTCAGAGATGACAAATTAACTTCCCAGGTACAAAAAACATGGATTCTGGAGATTCAGTGCAAAAAGAGCATGTGAAAATATAATTCATTGTTAAGATAGTTGTCAGTTGAGGTTGAAACTGGTTTGGAGGTGAAAGGGAAAGGATATTTACTTTTTTCTTGGGCCCTCATTCTTGGATTGTAGGCATGCTAAGACTTTTTTCCACCCACTCCTTTTTCTCCTTTCACCCCATCTACTCTCTAGAAATAATCTTCAGATGTACCTATCTCTCTATAGAAATAATTCTGTTTGCATATATAGGTAAAATGTAGAAGAAGGCAGAATGACACAATATCACCCTTCTTATTACATCATCAATGGTAATCAGCTTACTTTCCACCTAAGGAAATAAAAATTCTAGATATAAATCATTCTTCCACTCTTCTTTGAGAAGTCTATAAAATATGATAATTCATAGCAAAAGGATTCTCTTTTAACTCATCGCTTCCAATCAATATACAAGCATGAAAGTTTGTACTGAGATTTCAAAATTCTATCCTTTTTTGTCTATCTATATGTTTATAACTTGCCTATCTACCTGCCTTCTCCCTGCCTTTCTTTTCACAGAATATGAAGTACACAACCAAGAAGTTAGAATCAATCCTTTACTTCAAATCAGTCGGCTTTGGTACAAATAAAACAGCAAGTAAAAACTTTAAAGAACAGAAACATCTGGATTAGTCATCCATATTCTTGAATAGGAACAGAGGAAAGAAAAAAATGACACTTCACTTTCTATATGAATGGCGAAGGAGGAAGTTCACTACTGATTAGATGTGTCCTACATTCTAGCATTGAGAGATTTAGGTGCTTGCTGTCATGGACCATTTGGTCTGGTCAAACTTGACATCAGCCACAGCTGGCTGCCTTTCTCTACTTTATCACTCTGGTATTCAATAAAATTAAATGCAATGCTGCCCAGCACTCAGTCCAAATTCACATTCACCTATTTTTCCACAATGAAGACAAAATCTATCCTCTGCAGATGCAAGAGGGGGTTGTTATAGTAGCAGCTGCGACAGGTTGACTTAGCTCCTCCACCTGCTGGAGATCTTCTATACCTCCAAAATCTCTAACTCTAGCTATCTATCTTCCAAACCTTGATGTAAGTCCCTATCTAGCCTCCTTTAAGAATTTCTTAGTCTTTTACAAAATGGCGAGAGACTCAGCACTGTCTTTGAGATTGCATTTCCCAGAGACTTATGCAACTAGAATCTGAGAACCTTATCTATCTCCTCAAAACCCTGCTACATTATGACTATATATTTAGATTTTTTTTTATACTTGCAAACTATTTAGCATTCATTTTTTTAACATTTTAGTTCAAAATTTTCTCTTTTCTCCCAGGTCCTCCATAACCCACTGAGAAGGCAATCAATATGATATATTTAGAACATATATTTATACATATACGTATGTATGTATACATAGTCTTCTAGCCTCATTTTATAGATGTAGGATCTGAGGTCCAAGGAGATCAAATGACTTGTCCAAGGTCATGGGCAATAAATATCACACCAAAATTTGAAATTTGTTCCACTGATTCTAAGAATTCTAAGTGTGCACCTCAAATAAAAAAAATTCTCCAAGGAATCCAGCAATGACAAAATGTGGGAATGGTCAATATTACAGTGGCTGTGGAAATAAAAACATGGTAATGCATTGTTGGTAGAATTGTGAATTAACTAAGGTACTGGGAAGAAATTTGAATTTATGAAAACAAAGTAGCCAAAATACCAATCTTTTTGGCCCAGAGATTCTACTGACTCAAAGAGGTCATTAACAAAGATTTGCAACAAAATAGTTATAGCAACACATGTATGTTATCAAATAACTGGAAATAAAATATATGTCCATCAATTGGGGAATGACTAAACACACTGTGTCACATGAATGTTGTACTATAAGAACAATTACGATAAATACAGAAAAACACTTACATTACCTGATATAAATGAAGTAGAGCAAGAAAACATTATATACAACAACAATGAAAACAGAAAAAACAACCGTAACATAATTGAAAATAAAAGTTGAAAAATTGCAAAGAACAAGATTCTAAAGAAAATATATAAAACCACACCTTATCCTGCTGCCTTGCAAAGGCATCATTTCACATCTCTTCAATGAGGCCATATGTTTTTAGATTATTCCAGTTCATTGATCAATTTTGCTTTTGTTATTTTTATAATGTAATTTAATTTTGTAACATTAAGGGATATTCTCTGGCAATGGGAAGGTACAGAGATATATGGGGAAATATGAAGAATATATTAATAAAATTATCTTCAACAAGAAATCAATTACCTTATGAGAGAATAATATTATAGAAAAACAAGAGTTTTAAATATATGGGAAAAAATAAGATAATTGCATATAAAAACTGACACAGAGAACAGGTGAAAGGGAAATAATTTAAGAATAATTAGACTCCATGAAAACCATTATTTAAAAAATATAACTACTATATTAAAAAATTCATAAATGAAAACTTCCCACATCTATTAAAAGCAGAAAAAATAAAGGTAGAGTCTATCATGTGCCTCCTGGAAGAAATCTCAAAAGCAAAAGTCCCAGGAATGTCATAGCCAAATCCTGAGCTACCAAGTCAAAGGGAAAACAAACAGACAAAAAAAAACACAAGTATCAATAAAGAATAACTCAAATATTAAGCATTCATAGTTAGGATAACAGAAGAAGCTGAAAGCTTTTACTAAAAACTAGAAGAGATCTTGGAATACAATATTCCAGAAAGTAAAATAGACAGTCTTATAACGAAGAATAACTATGTTCTGCAAAGTTGAGTATAAAATTATGGGGGTGGAGGGCAAATGGAACTCTAATAGAAGAGAGAATTTCTGATGAAAAGACCATAACTGAATGAAAAATTTCACATATGAATATGTCTAGATAGAAGAGTAAGGTAAATTCATTTGAGAAACAGAAAGCAGCCACGTAATGATGAAAGGCTAATGTTCTAACAGAGAAGAAACAACTTCAGAATCTTGGTACCTAAAAAGTGTATGGAAAAAGTTGATTAATATTTTAAGAATATGTTCAGAAAGATACACATGGAGTGGAACCAATGGCACAGTAAAAACAGTGACTCATCTGAGCTATCCTCAAACCCTTCCAAATACCTTTTAAAAATGATCCCAAACAAATTCTAGAGATGCAAATGCATAAAATGACAGTGTGAAACAAATTTCCAGCCCAAGACAACTTGGAAGGTTGGCAGGAAAGGTTTGTTGCACTAGGGTGAGAGATTTGGAATCTCTGAAAGAGATCCCAAGATGAAAAATCTGAGGAATATTATAACCAAATTCCAGAGTTCCCAGGTAAAGGAGAGATATTTGACTACAAGCTACAATAGAAGTATAAAAAGGTAAACAGGAAAGAGAAATCAAATGGGACTTTATAATTTTAAACTATTTACATTCTCACATGGAAAAAATGATAATGTACTTCATATGACCTTTTTATTATTATGGTACTTAGAAAGAGTATAGATAGAGGGCACAGGTCTGAGTGGAATGTGAAAGGATATTATATAAAATAAAATTAAGGGGGGAGAGTGGAATGTGCTGGGAGAAAGAGAAAGGGAGAGGTGGAATGAGGCAAATTATTTCATAAAAGAGGCAAGAGAAAGCTTTTTTACTATGGAGGGAAAGAGAGGGAAGGTGAGGAGGAGTGAGTGAACCGCACTCTCATCAAAATTGGCTCAAAGAAGAAATAACATACACACTTAATTGAGAATAGAATTTTATCTTAACTTACAAGAAAATAGGAGAGGGAGGGGATAAGAGAAAGGGAAGAACTACTAGAAGGGATGGTAGATTGGGAGAAGGGGTAGTTAGAAGTAAAATACTTTTGAGGAGAGACAGGGTGAAAGGAGAGAAAATAGAATAAATGGGGATGGTAATAGGATGCAGGGAAATACAGTTAGTAATAATTACTGTGAAAAAAAATTTTGAAGCAAGTTTCTCTGATAAAGGTCTAATTTCTCCAACATATGGAGAACAGAATCAAATTTATAAAAAATAAGAGCCATTCCTAAGTTGAAAAATCATCAAAAGATGATCAGTTTTCAGATGAAGTAATCAAAGCTATCTATGGCCATATGAAAAATACTCTAACTCACTATTAATTGAAAAAAAGTAAATTCAAACAATTCTGAGGTAATACTTCATACATCTTAGACTGGTTAATAGGACAGAAAAGGTAAATGATAAATGTTGGAGGGGATATGGGAAAAATGAAACTTTAATGCACTTTTGGTGGTGTTGTGAACAGATTCATCCATTCTGTAGAGTAATTTGAAACTATACTCAAAGGGCTATAAAAACAATGCATGCCCTTTGACCCAGCAATACAACAACTAGGTCTGTATCCCAAAAGAGATTTATGAAAAAAAGAAAAAGGACCTAAATGTCCTTTTTTATTTATAGAAACTTTTTTCTGGAGATAAAGAATTAGAAATTTAAGGGTAATCCATCAACTGGGGAATAGCTGAACAAATTGTAGTATGTGATTAGGATGGAATACTACTGTAGTATAAGAAATGATGAGGAAGATGCTCTCAGAAAAGCCTGGAAAGACTTTCATGGGCAAATGCAAAGTGAAATGTACTGTATAGAATGTAACAGCAATATTGTAATATGACCAATTGCGAATAATTTGGCTATTCTCAACAATACAATGATCCAAGACAACTCTGAAGGACTTATGATAAAAAGTGGTGCTCATTCCCAGAGAAAGAACTGATGGTGTCTGAACACAGATTGAAGTACACTTTTTTTTTTTACTTTAGGTTGTTTTTATTTGTGTTTTCTTTCACAACATGGCTATTATGGACATGTTTTGCATAACTACACATGTACAACCTCTATCAAATTTCTTGCCTTCTTAATGAGGCAGTGGGGAGGGAGGAAGGGAGAGAATTTGGAATGCAAAATTTTAAGAATGATGTTAAAATTGTTTTATATGCAACTGGCAAAAAATAAAATACTAAATAAAAGCTAAAAAAAGAATATGTTCAATTTGACTATAGATGATTTTAATAAATATTTTATGGTAGTCAAGAAACAGTTATATGAGTCAGGAAGCATCAATGTCCTCTTTTTAAATATACTTTTTAGTTAATGTTCTCTTGATCACTATTTTTATCCAGTTTTAAAATTAGTCATAATTTCTTCCAGTCATTTGGTCATCTTTGCCTTCTTCAGGTATCTTGAAATTTGATTTCTCAACAGCCTC
This sequence comes from Notamacropus eugenii, assembly GCF_028372415.1. Lineage (NCBI taxonomy): Eukaryota > Metazoa > Chordata > Mammalia > Diprotodontia > Macropodidae > Notamacropus > Notamacropus eugenii. The sequence goes on along the minus strand of NC_092872.1, from coordinate 393,937,074 downwards.
AAAATTCACACATTCAATATGGTCCTACTCTGTGTATTCTTCAACTGCTCTTCCACTCTTCTTACATCTTACACGTCCAACAAGCACTGTTAGATCCAGTAGCATTGCCTCCTAACTGCTCCATGAGTAAGATACTCCATCTCTAGGCTCTGAGCATTCTCTCTGGCTTTCCTCCATGCTCAGAATGCCCATCTTCCTCCACTCCAACTACTTACCTTACTGACTTTTTTTAAGTACCATCTTCCTGTAGGAGGGAGACTTCCCCTAAATCCTCTTAATTTCAGTGCTTACCTCAATCCTTATCTCTGCTAATTATTTTCTATTTATTCTGTAGACATCTGCTTTGTATATATTTGCTAGCATGTTGTCCCCTACCCCCACTGGACTGCAAGTTCCTTGAGGTCTTCTTGTTGTATCCTCAGCACTTAACATAGTACCTGGAACATAGTATATGATTAATAAATGTTTACTGAATTGAATTAAAGTTTAGATTCCTTAAGATTATACACTAAGAATATTATTGACTGGGGAATACAAAAGACCTACATTTACCTAATCTATAGAAAACTATTTCTAGCAGTATTATTTGTGACATAAAAAAATCTCTGAAAACTATACATTTGGCAATTAGGGGACAGATAATTAAAGCGTTGTATATAAACATAATGGAATATTCTGTTTCCAGAGTGGCAATTATGAAGAACATAAAGAAAAAAGGAGAAGCCATATTAAGTGATACAGGATAAAGAAAGCACAACCAAAAGAACAGAATATTCATTGACTATAGCCATATAAACAACAACTTCCAAACCTTTGAAAAATACAGAGAAAAATGTTCAGTAAAGTACCTAGAAATGAAAATAGACACTAAGTAAATTGTAAACACAAGTGGAACAGGATATTTGAGAAGACAGTAGGTTCCTTTTCCCCGGAAATCTTCAAGTAGAGGTTGAGCAGTCTCTTGCTGAGGCTGTTATAGATAGAATGTGTCAGATATGAGTGGGATGAGAGCAGTGGTTCTCAAAGTCCAGGACAAACTTTACAGGAGATTGCAAGTTCCGAACTATTTTCATAGTAATATTAAGGTGTTACTTGACTTTTTGGCTCTCATTCACTCACTTGCATACAGTGGAGTTTTTTGAGAGTCTACATGACCTGTGAATTAAAGATCTGACTACACATGTGAAGAGTGAATTAATATTCCATTTGTAGAGTTGTACTTCTGCCCAATAAATCTACATATGTGGTTGGGCTTACTATTTTTCTTGTAATTGTTTAGTATCAGCGCTACCTAATCATCCAAGGAAGATCTCCTTTCATGTGAAAGCCTAGTGCCAAACAGAAGGAGTGCTGAAGTATTCGATGTTGAATACCATTTGGAATATCATGGTTTATCCTGAGGAGAGGTGGAGGAACCATGCTGACATTTACATTGGCAATGGTTAGTAAAAATATTGCAACGCTAGCACAAATGAAGGTAACTGTCCCTCATTATACTAGTAGTAATTTTACACTTTACTATCATGCATTTGTAACAAGTAAACAAAAAGATAAATACATGAACAAATATATAAATGCCAGTTTTACTTTAAACATATCCTTGATAAAGCAACTTTTTTAAAAATAAATCTTGACTTCTGCAAACACATTTTTTAATATTCTGCATGATGAAGTGAGAAGTAAGGATAAAGCATTCTGCAGCTCATTGAAGCATGATGTTTGTCTCCAGTAAAAGAACTTGTTTAATTGCTTGAGTTGGAAGCTTCACTAGAGTGTTTTGGGTTTTTTTTTATAGAATATTATTTTTACCTGAAAGAACAATTGACAGACTCTGGTTGTTTTGACTTTGGTATTTTGCATACATTTTCAAAAATGAAGTAAAATAGTCATTTTAAGGGAAACAACTGCCAGATTTTTTCAGTGATAAAAAATTTGAACTTTCATGCCAAAATCAGAATTTTGCAAAGTGTGTTATCTATCATTCTGAGTTTAATGACGTCCCCATCTTTAAATACTTTCTGATGAAGTCAGTGGTGATAATGACAAATTTAATTTTTTGATTTTGTAGAATGAAACATGTACACATTTGAAAAAAATTACCCAATTCAGTGAGCAGCATTTAATAAACAACCACTATAAGATGTTGCAAAATGTATATGAATGAAAACCTTTTAGAGTGCAAGGCAGATCAATTATTCTTAATGAAATTATAAAAAGTTTATTAACATAGTTTCAGACTCCACATTGTAGCTAATCTTTAAGAAATTATTTCTTGTTGAATGTTGGTATTATTTCAAAAAGATAAATATAGGTTTTTGGCATAGTTTAAAAGAAGAATATCCATAATTATCTGAAATACTAATAAAATAGCCCATTCGCTAAGGACATATCACTGTGAGTACAGATTTTCATAATATACTTAAAACAAAATAACATCACAAAACATAAATTGAACATAGAAACAGATATGAAAATCCATCTGTCTTCTAGTAAGACAGGCATTGAAGTGATTAGCAGAAATGTATAAACAATGCCACTCTTTTCATAATTTTTCCTTTGGAAATATAGTTGTTTTTCATTTTAAAAAAATAATATATAATGAGTTTATTATTTTAATGAATTAATAAGTAGATATTTTAAATTTTATCAGTTTGAAAGGTTTAATACAGTAAATAACGATAACTAGAACTCACATAAACAAAAGGTTTTTTACCTCTTCAATAATTTTTAAAAGTGTAAATGTTTCCTAAGACCAAAAAGTGTGAGAACCAACGCACTAGTGTATCATGGAAGTCCCTCCTATTTTGAGATTCTGTTTCCCCAGAGTTTGTAGTTCTTTGTTTTAGGAAAGATTCAAATAGTCATAGAAAATGCAATGGTATCTGGAGGATACAGGATTCTTTACAAGAAAATATCAATTTTGATATTATTCTCTTTTCCTAACATTGTAACCATGAACTAACTCATAAAATACAGTGTGCAACATAAAATTTGGTAACATGCAAAATATTTTTCTTGCTAGGGATTCCCTAAAATTCTGTGACTTTCTAATAATATTTCAAAAAATTTAATTCAGACAATATTCACTTTCTATAGCACATGAAATCTACAGTACCATAAATACTAAGCAACAAATAAAATCCTGAAAACTAAAACTATTTTTTAACCTGAATCTTACCTTTCATTGTCAGAAGGCAGTGTGAGGGCATTATACAACAGACCATACTGCTACAAACCTCTCTACATTGGCCACCCTCTGAAAACCAAGAGAAAGATTGCTGGGACTTTTAATCACTGCTGTCCAAAGAGACAAAAATTGGCAAGGTCTCAACATTACATCCAATACTGTTCATGGCTATACCAGCCACTGAACAAACTTCCATGCGTTCTTGTCTCTCTCTCTCTCTTTTTCACACATTGCTGGTAGCTGCCAGTGTGCACAGTTGCCAATGCAAAAGAAAATTTTTTAAATGAGGTTACTAACAAAATCACCTAAATGCTTGAAGTCACAAAAGTTAAATATGCAAATGCTGAGGATTGAATATATAATTATAGATAGAAGTAGTTATACAGACATATCTTACATGTAAATCATTAATAATAATAGCTAGCAATTTCATAGTACTTTAAAATTTTCAAATTACTTTAAATGTGCTATCTCATTTGATGCTCACAATAACCCTGGGAGATGGATGCTATGATTATCACCATTGTGCAAATGAGGAAACTTAGGGTAAGTAGCTTAGTGACTTGCCCAGGGTCACAAAGCTAGTGTCTGAGGCAGAATTTACACTCAGGTCATAGTTATTTATATGTGTTACCTCAACAAAATGTAAGCTCCTTAAGGATAGGGATTATGTTTTTGATTTTGCTAGTATACCCAGTGCTTAGTAAATTGTTCATACTTAATAAATACCTTTTGACTGACTGAATAGATAGAGAGGTAAACAGCATCAAAGACTCTAGAAAAGTTAAGAAGAATGCGATCTCAGAAAAAAAGACATTTTTCAGAGAATAGTTAATTGGTAATATTTAACAAAGCATTTTAAGTAGAGTGATAGGGTTGGAAGTCAGATGTGAGGGGACTGAGAAATATCTGGGTCTTAAAGAACTGGAAGAAGTGATTGTACTAGATAGCAAAAGTTTAATCACAGAAGTCAGGTAGGCTATGGAATGATAGCTGGAGGTGGTGGTAGGATCAATTGAAGGTATTTTTTTTCTTAAGAATGAGAGACACCTGAGCATATCATTAGTCAAAGTGTAAGGGACCAGTATACAGTAAAAAAAAAAATGAAGATGAAAGAAAAAAATAACATGATCGATGGGGGCAGACCCTTGGAGAAGGCAGAAGTTTATAAGATCAAGCTTTCAAGAGTTGTAGATAGTTTAACCTTGCCTAAGAGACCTCAAAGACTGATTACCTTTTCCACCATAACCTCTAGGACTAGAGCAAAGAAGGGGAAGGAGGAATATGTAGAATGGTTTTAAGTTAAGGTTTATATGATATATGAAATAGATGGGTTAGTTTCTCAAAAACAAAGGAGATGAGGTTTCTGGGAAATGAGATATGAATAGTTTCAGGGCTTGAGTTATGGTAGCTGTGGTGAACGCAATAATGTCAATCAAAGATGAATGGCAGGATTGCTGTGCAGAAGTGAGGATCCAGATAAAAGTAGAGAACTTGCCTTTTGAACAGATCTAATTAGCATGGATGCATTTCTCCATCAGTAATCAAAAGTTTAAGAGCATAAAAGGAGAAAGTTGATGATAGACATGACCTAGCACTGATGATTGACAGGATAAGCTTAGTGGAAGGACAAGGAGGCCAGAGAGGAGAGGCTGGAACATTGTAACATATTGAAATGTTTACCTCTATGGTTGAGGCATCAAACAGAGGAAAGTAAGAGAACAGGAGTGATAGAAGGAAGCAGTATGAGAACAGGAGAGACTGAAAGAACAGAAATGAGTGAAGATGCTGGAGATCTGAGGAAAGATGAAGACAGGTTTAGTATAAATAAAGGATTGGTAGATGGTAAAGGACAAGGGGTAGAATCCAGAAAGGAAAATTTCAAAGTCCAAGATAATAGAGGTGGAATGTTGAAGTTAATGCCAAGGTCTAAGATACGATCACCCCTGCAGATGATTGTGGAAGAGCAGAGGTGGAGTTGCAAATTTTGACAAATTAGCGTATCAGGACGAATTTGAAGTCCTCTATAATGAAGGCAAAGGATAGGATGGAGAGGAAAAAGCAAACAAACTCAGGAACTAAAACCTTTGGGAGGAAAAAACCAGACTAGATATTAGTAGAGGAAAGCAACAGGAATCTTTGTAGGGTGATATAAAGAGATGGAATGAGGTTGAAAGGGACCACTGCTGAGTGATGGCAGCAGAGGGAGGATATAAAAATGACCATTGGGAGTGATTTCTAAGATGCTGGAGGGCAACCTCATAGATATGAGAGATAGAATGGCTAGCATGGGAGAAAGTATCAAGGAGTAAAGTGCTTTTTCAAACAAAGGCATGCTCCTATAAGTACAAGGAGATGGTATGATAATTAAATAAGTTTCACCAGGCGAAAGAAGGTTTATAAACAACACAAACTGTTTCAGGGGACTTAACAGAAGGGGAATACAGAGAAGGATATTGACCCAGAAGAGTAGGTTTGAGGATTGAGTAGGAGTGAGAAGGCAGGAAGAGTTAGCAGGCGCAGGAGGTGGAGGTATTAATATCATCAAGTGACTACATCACAGGAACAACCAGAGCAGCAGTGGCAATATGCTAGCCAAAGGATGAGGAAAATATTAAGGAGAAACGAGCTTGTGGCCTAAGTTGCCCCCCACAGATTAATTAGAAATTTGGTATAAAATTCCCTCTGCATTTGAATAGACTATTAGCAAAAGACAATATAGTAATGGGAGCTAGGAAGGTCTCCTAGTGAAACAGAGCTATGCAGTTCCCTTTACTACAATTTCTATATCTAGATGCAGACTCAGTAAAGTGGAAGAAAGAACAAGAGGGTCATGGGTAAAGGTGATTTGGAAGATTGAATCTCTTAACCTAGGCAGCATATGGCAGCAGGAGATACTTTATGCTTCTTTCCTTTTCCGATGCAAATCTTGTGAGGTCCTGGAGCTGGGACCAAGAGGATGGTTGGTAAGAGTGGCTAGGAGGGTGCTGTGGTACACTAGACCTCTAGCTCCAAGTGACATGAGTTGAGATCTTTAGTTTCAAATTCCTCTTCTACTACAAGATCTCAGTAGAAGATTCAAATCCAGGTCTCTTGATTTTCCATCTGTGATTCTTTCTAGTATACCACACTATCCTAAATGGGATGTGGGGGTGAGAAATGGCACCACTGTTGCTTGTCAATTCTCTTGTGCGCTTTATTTTTTGAAATAATTAAATGGGACACTGGTGAAGGGAAAAAGCAGGAGAGGGAAAGATTTACTACTTTCCCCCAGAGAAAGGTAAAAGCACTGTTAACAAATCATAGCCCTAAACCCAAAATGCAATCCCACTCAATAATTTCTGGCACTCTTTTACTTGCTGAAATATAACTTGTCTATACACTTTCACCTGTGTGGAATGACACAGTGATAGACTGCGTGCTAGTAACATTCAGACTCAATGCTCCATCCATCTCACAGTAATAAACCTTATATTATATTGGTTACTATGCCAGAATATGACATGATTGATTCTTCTTCTCTGCATCTTTGCAGTTGAACAGACTAAGATGCAGACAAGATTCTACTGCATTGTGCTTTGATATATGCTTTACTGGAGGGGGCAGGGAAGGGTGAAGGTAGCTGAACAATGTCTAGTAAGTTGAGTCCTTCATGTGGTATCTAGAACTAAATAATATGTAGTATCTGAGATAGTCTCCAGATGTCAGGTAAACCTGTCTTTTACAATATTAGATCTGAGTTTTCTGATAGACACCATTTTCTCTTTGAGTTTTTCATTTTTCTTTGTCTAGAAATGTGCTATTGCCAGTTTGGGATCATGTGATAAATAAAATGGAAGACTGGACATTTTCTCCAATCTCCTTGACCTTTCAACACTATCTAGAATAGAAATTATATGCCAAAGAAAAAGAAACCAGCTCTCTCCATGATTTAGAATGTACAGAATGTAAAAGGGGATGTAAAAAAAAAAAAAACCTCACTTCTACACTGGATTCACTCAGCATTCTCTCCCCACACTCCACAAAACCAGTGAGAGGCTACATTAGCTTATTCATATGGCCATGCCCAAATGACACACAAACCCACAAAATCCAACCTCACATCTGAGCTTACCCTTTTTTCAATGACAGGATGTGGAATTCTGCTTGGATCAGGACAGATAGCTAGCTTGCCTTTGCAGTGGTCCAGAATATGGGAGCTCTCTGGGGCCAAACAGTTTCTACCCAATAGATAGCAAAATACTACTGCAGGATAGCCAGAAAAGGGGTTAAAACACATGTCTGGGATTAAAATAGAGGTCAACATCACCTCCTCCTCCTCCTCTCAGAATCTCAGAGACACAATCTACAAAAATCAACCCATAGGACCAACATGGCAGGTCTCTGAACAGCGTGAACCCAGTGAGAGATTTTAAGAGTAAAGGAAACTGACACGGAACAGAGCATGTGTGGTGGAGAAATTCTGTGCCACTCCATTTAGCTTAAGGAAAAACACTCATCATTCAGCTGGGCCCAGTTCTGACCACACAAAAGTTCTTTGCAGCAGAGAACAAGGCTGCCATACCATGAACTGACCAGCATGGGAAGAGGTAGAGACACTTTGAGGTTCAGACACCAAGTAGACCATGGTCAGAAGGGAATTAATCAGAGATTCAGAAAGTGACTAATGGGGAAAATAAGGGGGAAAAATAGAAATTATCGAAGAAAGAAAATTCAAATACCTCGAACATAAGTAAAAAAAATCAACAAGAAAATTAATATATATATCCTACAGATTTAATAAATGAATTCAGACAATTATGAATAAATTCTGCAAAAGACTTGATGACACAAAAGCTCCTATGGAATATGAAGAGAATATGGAATCATAATGTGCATTCTTGAGCATTTCAAAATGGAAATGAGAATTAGGAAAGCAGAATTCATGACCTGCACAGAAAAAAAATGAGTAAAATAGGAAAACTAGATTCTGCGACTGCAAGTCTCACCAAAGAAATAAAAGAAGAAGAATAGATTGGAAATGAAAATATAGAGAAATGAAAGATAATCTAGAAGAAGAGAAGCAAAAAAATACTATAACATTAAAAGAAAATATGCTCAATATCCTACAAAAATATATTGATCTCATAGACAGAATGCACAGAGACAGCGTAACAGTCATGAGTCACCTAGACAAAAGTGAGAGGACAAAAAACCTTAACACCATACTGTAGAAAATAATAGAAAAAAAGTTCCCTGAACTTCTGAACAAAGAAAATGAAAAAAAAAAAGAAACCCAAATTGAAAGAATTCATAGATTGCCTCCAGGAAAAACAAAAAAACAAAACAAAACAAAACAAAAAAAGTGTTCAAAGTCCAAGATACCTAGAGGTTATGTTTAACTTAATAATGCAATGCAGAAGCAACAAATTCTGCAAATGATCTGTAGAAAAACCTTAAAATACTAAGGATGGAACGTTTGAATAACACAACACTATTCTGCACCCACCAGAAAAACACAGAAGAGATTAGGATAATGTGTTTTGGAAAGAATGAAGTTCAGGATGAACTTAACCGTTAATGAAAGAAGATGGATCCTCGATAATGAAGAGGTGTTTGAAACTTTTTTACAAAGAAATGCAGATCTAAAGAGATTATTTACTTCTCAAATACCCTAAACAAAAAGGCAGAAGGAGTAAATTAAACGTTGATAGAAGAGAAACCAGAATTTTTTTTCTTAACTCTACAGAAAGATAAAGTGGTGAAGGCAAAAGATGAAGATGTGGAGGTAACAGATCAGAGGCCAGCCTGGGACATAGTCTTCAAAACTTGGCAACATGCTGCATATAGGTAAATAAGTGGTTTTTGTTTTGTTTTGGTGTGTGTGTGTGTGTGTGCGCACGCGCACGTGCACATGTAAATATAAGAGTAGGGAGGAAGGAATTAGAAAGAAAGAGAGGAACTAGAGAAGAATGTGTGATGTGTCAGGATCAAATCAAAGGCCAGCAATGAAGGTAAGCCTTCAGGTCTTAGTAAAAGAACCTTTTGGTTAGTGACTGTACAGAGATGGGAACGTTAAAAAGGAAAAGAGGCCTTGCTCTTGTGGTGGGAAGGGGTCACTGATGAATGTTCCTATGGGTGAAGGGAGATGGTTTGTGAAGGGCAGTGGGGACCTTTGTGCTAGGCATGGAATGGGAGAATTAGTGCTTGAAAAGTTCAATCACTATAATTGGGAGGGGCAAGGTAGGTGGGTAAGGGAAAGGAGTTGGAATGAAGCTGGTATCTGAGGGAACAAGAGAGCGTGGACCCTGAGGGAACATTTTGAGACAAAAGTGGGAAAAATCTACATCTGGAGGGTGGTAAGCTGTATTATCTGGTAGAGGTGGTAGAGGGACCCCATCTAAGAAGAGTCTTCTCTCCTACACCTGCAATAATTAATATTATTTTAGGAGTGATGACCAGTGGGAAAGGATAATACACTGGAAATGCTCTTCTGGGCAATAGCAGAAACTGCCTATGGAAGAAGAGCCTAGAATGAATACCTTGGAAGTATGATTGTATGAGCAGTACAGAAAACAGAGAGAAGTTAGATAATTATACGGACAACAAACCAGAGAATGAGGGCCTAGAGGAGACAGAAAGTTTGGATAATGAAGAGGATGAGAGAAATTTTGTTTGAAAAGAAGTGTAAAAAATGAAATAAAAAATTAATGAACAGCAAAAGTTGAAGAGGAAGAAACAAAGGGGGAAATCTACTTGAAAGAACAAATAAAGGAAGGATCATATAATCAGATAAAAGTAGGAGAGAAGGATGAATTAATTAGCAAAATTGCAAAGGGAAAGGGGTTATAAATGAGTACAAGGCATTAACAGTTAGGGGAAAAGAGTCAGGGAGAACAGGGTCATCTTAAAAATGATTAAGATAAAGAAACCGAAAGAACACAGTAATATGTTTATAGCAGAAAAGAGGGAAAAATCATAACTTGAAAAAAATTAGAGACAGGTGGAGGAAATTATAAACCTAAGTCTCATAACTTCAAATGTGAACGGATTAAACAGTCCAATAAAAAAAACAAAAAAAGAGTGACAGATTGGATAAGAAAACAAAATCCTACAATTTGTTGCTTAAAAGACATATATTTTTAAAAACAAAATACATACAAAATAAACTGAGAAGATTTTTTTTTTTTATTGTGCTTCAAATGAATCTAAAAAAGCCGGTATAACAGTCAGGCCAATTTTTTTTTTTTCAAAAAGTGAATATGGATGAGTAAGGAAATTTACATTATGCTGAAAGGAACCTTAGACAACAAACCAATATCAGTAACAAACTTTTAGATTCCAAATGCCTTATCATCCAAATTTACAAAGTAAATATCTAAGCTACAATTTCACACACAAACATAATAGCAAAGGAGACTTCAATATCCTTTTCTCAGTTTTAGATAAGTTTAGGAGAAAAATAAACAAAAGGAAAAATAGAACTGAACAAATTTCTGGAGAAATGAGTTAAAAGACTCATACCATATTGTAAATGAGACTGCAGGAGGATATACATATTTCTAAGCAATACATACAACTTTTACCAAAACTGAGCATGTACTAGGGCAAAAAGTTATTATAAATGAATATAAATGAGAATAGTTAATATAACTTTTTGTAGACCATAATATAATGAAAAATCATAAGCTCAAATAACAAAAAAAAAAGATGCACACTCAAAAGGAGACTTACAAATGAAAATTTAAATATATGAAAAGAGTTGATCAAATAACAAATCATAGCAATATTTAACAACTATTTAAAAGAGAATGATAATGATGAAATAAACAGCATATCAACATTTCTGGGATATAACTGAAGCAGTCATCAGGGAGAAAACCATTCCTGAAAAAATACATTCACAAAATAAAAAGGGGGGGAATTGATACACTGAACATAAATTTAAAAAATAGAAATTCAACAAAACTAACCTAACTTAAGCACTAAAAAAAAGAGATATTAAAATTGGGGAGGGAGATACATAAATTGGAAACAAAACACTTTAGAAACAATAAATAAAACTAAAGGCTACTTCTTTAAAAAGACTATAAATTGATAAACCCTTAATCTGATTTTAAATAAAGCAGAAAATAGCAAATGAAGAAGATGAAATAAGTAAAAGAGAGGAAATAAAAGAAGAATCAGAATACATAGTGCAACTATGTAACAAAACCGAGAACACATGTACAAACAAAAATAGGAAAACATCTTTAGAAATATAAACTACCCAAACTATCAGAAGATCAGATAGAGATTTTTAAAAAGTCAGAAAATGAAAAAACCTGACTGTATAGGAACTACAAATAAACGAATGAAATGAACGAATGAATAACCTATAGCCCCTGATTAATTCATGGGAGACTTCTTTCATAATTTTAAAGAACATTTAGGATTTCTATTTCACAAATTATTCTAAAAAAATGTTTAAATCCTTTTATGAGACAAATATAGTCCCAAAACTTAAAGTAGGGAAGGATAAAATGCAGGAAGAAAATTAAAAGTTCAATATCATTAATGAACATTAAATTAAAAGTTTAAACTCCTATCAGAGTACAACAATTTATCCATGAAATTATTCATCATGACCAAGTGGGACAAACACCAGGGATGCAAGGATAGTTCACAATTAGGAAAATAATCAACATAATTAACTATATTAAAATCAAAACATACAAAACTATCATTATCTCAGTAAATGCACAAAAAAAGCTTTGACAAAATATAATACTGTTTTATGCAAAAATGTACCACAAAGTACACGCAGAGAGAGATCGTTTTAAAATATTTTTAAAAAGCATCTAGCTAAAGCCAAAAGTAAGCATCATATGTAATATGGATACACTAGATTCTTTTCCAATAATTTCATGCCAGTAATACAATGAAATAAGAAAACAATAAATTAGTTTAAGACATGAAAATAGGTAAAGAGGAGATAAACTTATCCCTATTTGCTGACAATTAGTTGGTATATTTGGATAAATCATACATAAACAAAGATACTGGCTGCAAAAAGTATTTGGATAAATCATACATAAACAAAGATACTGGCTGCAAAAAGTACTAGCTTCAGCAAAGTTACAGAGCTACAAAATAAATCCTAAAAACCAACACCATTTCTATGTAATAATAAAAAATCACAGGAAATACTAATACAAAGAAAAATCCCATTCCAAATAATTACAAAATGAAAAAAAATATATGGTAATTGACCTCCCAAAGCACACAGACTCATTATAGATTCAATTACAAAGTGCTCCTTAAAGAAATAAAGAATAATTAAATACCTGGAAGAATATTAAGTACATTCAGTACATCTTAAGAATGAATGTAACAGAATACTATTGTGCTATAAGAAATGATGAACAGAAAGACTTCAGAGAGGCCTGGAAGGACTTATATGAACTGATGCTGAGTGAAAGGAGCAGAACCAGGAGAACATTATACACAGTAACAACCATAGTGTGCAAGGAATTTTTGGGGTGGACTTAGCCCTTCACAGCAATGCAAGGACCTAAAACATTCCCAAAGAACTTTTGAGGCAAAATGCCACCTATATCCATAGAAAGAACTATGGAATTGGAACACAAAATGAAGCAGAATATTTTCTCTTACGTTTTGTTTCAGTTTGGTTTTTCTCATGGTTTCTCCCATTCACTTTAATTCTTCTATGCAACATGACTAATGTGAAAATGTGTTTAATAAGAACGTATGTGTAGAACCCATATAAGATTGCGTGCTATCTTGGGGAGGGAGGGGGCAGGAAGAAGGAGAAAACCTAAGACTTATGGAAGTGATTGTAGAAAACTGAAAACAAATTAATAATTCAAAAAAAGAAATTAGATTCTTTCATGGAAGCAACAAGTTTGCACATTAATAAATATAAAGGTTTTGTGGAACAAGAGTTTGTGAAAGCTTTGTAACTTGCAGGTTATGAAGGCCCAAGACAACTTGGCTGCGCTCTCTTCTCCTACTCCTGAGAGTACTAGAAAGCCCCTTTGCCCTTCACAGGGACCTGTAGGTAGCACAAAATACAACATAATTTCTGAATGGAAAAGGCTCAATGAGCCTAAGTTTCATATGAGCTTTTTCCACATGGTTCTATCACTCTCCCTGTCTCATCTGTCTCTTTCTCTCTCTCTCTCCATATCAACCCCTCTCCACTCTTCTTTAAAAAAAAGAAAAAAGACATTACCACCAAGTTCTTTTTCCCATGATTTCCCAAATTGTAATCATTAGCTCATGTGATGAGTACAACACAGTAACTGAACCAGATTTATTATAATAATGAGAGGCCCATGTCCATAAAATATCAGCCCTGTTTTCTAACTAGTAGCTATCTCTGTTTGCATACTTTCCCAATTACATCTAGCTCATTAGGCTTATTACTTTCATTAAGGAAAGTGGTTTAATGACAGTGAGAGGAAGGGAGGGAGGGAAGGAGAGAGAGAGAGAGAGAGAGAGAGAGAGAGAGAAAGTGAGAGAGAGAGAAAAAGAGAAGAATAACAAAAACAACAAAGAAGGTTAAAAAGGGCACTTTATCTCGAAATATAGCTAGAATTTTTAAGTAAGACTGGAAGAAAGAATCTATGTTTTGGAAAGAATAAAAAAAAATATATTTTCATATATTGGCTATCTGTAGATGTTTGCCATTGTTCTTGTTCTTGTTGTTCATTCATTTCAGTCACGTCCGACTCTTCATGACTTTATTTGGGGTTTTCATACCAAAGAAACTGGAGTGCTTTGTCATTTCTTCCTCCAGTTCATTTTAAAGATGAGGATACTGAGGCAAACAGGGTCACACAGCTAGTAAGTGTCTGAGGTTAGATTTGAACACAAGACTCCAGGTGCAGAGCTCTATCTATTGTTCCACCTAACTGCTCTATCTGTGTAGTGACACAGCTCCTAAAACTGAATTTCCTAGAATGTCTTCAGCCACCTACTGACTCCACTAAATTCTATCTCATCATTATCCTTTACCATTCACTTTGCTCGTCCTCCCATTGGTAGCCAAATGGTGACATCCATTAGGACTGATTGGGAAAACAACTCTGGCACTGTGCTCCCATTGATCAGATAGCAATCCTGGCTGCTGCTGCTCAAAGATATGCTGATTGCTTATAGTCGGATCCCACTTCTCCACCCTCACCCTGTGTATCCCACTCAGCCTGCCATCTTTCTTCCTGCATTTGTTGTTAAGCATCAATGCTCTCATTTCCCTGGTGTTTACATTAACTCAGAGTTGTTAACCTAGTTGCACTATAGAATGTTTCAGACATTGCCAGAGGCTATAAATAAATAACAGTTATTTCAGGTCTGCCTGGCAAACAATCTCCTGGTTTCTACTGAGACCCTAGAGACTATGATTGCTGGAATATTGAACACCTAAAACAAGACTAAAGGCAAGTATTCACAGGCAATTCTAAGCAAAGACTAACTCAATGCTCTGCATTTATGTCTCCTATCAGCAAAGGTCTTTTTAATGTCATCAAAATACATCAAATAAGCCTCCCTCCAACAGACACCTCAACCTGAATTCAACTTATCTGAATGTCCAGATGTTTACATACTTTATGTTTGAGACAGTGGTAAATGACAACATTTCTACTCATCCAACATCATTCCCCCAAAGTTAAAATTATTTTAAAAGAAAGAAAAAGGGTGTAAAAAACATCTTTTAGGGATACAGTTAATGGGCCAGTTCACATCAATCTCAATTTCCCACAATCATCTTCACTTTAAGTATTAGCCAAAGAAACGTAATATTTGGAATTGTGATCCTGAGTTCCTGGAAGATTCATCATTACTAAAGGAGGTCTTCTTGTACTCAGGGTACTATATTTACTAAGGCAGGAGGGCAAAATAACATCTTCTAGAAATATTTTCCACATGGATTCAAGCAAAAATGAAAGGTAGCTCTAATCTATTCCATTTCCTATTTGGGCCACTTTATCTGACCTTAGGTAGTCTTTTCAACCTCTATTTCCAGGGGCTTACCATATTGAAGATGAACTTACTGAGGACACCCAATTAACAAAGCCCACTGTAGCTAAGAATTCCTGAACTCATAATATCCACCAGCCTCAGTCCCCCCATTAACTGGGATTATAGGCATGTACCACCATGCTTGGATTACTTTATTTCATACCACTGGGAGGAAGACAGCAGTAACATAGAGCACCATACTAGGATTTAGGGGATTTAGGCTTAAATCATAACACTGTGTGACCTTTAACAAGTCACTTCACTTCTTGGCCTCAGTTTTAGCCTCTGTAAAATGGGGAAGTTGGATTAGGTGATTCTAAGATTACTCTTATCTCTCAAGCCAAAATGCTGAACAATATATGGTATCTGACCCATGAAAAACATATTCTACTTAAAAAACAAGTTTGCCATCTTTTGAGTGGATTCCTGGCAAGATATAAAAAATGGTATGTTTATCTTCTGTAGTCACATTAATAGATTAAAAATGTTTCAAATAAAAAATATATAATTATATATTTGTTTAAAGAAATTCAATTCAGTTCAATAATTTGATACAAACATACCATGTGCTTACTATACAAAAGTTACTTTGAGACAAGCAGAGAAAACAAACTAGAATAAAGAAATAATTCTTCACTTCAAAGAGGTCATATAGGGCATGCAAGTGGCTTACATAAGTAGGTAATTTATCATCCTGGAGATTACATATGCTTCGTTGCTCATACCTCATCAGTACTTTCAATAGCCTCTGCCTCTCTGGTTAGAGCGCTTGAAGGCAGAGTAAAAACTTCCTCCCAAAGCCTCCATTTAGATACAGGTCAGAGGTCTCACGTTCCAAAGATTTTCCATCAGTAGCCCCATCTACCACCCACTGTCGTCATCATCATCATCATCATCATCATCATCATCATCAACTTCTCTCTGTCAGTTTCTTTTTGTTTCTTGTATTCATTAGATTGCAAGCTCCTCGAGGGCAAGGATGGTCTTTCTTTTTTGTACTTGTATCCTTAGCACGTGGTTAAGTAAATAACTCATAGTAAGTACTGAATTGAATATGATGCATGTACACAGCTATGATTTAAATTAGATTATAATAAATGTATAAATCACATAGAAGAGTATGAGAGATTTGAGCAAAGAAGGATCACTTCTAGATGAGCCAAACCAAGCAATGATTCATGTAAGAGATTGTACCTGAGCTGAGACACGAAGAAATAGGCGGATAAAAATAATCAGAGCTGATAGAAATAGTTGTCTATTCTAGGTATGAAAGGAAATATGAGCAAAGGTGCTTAGTCATGAGAAGTTTGGGCAAGGACAGGAAGGATTATGAAAGATAAATTGGTGCCAGATGGTGGAAGGCTATATGTATGTATGTGTGAGTGTGTGTATACTGAGCTAAGGAATTTACACCTTATTCATTTCGTAAAGAGGACTCACTGATGGTTTTTGAACGGAAAAAATACATTTTAAAGCTTTGCATTCAAAAGATTAATCTAGCATTTGTGTGAATACTTGGAGAGGGACTAGTCAGAGAGATCATCTACGGTGCCTGGACAAAAGTTCAAGTAATGAAGGCCTGAACTAGAGAGGTAAAAATAAAAATGAAAAAGTGGGGACTGATAGAAAGCACATTATGAAGGATAAATTAATAGAACTTGCCTGAATGTGAGAGGTGAAAGAGAATGGGAAGAATCACACATGACTGAGTTTTATCTAAAAATACAGTCTTAATCCATACTTATGACCAATTGCTGTAAAGGATTTCCTTTGATTAAACTTAATTTGAGTTGTTTTAGATATAACTACACATGACAGTAGGGGAATCTTTTAATAAGGTGCTAAAGAGAAGACTGTGAGAAAACAAAGTATGATATGAGAAAGTGTAATAAGGGCTGTGCGTCTTGTACTATTTATAACTCTATTACGATGTCTTCTCAGCTTCCTGAAGATTTTCCCTTTTCTGACATTTTCACATTTGCCTTTTTTTTAGAAATCATCTTGTAACTCTTTAAAGATAAGCCAAAGTATAATATGAAGTAAAACCTTGACATCTAATTACTGAGAATAACTCACAAAAAACATTGTGTTAAAGCCGATCCTATGACTTTTGAATTATTTATTTAATATTTTATTTTTCCCTGATTCCATACAAAAACAATTTTAACATTCATTTTTAAAATTTTGAGTTCCAAATCCTTTTCCTCCCTCCCCATGCCCCTCACTGAGAAGGCAAGCAATTTGACATAGGTTGTATATGTTTAGTCATGCAAAACTTATTTCCAAATGTCATGTTGTAAAAGAAAACATAGATTAAAAAAAAAGAAAAGAAAGTAAAAAAATATATTCAGTCTGTATTCAGACTCCATCAGTTCTTGATCCCATTACTTATGAACTCGCAGCAAAATGTTAACATCTTTGGATGATTGGACCCATTCATATAAATCCACTGAATCAGACAATTTTGGAGTTTAGAAGAGTGCGACATTTGTCCAACCCCTTCACTTTATAGATGAGGAAATTGAAGGGCAAAAAAAGTGACTTTCTTAAGGTTCACCCAGTGACAAAACTGATATTCTCTCCTCACTTCCAGTAATACTTTTGTTCTCTAGCTTTTTTGATTATTTGCTTTGAGTTCCAGGTCCCCTGAAGCTACTTGCCCTTGGTACCAAGAGAGATTAAGGTAAGTGGAAGAACCCTCCTCTCACTTCTTCACTCTGTGTCCCTGTTTACAATGTGAATTAATCATCTTTCATCCGACCTCCCATTACCATTCACTCAACTAAATACAAATTGAGAATAGGAAAGGCCTTTTTCTTCCTACACACATATTTGTTTTTAGCCTAATGCACTTTCCAAACAGCTGGTTGCTATGGTGATAGGCACCAAAGACATAGTGTCTCACTGAGAAAGAAGAGATCATTAAAAATGACCAATTAACCATCAGATAGAAAGTGACCATTTTCATTCTCAGGTGAGTCGAAGTTGGACCTCACAGATGCTATTTGAATGAACAAAAAGATGGAATACTTTCAAAGTTGTTAAGTATTAATAAATATATTCAAGTTTCCCAGAATGAAATGAAAGCTCTGTTACCCAAATTCCAAACTCTGTCTTTCCATTTCTCTCTTTTTGGTGTACTTTCTCCTGCTAGAGCCACTTTTAAAAGCAATGTCAAAGCTATAGAAATTATTTGAACTTTTTGATGACCCAAGTGCTAATTACCGCTGCCTCTCTGAACCATCCATCCAATATCCATCCTTCCAGGAGTCATTTGTTTGTGATGTATTTGAAAAGAACACTGTCATTGGTACTTCAGTTATAATTAGATTCTGCTTCTCCATCCACCAATTCAATGCTCATGATTGTAATTCCAAAGAAGCATTTCTAAGCACAAGGTCACAGAGTCTTTAGCAAGTGCCTTTTAACCTACCTCTTCAATTGACCATTTTAAATTGACAGCTCTAATTGTTCACCACTGGACACATCTTTGCATTAAAATGTTCCTCTGCATTGTTCTAAACCAAAGGGTGATCTGACTTCAATAATCAGGTCTGAATTAGGAGGCTAATTGCATCTCATCCGTTAGACTTTAAAATTATTCTTCTCTACAATTTAACAGAATCCTCTGCATATTCTTTCAAATACAAGTGTTCTGAAGGGAAGATTATTCTGTATGACAGAAAAGTGAACAAAGTAATGACATACTGAGTCTCAAATTTCAAGAGGGTTAGAGTTTCTGTATATATTGTATACTTGTTGGATTCCTAATTAGTTCATAGCCTATTGCTCCAATCTGCATAAGAAAAGAAACAAAGGCCAATGCATTCTTTTTGGAGTCTGAATTTGAATTCAAGAATGCAAAGTTTAATGGGGACAAACTATGAAAAAGTCTTTTCTGTACGTGGCAACCTTATACAGTGGGAGATATTTTGAGTTTGTCAGCAGGAAACAAGGGCACCAATCTGGGTTGTTTTATCTATCTATCTATCTATCTATCTATCTATCTATCTATCTATCTATCATCTATCTCTATCTTTCTGTCTGTCTATCTGTTTTGTGATTTTAGTAATCTGGAGCAAGTTGACTACACCAATACAGAAAGTACATCTAGAAATAGACCTAGAAAAGTATCTTTTGAAAGGAAATGAATTATTAACATTTATTGAGCACCTACTGCATTGTAAATACTTTATACTAGGTACACAGTAAATATTTTAGGAGATAGAAAGTAGTGGGAAACATTCTCTGCCTTCAAAAAGCTTAGGCAAACATTTCTTACCCTGTCCTCTCAGTGATTTCTTCAGAAAATGAGTGAAATAATACGTGTGGAAGTTATTTCGGTTCTTCATGTTGTATGATAATCTAAGACTTGATTACAATGGTGTCCAGAAATCCTTAACTCCCTAGTTCCCTCAAAGAGGGCATAATTCATATAACCATCTTCAGAATACCAGAATTTTCCTACTTGCAGTTTCTCAATTTATCATTCAATTAATACTAGCTTCCAATTTTGTGCAAGTCACTCTCTAGCTGTAGCTGGTAACCAGCTATATTTTACGATGCAGTATTAACTTGAAAGACTTTGTTAATATGTCTTTCTAAGTATATAACTTTACTCAGGGAATTCAGAAAATTCAGCATAATGGATAAGATCCTGAATCTTTTCTCTATTAATAAGGGCTAAGTGATAAAAAATAAAAACTTGAATTTAAGACATTTCAATATACTTTGTTGGGCATTATCTCATCTGATCATCACAACAAGGACAGAAGGTGCTGTTCCCATTACATAGATGGATGACTATCCTTGTCATATACCTAGTAAGTGGGTGAATCAGAACTAGAACTCAGACTTTCTGACTTCTAGGCCAGTGCTTTTTAACCCATCACACCAAACTATTCATAATAATTGAGAACACAGGCAGTCCCTGAAATATACTCCCTCTTCACCTCTACCTCTCAGAATCATAGTTTTTGGTTTTTTTTTTTAAAGCCTGTCTCAGGTGTTACCAAGTACATATAGCATTTTCTGATCCATTCAACTATTAAATTTGCTCTTTTCTTCTCTCAAAATTATTTTTATTACTATTTTTCTTTTTTATTTTTTTAGTTTATTCTCCCCCTGCCCACCTCCTTCCTCCCCAAGATGGCGTGCAATCTGATATGGGCTCTACATATACATTCCTATTTAACACATTTTCATATTAGTCATGTTGCATAGAAGAATGATAACAAATGGGAGAAACCATGAGAAAGAAAAAAAAAGCAGAACAAAAAAGAAAACAGTCTGCTTCACTCACATTCCAACTTCATAGTTCTTTCGATGTGGATGGCATTTTCCATCATGAGTCCTCTGGAATTGTTTTCGGTTCAAGGAATCTATCTTAAGATTCCCATTGTGAAAATAGAAGAATTTGGGGTTTAGTATTCCATCCAAGATTTATGTTTTCTTGGTTGCTTCCCTGGAAATTCATCTTTCTTCTTTCATTTCCTTACTCTTTCCAAGAACTCTCTAGCAAACAATCATCTCCTACTGGACTTCAGGATAGCTCTGGCCATTTTGAGTCTAGCAGAAATAGCCAGATGATTAGTTTCCCAGTGTGAACATATGCAGTAGATATGAGCAACCAACATTCATTCCAGCCATTCCACTCTCATGCCAGAATTCCACTTGAGCACATAGAATCAGAGTTTTCTAGAAACATTCTAATTTTTTTTAAGTCCCCAAACTGAAATCAACCTTTGCTGCATAGTCATTACTTCTGTCAAAATTGACAACATCCGTGACTTAAATTTGATCATTTTGTATTTATTTATATATTTCATTACTATATATGTATCCTCAGTGCCTCCAACAGGCCTGGTCTTTAGTAGCCACATAATAAATGTCTATTGATTTAAATTGATTAATAATTATTGGAAAGTTAGAAGCTAATTATACTCATAATGTACATATTTTTCAATCTGTGACTGGAATTCATGTCCATTTGGGGGAATTTTAGAAAACTAGTTACTTGGAATTGATATAATATTATTTTCTCTTTTTCATAATATAAAGAATTCTTTCATCATTTGGAAAGCACTTGTCTGGGATTGCTCTTCTAGTTAGAGAAGACTTCACTAATTCATTCATATTCTCTCATCTAGCTTTCCAATGAGTATCATTATTTATTTTAAAGACAATTTACACAGGTTGGAGGCTGTGGTTGGAGTAACATTCCCTACTTAATTGAGTTGAGATTCATGGTAGTAAGACTTGAAGTTTCCTGTCACATAGGCTAGGCAATGAAAGCATATCAAAGATTTAATTGGCCCAGAGAACTAAATTTTTATATGTTGATATAGATTTGCATTTGCATAAGGCATAAAAATTCAGCACTTGAATAGGAAGCACTGTTCAGGTTCTATAGATTTCCTACAGCTATGCTAGTTGATATATCCTTCCATCTAGGCAAACTACCATAGCAAATGGAGAATTAAGGGGATCTATGAACAACTGAACCAATGTGGGATCTTGGCTGAACATACTTTCTATGCCAATATTAACTAAGACACTTTTCTTAAATGATATGGAGTCTATAAGTGTCATTTCATTCCAATTCTCAGCCTGAACCACTGGTCCAGGCTAACTCAAGTCTAGCCCAGGACAAGGGTACATTATGTGAGAATATAACAGTTACAAACAAATATGACTGCTTCACAAATAAAACTCTTGAGTTTGGTATCTTCAATAGTATGCTCCAATTGCCTGAACAGAGATAAAAGGAGGGATGGAAAAAGGAATGAAAAGAAAAGAGGGAAGAAGAAAGGAAGGAAGGAAGGAAGGAAGGAAGGAAGGAAGGAAGGAAGGAAGGAAGGAAGGAGAAAAGGAAGGAAGGAAGGACACTTTTTGCAACTTTCATCCATCACTCCTATTGGATAATTTTGTTCACAAAAAAAGACTTTCTCAAAAACTATGAGATATTTATATAGAGATGTTTCAATGTTAATCATTTTATAATTCAAAATGGCACTATTGGATTTTATTGGACTATTAAAGCTCTAGAAACTAGAATAATAAAAAGCCACAAGAAGAAAAGCAGTCTACAACAAAGACACTGATAAATCACTCTATGACACATTCTAGGATTAAAACTGGCTCTCAGTCTCTTTATTGAAATGAAAACTTCTTTCCTCCTGATCTGAAATCTTTAAATCAAATTGATGTCCTATATGTATTCTTGGAATATTCTCTCTTTTTTTCCCCTTGCAGATGGTCTGATGATTATAAATCAAAAGGTATAATATTGTATCACATTCCCAGACAATAATTTACTGCATAAGTAATCTTGTATATTTTAAAGTGTCTTAGTGATGTTATGGAACATGTAAAAATCCCATTCCTTAATCAGAGTTGCTCCACTAGAAGAACAGGAAAAGTCTTTCATACCACGGATGATTAAGAAATCATTGGAATGTGAAGGGAGGAATTTAATAACACAATTCTATAATGCCAAAAAGTTATCAAATCATTCATAGATTGTGGGAATTTTTATTCTGTTTTCTTACCTATATATGAGCTACAAAAACACTCACAACAAGATGAAGTTATCAATAAAAAAAACAGATTCTGCCTCAAGGAAAATTTATGTCCAGATCTTGATGGATACACCAGTCCATATTTCCTGGATTTATAAAAAGTTCACCACCATCTTTTCTCTGTCAAAAATGCAGCCATTTATCATTAAAGTGAAGCATTGTAAATGAAGTCCAATACCATACTCTGCTTCCCAGAAAGAACTTATTTTGCATTTGGAGATTGGTTCCACTTTAACAATTCCCACTGAGCATTTTATCCCTTACAAACTTTATCAACATATTCCCTATTTTTTCATTCTGGTCAGTGACAAATAGAGTTTCTACCTGGCCTAGGAATGACACCTCTGGGATACTATCAATATCTCCTGCCTTCTGCCTTTGTTGTTGACTTGTTAATAATCACTTTTGAGTGAGCTGTTCTGGTCAGTTATGAATGATTTTAGAAATCTGTTTACTACTCCCTAGTAATTTGTGCTCTTGCAGGAGAAGAGATATTGATGATTTATCCTCCTAAGCATCAATGTTAAACTATTTGGTCCATTAATTCCAAAGTTGTTCTTTTTAAGGATGATACTTCTTTTGCTCTTTCCAATCATCAAGGTTTATAAAAATAACAACTAGTAACAGGATCCACCCACTCACTCATTCAAGTTCTATTGTTTCAATATCTACACCTCATTTTTTAAAAGAATTGGTTTAACAGAAAGAACACTGGATTTGTAGACCTTTTTAATCTAGTCTCTGTATTGGAGCAAGCAATTTTATTCCTCTGGGTTTAATTTTCCTCAGAGGTTTGGAGATGATTTATCAAGACCCTTCCTGCTTTGAAGACTATGAGTATGCTATTTTAATAGGAGGTCTATACTTCTATGAGGCAGAACTCCTTCTCTGCTCACAGTCGATGCTTTCCAGAAACCTTGGAAAATGATATAGGAATCCTTTGTATTTTCAATCATCTCATTATTTTTTTCTGCTTGCTTGCAAGAAGGAATGATAAAGCAGGGGAGGGGGTGGAACCAAGATGGCAGAGTAGAAAGAAGCACACACTCTAGCTTTTCCCCCACAGCCCATAAAATACCTGTAAAGGCTCTAAACAAATTCTAGAGCAGCAGAAGCCACAGAACAACAGAGTGAAAGAGATTTCCAGTCCAAAGTAGCCTAGAAGGCTGACAGGAAAGGTCTATCACAGAGGACACAGAGCAGAGCACAGCCCATGGAGCTCAGCCCATTCCTGACCACACAGCTCAGCAGGGACAGGACCAGAACAGGCCTTGGGGGAAGAATCCCCAGCAGCACTTGTGGTTCTCAGATCCCTCAACCCACAAACGCCAAAAAAAATTTCAAAGATCAGTGAGAAAACTTTTTCATCTGGGTGACAAGTGAACCTGGTCTGACCCCACCAGCAGCAGCCACTGCAGCAGCAGCATTTTTGGAGCTCTCTACCTAAAGCCTCTGGGGAATTGAGCAGCTGATTTGAATTTCAGCCCTGAGTCAGGCCCTGGGGTGAGGAGGAAGTGCGTTGGTGTAGCAGAGCTGGAGGTGCTGTGGAGAAAGAATTCTACTACTTACAGATTCTGGGCAAAAAAGTTTTTGGTTGCTCCCAGACCAACGCATAGGCCAGGAGAGGAGAGTAAACTCCTCTCCTTTGATTGTGCCAGCTTGGAGGAAGTGAGATCTTATAAGTCCTCAGAGTATACCCTACTCTTGACAAAGGACTCAAAATTCAAGCAACTGGCTGGGAAAATGCCCCAAAAAGGGGAAAAAAATAAGACTATAGAAGGTTACTTTCTTGGTGAATGGGTATTTTCTCCCATCCTTTAGGCTGAGGAAGAATAATGCATAGCATCAGAGGAAGTCAAGGCTTTTAAAGCCTCCAAAATAAATAAGCAATGGTCTCAGGCCACAGGAGAGCTCAAAAAGGATTTTGAAAATCAAGTAAGAGGCGGATCCAAGATGGCAGAGTAGAAAGACACACATATGCAGGGTATCCCCACACAGCTCATAAAACACCTGTAAAGAGGGATTCTCAACAAATTTTGAAGCAGCAGAAGTGGAGAACAACAGAGTGGAGGAGATTTCCAGCCCAGGGTGACCTGAAAAGTCCACAGGAAATGTTTGTTGCACCGGACGTGGAGTGGATCATGGAGCCCAGCCTTGGCTGCACAGAGCGGGTCACAAACAGCCCTCAGGGTCAGAATCTCCAGTTGCAGAATCCTCAGTCCCAGCAGCAGTGGGTCCTCAGATCCCTCAACCCACTGGTGCCAAAGGTCAGTGATGGGGTTTTTTCAGCTGGCCAGGAAGGGAGAAGGGTCATCCATAACTCTGGCAGGAGGCAGCTGCCTTAGAGGCCACATTGTCAGGCCCAGCAGCCACGTACATTGTTAGAGCATAAAGTCCCTGGGGGCACTTAAGAGCTGAGTCTTGCCTCTGCCCTGTGTGGAGGCCCTGGGTGAGCTGGTCTTTGTCTCACACTGAATGGTGACCCTGCCCATCCAGCTTATCTGAAAATCAGCCCCCAGTGCTGACTTGGGAACTGGACACCAGGTAGCTGTGGAGAGGTAACTGCTAAGATTCTGGGCACAAAAATCCCTCTCTGTGTCCAGACCAGTACATGCTTGATTGTGCCACCTTAGAGGATCTAAGATCTCACAGATTCCCAGAGCATATCCTACTCTTGACAAAGGACCCAAAAGTCAAGTAGCTGGTTGGGGAAAATGCCCCAAAAAGGGAAAAAAAATAAGACTATATAAGGTTACTTTCTTGGTGAACAGATATCTTCTCCCATCCTTTTGGATGAGGAAGAACAATGTTTACCATCAAGGAAAGACAAAAAAGTCAAAGCTTCTATATCCCAAACATCCAAAATACATATTCAATGGGCTCAGGCCATGGAACAGCAGAAAAAGGATTTTGAAAATCAAGTAAGAGAGGTGGAGGAAAAATTGGGAAGAGAAATGAGAGAGATACAAGAAAAGCATGAAAAGTGGGTCAACACCTTGCTAAAGGAGACCCCCCCCCAAAAAAAATGCTGAAGAAAATAACACCTTTAAAAATAGGCTAACTCAATTGGCAAAAGAGTCAAAAAGCCAATGAGGAGAAGAATGATTTAAAAAGCAAAATTAGTCAAATGGAAAAGGAGGTTCAAAAGTTCACTGAAGAAAATAGTTCTTTAAAAATTAGAACAGAGTAGACGGAAGCTAATGACTTTATGAGAAACCAAGAAATTACAAAACAAAACCAAAAGAATTTTAAAAAATGGAAGATAATGTGGAATATCTCATTGGAAAAACAACTGACTTGGAAAATAGATCCAGGAGAGACAATTTAAAAATTATGAGACTACCCAAAAGTCATGATTAAAAAAGAGACTAGACATCATCTTTCATGAAATTATCAAGGAAAGCTGCCCTGATATTCTAGAACCAGAGGGTAAAATAAATATTGAAAGAATCCACCCATCACCTCCTGAAAGAGATCCAAAAATGAAAACTTCTAGGAATATTGTAGCCAAATTCCAGAGTTCCCAGGTCAAGGAGAAAATATTGCAAGCAGCTAGAAAGAAAGAATTCTAGTATTGTGGAAATACAATCATGATAACACAAGATCTACCAGTTTCTACATTAAGGGATCGAAGGGCTTAGAATACGATATTCCAGAAGTCAAAGGAGCTAGGATTAAAACCAAGAATCACCTACCCGGAAAAACTGAGTATAATAATTCAGGTGGGAAAATGGTCATTCAATGAAATAAAGGACTTTCAAGCATTCTTGATGAAAAGGGCAGAACTGAATAGAAAATTTGACTTTCAAACACAAGAATCAAAAGAAGCATGAAAAGGTAAATAGGAAATAGAAATCATAAGGGATGTACTAAAGTTGAACTGTTTACATTCCTGCATGTAAGATAATATTCCTGCATGGAAAGATAATATTCATAACTCTTGAGACTTTTCTCAGTATTTGGGTAGTTGGAGAGATCACACACACACACACACACACACACAGAGAGAGAGAGAGAGAGAGAGAGAGAGAGAGAGCACAGGGTGAGTTGAAAAAGAAGGTATAATATCTAAAAAAATAAAATTAAGGAGTGAGAAAGGAATATATTGGGAGGAGAAATGGAATGGGGAAAATTATCTCTCATGAAAGAGGAAAGAAAAAACTTTCCAATGGAGGGGAAAAGGGAGGAGGTGAGAGGGAAAAAGTGAAGTTTATTCTCTTCACATTTAGCTTAAGGAGGGAATAACATGCTCACTCAATTTGGTATGAAAATCTATCTTACACTACAGGAAAGTAGGGGAAAGGGGGACAAGTGAGGTTGGGGGGATGATAGGAGGGAGGGCAAATGGGAGGAGGGAGCAATTGGAAGTAAACACTTTTGGGAAAGGACAAGGTCAAAAGAGAGAATAGAATAAATGAGGGACAGGATAGGATGGAGGGAAATGTAGTTAGTCTTACATAACATGATTATTATGGAGGTCTTGCAACACTACACATATATAGTCTATATTGAATTGTTTGCCTTCTCAGTGGGGATGGGTGGGGAGGGAAGAAGGGAGATAAGTTGGAACTCAGTTTTAGGAATGAATGTTGAGAATTGTTTTTGCATACAACTGGGAAATAAGAAATACAGATAATGGAGTAAAGAAATCAATCTTGCCCTACAAGAAAAGAGAGAAGATGAGGATAAGGGGATAGGTGTGATAGGAGGGAAGGCATATTGAGGGAAGAGGTAATCATCATGCAAGGCATTTTGGGGTGGGGGAGAGGAGAGATGGGGAGAAAATTTGGAATTCAAAATCTTGTTGAAATAAATGTTGAAAACTAAAAATAGATAAACATTATAAAATCTTCAAAAACAGAAGAAGGAATTACAAAGATTTTTCTTCATCTTACATGGAGAGATTTGGCCAGAATATGAGATTTCAGCCATGTGGAGAACTTCTTTTATGGAAAATACCTCCATCAGTGAAGACTAACAACCATAATACCACTTTAGAGTTCTAGAAAGACACGTGGAGCCATAGAGGTTGAGATTTTCAAAAGGTTGCACAGCCAAAATGTTTCAGTGACAGGACTTATTGATTTTAAGGTTCAGTCTCTATCCACTAATTGATGACATGGCTTATACAGTAATTATATATTTTTTTCTTCCAGTTCCTTTCATAACTCTTTAAAACTATGCCCCTTTCTGCTTCTAAACTATCAAAAAGCATTAAATCAACATCATAAACTGAAGGCTCTAGGTTGTATTAATATTGAGGGAAAGACATAGAAAGACCCATAGGATTATAGATTTTTGAGTCTGGAAAGGATCTTCAAGTTCATCCAGTCAAAGTTTCTTATTTTTATAATTAAGAAACAGGCACAAAAGCTTAAGTAATCTTATCTAAGTTCACACAATTTGTAAGCAACCAATTTTAGATTTGAAGCTTAGTCCTTTGACTCCAAATCCAGCATTCTTTACAGATTTTACATATGCAGTTTATAAGAAAACATAAGAAACTACAGAAGTCACCCTCATTACCTCAGAATTTTCCTCAATACCATCCCCCACCTCTGCCAAGGTAAAAATAATTTTCTATTCTTCTGAAGGACAGATATAATATTAAAGTTAAGAATCCCCTGGAAAGACTGCAAGTTTTATGGGGAATGTGAGGAGAGAAATACTCAGTAGCTATTGAGTATATATAAAACTAATACTGAATACTACAAAGTAAGCATGAAGAAGAAAGGATGACAAGGTGCAGTCCCTTAGAACCAGTTTCATGTTTAGAGTGCATTAAAGAGATACTGAAGATGTATAGTATGGATTATAAGGGACAATTCTAGGCTGGAGAAGGGTTTCTAGGTCCAGGACGGAGTAAGAGAAGCTTTGCTTTGCACAAGGCTAGAGAGATTACCCTGTTAAACCAATCTCCAGCAGGCAATCTCATTGGAATGGTTATGAATACTCAGTAGTCTCCATCTGGGGAAAATTTAAAGGGAGAGACTCTATATATTTGAGTCGAGGGTGGGACAGGGTCAAAATCTGAATGTGAAAGAGAAGAGAATATGTGGGGAAGGTAAGTGCAGTGTATAGCACTTTATGCTTCAAATATCTTCAAATTTTGTACACATTGACAATGAAGTTGACACACACATTGCCAGAGCTAGCTCAGTGTTTGGGAGGCTCCAAAGAAAAGTTTGGGAGAGAAGAGGTATTAGACTGACCAAACTGAAGGTCTACAGAGCCGTTGTGCTGACCTCATTGTTGTATGCCTATAAAATATGGACAGTCTAGCAGCGTCAGGCCATGAAACTGAATCGTTTCCATTTGAATTGTCTTAGGAAGATTCTGAGGATCACCTGGCAGGATAAGGTACCAGATACTGAAGTCCTTGCTCGAGCTGAACAGCCAAATATTCAAACTATGCTTCAGAAAGCGCAACTCTGATGGACTGGCCACATTCTTTGAATGCAAAATGTACGCTTGCCAAAAAGACTATTTTATGGAGAACTTGCACGGGGCAGGTGATCACATGGTGGCCAGAAGAAATGATACAAGAACACTCTCAAGGTCTCTCTCAAGAACTTTGGATTTGATTGTGCAACATGGGAGACACTGGCACAGGACCACTCAGCATGGCACACCCATATAAGAAAAGGTGCTGTGCTCTTTGAGCAAAGTAGAATTGAGACAGCACAAAGTAAATGCAGGATGAAGAAATTTGGGATATTCACCCCAAATATTCACATGGTCTATCTCTGCCCAACCTGTGGTAGAGCACTCTGAAGTCATATTGGTCTGATCAGCCACAGTTGGACACACTGAAATTTCACTTTACAATGGTGATTTCATTTTGGTCCTCTTTGAAGACAAAGGACAACAACCAACCAACCATCTTGGTATACAATGTGAGATATTGGTCTATTTTTAGTTTCTTCCAAACTCCTTTCCAATTCTCCTAGGATTTCACCATTCACCTCCTGAAAGGGATCCCAAACTGAAAACATCAAGGAATATTGCTACCAAATTCCAGAACTATCAATTGAAGAAGAAAATACTGCAGACAGTTAGGAAGAAACAATTCAAATATCCAGGAGCTACATTCAAGATCACACAGGACCTTGAAGCTTCTACATTAAAAGATCAGAGGGACTGGAATATGATATTCCATAAGGCAAAGGATCTGGGACAACAGCCAAGGTTCAATTACCAAGCAAAATTGAGCATAATATTTCAGGCAAGGAGATGGACATTCAACAAAATAAGAAATTTTCAGATCTTCCTGATGAAAAGGCCAGAGCTCAATAGAAAATTCGATCTTCAAGCACAAGCTTCAAGAGAGGCATAAAAAGGTAAATGGGGGGAAAAGAAGTTGTTATTCAATATGGGTAAACTGTTTACAACCCTATGAGGAAAGATGATACTTGTCAATCTTGAGAACTGTAAATTTATTATAATGTATAAAAGGAATAGACATAGATAGAGGTAGTAAGTATAAAATAAATGATATGATGATAAAAATGTGATTCAAGGATGCTAACGGATTTTAAAAGGAGATATGGAAAGGAAGAGGCAGAAAAAGATAAATTACATCACAGAAAGAGGCACAAAAACATATTACAGTAGAGGGAAAAAGGGGAGGAAGATGACCATGGTTTGATATTTACCCTCACTTGATTTGATTCAAAGAGGGAACAAAAAATTCAGTTAAGTATAGAGATCTAACTAACTCTATAGGCAGTAGGAGGGAAAAGGGGGAGAAAAGGTAGGGGGGGCTGAAAGAAGGGAGGGAAGATTGAGGGAAACAGTGGTCAAAAATTAAAACTCTACTGTGGAGGGGAAGGGAGAATGGAGAACTAAAAGCATAAATGGGGGAAAGAGGATGGAGGCAAAGTCACAGACAGTAATCATAACTGTGAATGTGAATGGGATGAACTCTCCCGTAAAACAGGGACAGATAGCAGAATGGATTAAAAACCATAATCCAACCACGTGTTGTTTACAAGAAACACATTTGAACTGGGGGGATACACACAAGGTAAAAGTAAAAGGTTTGAGCAGAATATATTGTACTTCAACTGATGTAACAGAAGCAGCGATAGCAATCCAAATCTCAGACAAAGTGAAAGCAGAAATAGATCTAATCCAAAGAGATAAGGAAGGAAACTATATCTTGCTAAAAGGCACCATAGACAGTGAAGCAATTTCATTACTAAACATATATGCTCCAAGTGGTATAGCATCCACATTCTTAGAGGAGAAGTTAAGGGAGTTACAGGAAAAAATAGACAGCAAAACTATACTAGTAGGGGACCTCAACCTCCCCCTCTCTGAAATTGATAAACTTAAACCTCAAAATAAACAAGAAGTTAAGGAGGTGAATAAAACTCTGGATAAGGTAGATATGATAGATCTCTGGAGAAAATTGAATGGGGATAGAAAGGAATATACTTTTTTCCATGTGGTACATGGCACACATCCAAAAATTGACCATGTACTAGGGCATAAAAGCCTCACAAAACAGTGCAGAGAGGCAGTTAGTCAATGCATCCTTCTCACATTATAATGCAATAAAAATTTTATATCTATATCTATATATCTATATCTCTATATGTATCTATATCTATATCCATATATATGTATATCATCAAAGCCCATGGAAAGATAGGCCAAAAATTAATTGGAAGCTAAATAATCTAATTCTAAAGAGTGGGTTAAACAACAAATCATAGAAACAATCAACAAATTCATTCAAGAGAATGAAAAAAATGAGACAACCTACAAAAACTTATGGGATACTTCAAAAGCAGTTCTTAGGGGAAGTTTTATATCTTTGAATGCCTATGTGAGTAAAATAGAGAAAGAGGAGGTCAGTGAATTGGGCATGCAGCTGAAATAGCTAGAAAAAGAATAAATTGAAAATCCCCAAGTAGATACCAAATTAGAAATACTGAAAACCAAGGGAGAGATTAACAAAACTGAAATTAAGAAAGGTATTGAACTAAGAAATAAAACTAAGTTGGTTTTATGAAAAAAAAATAAAATTTTTGAAACTTTGGTAAATTTGATTAAAAGAAGAAAGAAGAAAACCAAATTAACAATATCAAAAATGAAAATGGTGAACTCACCTCCAATGAGTAGGAAATTAAAACAATAAGATTCTTGATCTCCTTTTCTAATTGGTTGACTTTCTTTTCCTAACCTACTTGTTTTTCTTGGATTGTTTTTTTGTTGTTTTTTTTTTTTTTTAGTTTTTCCTCAATCTCTCTTATTTGATTTTTAAAGTCTTGTTAGTTTTATGAAATTTGGGGGAGGGGGTCAGGGCAGGTGACCATTTGACATTCCTTTTTGGAGTAGATGAGGATTTCTTAAGATGAACCCTCGTCTTCTCTATTCCCATAGTAATCTCCTATGATTGGATTCATTCTATTTTGCCTGTCCATTTTTTTCTTATTTGTAGCAGCTTATTTGTTTCAATCACCTCTAAGCCTGGTGTATGGGAGATAGTGCTCTGGCCTCAGATTCTCCTTCAGTTTTCCCCTCTGGGCTGGAATGGAAACCAAGAACTCCAGCCTCCTGGTACGTTCCCACAACCAGCAGCATTCCCACCCCACTGTTTCTGCGCTCACTGGGCATGTCCTAGCTCTTTCTTGCCCCGGGCTGCATCTCCACAGCACAACTGGGTCTGTCGTTCTTTGTCAGCAGAGGTTCCTATCTTCCCCAGCTCAAACTTCCCTTCGTTGTCCCTGGCAGTATAAATTCCTGTGACTGGGATTAAGACTGCCTTCCAACCCAACTAGCCCTAGGGCTTGCTACTTGTTTTTTAAGCAGATCTGGCCTTCAGGTGTTTATTCTTCACTGGGATCATACCTTTTCCTGTGATTTTTTATTCAGATTTTCTCTGCTTATCCTAAGCACACCATTGTTCTGCCCCCCTACTTATTTCTTTTTACTATTCTATATTGGCCTTGCGGTGGTATTTTATCTTGCTTGTGGGGGAAAATTTGGAAAGCTTAGAATTTTCTGACCTACTATGCCATCTTCCCAGAATCCTCCTCCTTTATTTTAATTTAATAATGACATTAAATTTCCATGCTATTTTTAACTTCAAAATATGTTCACATCAAATGTTTCTCATCATCTTCACAACAACCCCTTGGAAAGCCATAGTAGAGAGTGCAAAACCTGAAATCACAGGTGATTTGTGACCCTCAGCAAGTCATTTAATTTCTCTGAGACTCAGTGTTCAAATCTGTAAAATGAGGGAGCTGGACTAGGTGACTTCTAAGGAACTATGCAGCTCTGAGTTTATGATCCTATTTGAGAAATTTTTTCAGTTAAATTTAAGTATCTGCTGTGTGTCAGACCCTAGGCACAGCTCTTTGCAAATATTATCTCATTTTATGCTCACAGCAACCCTGAGAGGTAGGTGTTACTATTATCCCCG
The DNA here is from genome assembly GCF_028372415.1 of Notamacropus eugenii. Lineage (NCBI taxonomy): Eukaryota > Metazoa > Chordata > Mammalia > Diprotodontia > Macropodidae > Notamacropus > Notamacropus eugenii. Next base: position 393,903,869 of record NC_092872.1, on the reverse strand, counting down.
TTTTACAGCTGAGGAAACTGAAGCAGGCCGGCGTTCAGTGATTTAATAAGGATCATATAACTATGGCTCTGAGACCAAATCTGAACTCAGGTCTTTCTGCCTTGAACTACAGGTCTTTTATACACTGAATGACCTTCCTGCCTCTAGGTATAGAAACTGAGGTAAACAGCAGTGAAGTGACCTGATAAAAGGCCATTGTATTAAATGATACAGGTAAGGTTTGAAGTCTACCCTTTTTCTCCCCACAAGGCTGCAGTTACTATTTTTGCCATCTAAAGAAATATTTGGAGAAAATGATAATGCCATGTCATGGATACAAATATAGCAGCTAAGTAAAACATTCTAGTATTTTGAAATATGTCATAAGTACTCAGTCACTTAAGTAATACAAGCTTGGTTTGAAAACAATATTAACATTAAAATAGCTTTTCTTTAGCAAAATAGACCTCTTGGTGTCTCATCGTTGAATTTCACTATGTTAACATAATAAAAGTAAAATATTTGGCCTTGCAAAATCATTGATTTTCTACATTGAACAAATCATTCCTATAAATGAAATTGTTTTAAAAACAAATGACATTTTTCCTCTATTCACAAAAGTTATGATAGAATTTTTTTAGATTGCAAAAAAAAAAATTAGCTACTATTTTCTGAAAAGAAATAAACTAAAGAAGCAAGTGATAGTACTCTTTGATCAAACAGCTTTGAAATAACAAAAACTTTACAATTTTAAAGATCTTATTGGTGTGGTGGAAAAAGTAATAGATTTGAAGTCAAAAGATTTGGGCTCAAACTCCAGCTCTGTTACTTACTACACAGGGGTTATGTATAAGACTTCATGATTAAACTTTCATTTATACTTCAGAATTGAGCAAACACTACAGATAAGTGTTTGATTTATTATTTGCTGGATTGTTTTGACTTAAGAATGTGGAGAAAATATTAATAATAAATATTAAACTTGGAAGTGCATCATGCATTTTTTTCAGAGAGCCAGTTGTTAAATATTTACCAGGATATTCCTGCCCAGAACCTTAAGCAAGTTACTAAATATTTCGAGCACTGTTACTTCACCTGTAAAATAAGGAAATTAGAATAGAGAGCCTCTAATGATTTCTCTTTCATTTGATCTTACAGAAATTTATATTATTTATATAATCATTGTCTAATTTTCATTATATTTATTTCCCCACTTTTCTCTTGATATACAATTCAATGGATATTCTCATCAAATTAATCTGTTAGTACATAATTACTTGACAGAAGCTGGAGATGGACAAAGAGTTTTGTATTTTTGTTTTTTTCCCAGAATTGCACTGGAGGAAAAGAAGGTTTGAATACACTTAGGAAACTGTGTAATATTTGAATAAATACCCTGAGACACACACTTTGACATCAATGTTGCTTATTCTATGAGATGTGAGTGATGAACTGATTGTCTTTTTAAAATATCTGTTAAAAGAGAATGGGATTATATATATATATATGCATATACATACATGTATGTATATGTAACATATATATATTCAGAAATGAATGGGATGTAAAACTCAAAATTATCAATATAATTAAAAGTAAAGAATTTAAGCTGTGGTTTACAGCAGCATTCGCAAACACAAATAGAAATGGATTCCTTCCAGCAGCACATTCACTTAGAAAACCACTGATTAACATTATTGCTTTTGTTTTGTGCTTTTATTTATTTTGTTAAACATTCCTCAATTACATTTTGCAACCCTGGTCTCAAATTTGACACCACTGAGGACATCAGGGATAGGTAGAATAAATCAGCTGTGGCTCCTTTTTATGGCAGTAAGGTCCAGACCTATGATTCCATCAGTATAGGAAACTCCTGATATAAAAATTTCCTCTACCAATGCAGATAACACAAGTTGAATTACATTCTTGTTTTTCAGATAGTTGTTTTTCAGATAATTTTCAGATAGTTGACAGCGAAGTTATTTGTCCAAGGTCACAGAGTTAATATGGATCAGAGACTGAAGTTAAAAAACTACATCTTCCTGACTTTAAGAAAAGACCTTTCTCTGCTCCCATGGCACAGCATTTTTTTCTACCCCCTGAAAAAAAATTTTGTACTAGGAATAGAGTGAAAGATATGATTAAAAGTGGAAGTGATCACATAGGAAGAGGAAGAGGTAACAGATGGACAGCCTCTGTGCTTCCATGGAACTCATAAAATATTAAAGGAACTTCAGAAAAAGCCCTCAAGACTTTGGGTGGACCACCCTGAAGAAGATTTACAGAATGTAGACAAGTAACTGTGATCCAATGGAGAGAGTACTGAGCCTGGAGTCAGGAAGGGCTTAGCATAGTGCCTGGCACATAGTAGGTATTACAGTATATACCAGATTATTATTACCATCATCATTATCATTGCCATTGTTGCTGAATGAAAAGATATAAATAGGCGGAAAGGCAGTGTGATACTCTGGAAAATATTCCTTGGGAAAGTATATCAAAGGATAGAGGTTTAAATCTTAACTTTGGCATTTACTACCTGTGTGAACCTGTACAAGTTACTTAACCTCACTGCGTCTCAGTCTCCTCATTTGTAAAATGAATGAACTGGACTAGATGATCTCTAAGATCCTTCCCAGCTCTTGAACTATGATCTCTGATTGTGATCTGCACTGTTGGAGGGCATAACTATACGGATGAGATCATAGGTACATCAAAACATCAAAGTATAGACTTATTTCATCTGTCCCTATTCAAAAAAAAGCTAATCAGGGACAGGGATTTTGTCTTATTTATCTTTGTCTGTCTCTCAAAGCCCAGCATAGCACATTGTGCAAAGGAGGCATCTAATAAATGTTTGCTGAATGTTGAAATCTAAATACAGAGACATTGTGAGACCCTTTGGCTGAACTTTCTGGCTTAATTAAATGAAAGCTATAAAATAAAAGAGAAGCAATGCCAATTTCAAAGAAAAAAATCTGTTTTAAACTCATATGTCCTGGATGGTATTCTTATGAGCCATGTGCTGAGTTAAAGTTGGATGCCTGTTAAATATCTTATACCCTTTAAGGTAACAAGTTATGTCAAACTCACAAATATAAGTAGATAGGCTAGATAAATCAGGTCCTTAAAATACCCTCTCTCACCTCAAAAAAAAAATCCTAATCTTTTGTGGTAAGATTCACTCTTCCCAGATAATATAGAAAATTTCCTTTACTCCCTACTTCACTACAGTATGTACTTCTTTGAATCAATTCATTTAGTAGTTAATTATGTGTAACCCCGCTCTAGGTTCACTCTAAGAAATTCTCCTCCAACAAACCAGGCCAGCAAAGTTCTGTTGACTATTTCTCAGAACCCTTAGGAGTTGACAAAGGAGAATACGAAGGGTGAGGTGGTTGTAGTTACATTGCCGTCTCTTAAGAGCCCTCATCTCTTGTGTTCCCCATTAATTAACAAGGAATCAGCCAGAGTTAATTAGCTTTTTGTAAAAAGATATTTATTTAGATGATACAGTAAGAAAAACTTATAAACCATTCTTCCAAATGAAGGTACACGCAAGAGGCACATTAAACTGGGGGGAAAGTGGGATCAAACTTAGGGAACACATATGCCTAAAGCATAACTCGTAGTTCCTGTTTACTAGAAGTCAATTTCTCCCTTCATAGAGTACTCATGTAACTCCCTGCTGGACTCAGGGTCAATGCTTATGTAGAAACCTGAAGCTAGATTTCTTAGGTGTGGCTAGTTTGTCTTCAGCATTTCTCTCACCTCCTAATACAAACACTGCTGTTTTGGAGGCACTACGACCAGCATTGATGGAAAGTCCAAATCTGACCTTTTGAAGTTTACAAGGTTATAGGAGAGGAGAAAAAGAACTCAATCCACTTCTACCAAAGGCAATCCCCTTAAATACTACTAGACTCCAGGAATTTCATGTTAGAATGCAACTATATTATATATAGGCCCAGAGTATATCTGATTCTTTCAACAAACCCCAACAAACAGAAGTTTTCATTATGTATACAAAGACTTTTTTTATAATTCTTTTTTTACTATTTTCAGAATAAAAATAAAATTAGTAGAACCAGGAAAACCATACACATAATGACTATATCAATGTAAATAGAAAATACAACAGCAAAAATCTCTAAATTGAACTTTGTGTGATTTTAATAGCCCAATTTGGAACCAAATAAGAGTTGTAAGAATGCACCTCCTTCCTTTTTTTTTTTTTGTTTTTTAATGCGTAAGGGCAAGCAAAGTAGGATTTTTTGCTGTTTTTGTTTTACTAAAAATGCCTCTGATTGAATTATGTGATTGAGGAGGATCTTTCCCACCCATTCATTGATTGACCTGGGAAGATTTGTAGGAAAGCCCACACCTTTTTGTTAATGAGGCACTGGTTCTCAAGGTATGTGATGCCCTCTGGTTCTAAAAAGTATATAAAGACTCTGAGGTGCACTTTTACTTTAGGGCTTAGTTTTTAGAAGAAGCTTTGTGTGCCAGACAAGACTCTGGGAAGCCACTAAGGAGCCCCCTGACTTTGAAAACCCAGATGTTAGTGCTTCCCTCTCTGGTAAAAATGTATGTATGTTAATGGTCAGGCAATTTGGACCTGTTGTCTGTTGATTTTTTATTTCTATGAAATTTTGATTTTGATTTTCTCTGATTCCTGTGCTTGATTAAAGTGATTGTTAACCCCTCAAAAGTTGTCTTTTCTTTTGGAGAGGCAGATCAAAGAACCTGTGGTAGCAGACCCCCTTGTGTATATTGGGGTGCCTACTGATACAATGTGGGAGTCTATGGGTGTCAAACAGTATATATATAATGTTTCACTTAATTGATGTATTATTTATTTTGCTGAACTCTTTTCCTCTATATATCAATTTACCATATATTATTTATTGTTAAAAGGATGGCTTTCTGAATGGGGTAGAGGAATGGATATGATATAAAAAAAGATGGCAGTTTTTACCAATCAATTTCCCTACCACCCTACACACACACACACACACACACACACACACACACACACACACACACACACACACACACACACACACCCAAGATGTTAGGGCATATAACAGTGTGACTTCTACCAGATTCCCAGGAATATATGCATTTTTTAAAAATACCTAAATTCTATCCTCATTGTCTTCCCTTTCTTTTTGAGCCTTCAGTTAATTAAACCAGAAAGTTCAGCCAAATAATCTCAGAATCTCATGGTTTCAATTTGTCTGACAGAGAAAGCTAAAGAATTACCCTTCACAATATTTAATTAAACATTTCTATCAATTACCTTGAATAAATATGCAGGAACAACCATTGCTGCTTCATGTGGCGTTTAAAAAGTTAGCATTCATTAAGGACCTGGTTTGGCTGTGTAACACATTAAATTCAGTTAGCAAACATAGCAATTGTCTTCCCTCAGAAAATTGTTCATTTTAATTAAAACATTTGCTCTTCTCTTAGCACTTTATAATATGCCACGCAAGATAAATATAAAATAGTTAAACAACTCCTGACTAGTTTTCTTCTTCTTTGTCAGTTTGGAACTCTAGAAAAGAGTTAGTGATTTTTTAGTTTGTTTTTAGGTTTTATTTATTGATAAATAAAATTGTCATCTTTTTTTAGCAGAAATTATGTGTTACCTATATCGTGTGCTATTTGGAAAACTGTTGTGACTTATAGATAGTATGAGGAGATTGTGTAAAGTGTGATCTCAGAGTTCCATTTCATTCTCCAAGCAGCATATGAAATCTCCAGGTACATATTGGAAGATATGTGGGAGAATAAATTGCAACTCCTTTGGGGAAAGCAGTGTTTCAAATGCCAAAGAACAGCTTGAAATACAGATGATCAGCCTGAGTATAACTTGAGCCTGAGGTAATTTGATCAGAATGAGTATGCTTTCTCTGGGAAAAACTACAATTAGGTAAGGGGCTGGGTGTATGAGTTTTAATTTCATTTTGACAGTTTGCTAATCTCTCATCATAATACAAATTAATCTATACTTCAATTACAATTCAGAAATTATTCCAATGTTTTGTCCCCCTGTTGTATTCTCCTGTCATGCCCTTGATGCCCATAAAAAGTGAAACTATCTAGTGAAAGAATGCATGTGTTGATTCCTGAAGGCTATCTAGAGAGCCCTGACTCTTTGAAGAGATGACATTATTTTGTCCTTGATGCAAAGTACAGTATTTACACATTTGTATAAATAAACCACTTGCTTTATCTCTGTCATTCATTACCCATTTAGAAATATTATTCCATTTCCCTATTAAAAAGTAAACTCACATTTGCACTTCTACTTTAGGAGTCTGTCCAGTGAGAAGCTTTGCAGGGACCAGACTTCTGATTTTTAATCAATCAGTAAATATTTCTGTAGTATGTACTATGAGGTAGGCACTGGTGCTGAAAATATAAAGCAAAAACAGTTCTTGATGACGAATAGCTTACATTCTAATAGGTATATATGAATATGTGTATACAAAATTTCATAAGCATAAAGAGTTTCTGGAGAGAAAACTTCATCTATGAAAGCAAATCAGCACCAGTTCTACAATTTAGAACCTCAGAGAATTGCCAGGGGTGCCGAGAGGTTAAGTGACTTGCCCAGAGTAACATAGACTGAATGTGTTAGTGAAAGGAAATAAAACCAGTTCTCCCTAACTCTCAGGCTTCCTATCTATCCACTTTACTACTGCTAATTCTCACCCAGTGAGAATGTTATCCTCAAATTATGACTGTCACATCTTTCATTGAAGCAATATTAGCTGAAGTCTCATAGGGACCTCTAAACTACAAACTTGTATTATATTTTCTTCAATAAAGTTCCAACTGTCTGACCTGACATTCAGGGCCCTTTGAAAAGATGGATCAAACCTACTTTTCCAGTATTATTTCACCCACCTATTCTCAATTCATCCTATAATTCAAATAAACTGAACTACTTGCTGTTTACTGCAAAAAGAAAATAATTTTCTACCCATTCCTGGTTCTATACTATTTGTGGAGAAAGAAGGAAGTTCAGAAGCCATGGCAGCTGCGGTATGTCTCAGGCACTAGCACAGAGCAGTCTCACCTCCAGCATCTAACCTAGACTGCAAAAGAATAACTAAAGCAGGAACTCTAGACCAAAGAGTAGCCTGTAATTCTGCCACTCTGAACCAACAGAGCATTCCAGTTGGCTGACAGGGACAGAGTCCAACAGCAGTCTACTCTAGCATAGACAAAAACCCAAGTCAGCAACTCTGAGAACTCAAATCAGGGAGATCGTAACCAGATTGTGGCCTTATTCAGGCAACTCTGGAAGTTCTAAAAGTTTGCAGCTCCCCAGCTTGTCCCTGAGTCCTGGAATAACACAATACTAAATATGCCAAGAAAGTAACAACAGGACTAGCCCAGGCTTTCCCTCCATAAATGTGGGAGAGTCCAGCCAAGTCCAAAATCAGAAAACAAGCTGGAAAAAGAACCCTACCATAATGAATGAATATTATGGTACAGATGCTCAAGACACAAACAAAGAAGATAATGACTCTAAAGAAACTCTTCATAGAAAAATACAATTTGGTCACAAAATCAATTAGAATTTCTGGAAAATGAATGAATAGTTAAAAATGAACACTTGTTCATTTTGTAAATGGAATGAGAGTTCTAGGGGGAAAAGCAATGGAAAAGAAATGAGAGCCATGGGAAAAAAAGAACTGGAAAGGGAATATTAGTACAAGAGATGGAAAATCTTAAACAAGTAGCAAACTTCCTGAAAATTTGAATGGGCGAAAAAGAAGCCAGTGACTCCATGAGACAATAAGAAATATTAAAACAATTTCAAAAAAATGGAAGAAAATGTAAGGTATCTCATAGCCAAAGGAAAAAAAGAGAGACCTAGAAAAATATAAAGAAGAAATTTAAACATTGGTGTATTTAAGAATCATCTGAATGTTATTAGAAAAAGAAAAAAAGATGCTTAGACGTCATATTTCAAGAAATCTTAAAAAACACTTCTCAGATATCTCAGAACCAGAGAACAAAGAAAAAGAATCCACGATCATTTCCTGAAAGAAATCCCCAAATGAAAACTAAGGAACACCATAGCCAAAATCCAGTGTTTGCAGAAAGAAAGAATTAGAGTTTCAAGGAGTCACAGTCAGACTCACACACTAAATCACAGCCACCACAATAAAGGAGCAGAGAACTTGGAAAATGATATTGCACAAGGCAATGGATATAAGCTCTGTATATGTGTGTGTGTGTGTGTGTGTGTGTGTGTGTGTGTGTGTGTGTGTGTGTGTCCAAGAATACCCAGCAAAATTGAATATAATGTTACAGAGGGAAAATGACCTTTAATGCAATAGAGCTCTTTTAAGCATTTCTGATGAAAAGACTAGAGGTATGGAAAAACTTTTTAAGGTCAAACAGAGGAGTGAAGAGACAGAAAAAGGCAAATACGAATAACAATATTAAAGGACTAAACAAGGATATAATGTTTTTGTTCAAAAATGGGAGGATGGTTCCTGTGTCCTCTCTGAACTCTATCATCATCAGGATTCATAGAGGGAATCCAAATAAACTGTACCTGAGAGTGATTCTGTTATTTCTGTCTGATCTTACAAAAATGAATGGAAAACATGGGAAGAGGAATACACAAAGTGGGAGAGGAAAGAAAAGGAAGATTTGGGGAAATTATCTCACATAATCAGGATCCACAAGTAGGCAACTATGCCAACAAGAAGAAGAGGAGAGTAGCTAACTCTGGAATCTCACTTTCATTTGAATTGATAAAAAGTACAAGAATACACAATACAGAGTTGGGTATGGAACTACATTTCGCTCAAAGGGGAAATAGAAGGGAAAAGGGAGAAGGGATGGAAAATTAGAGGGAGAGTAGAATAAGGATAGCATTAGTCCTAAGCAAAAAAATTAAGTATATACAAAAAAGTGGTTGTTTTTGAGGTGGCAAAAAATGGGAATCTGAAGGTGTCCATAAATTGGGAAATGGAATGACAAATTATAACGTATAAATGTGATAGAATACAAATACAATTGTGCTGAACTTTTATCAGCATAATGATCAACCAGAATTCCAGAGGAGTAATAATGGAACATGGTGTCCACCTCCTGATAGAGAGGCAAAGGACTCAATGTAGAATGAAACAAACAGTTCTCTACCACATCACACATATCACATTGGCTAACATGACAAAAAAAAGGAAAATAATAAATGTTGGAGAAGATGTGGGAAAATTGGAACACTATCCCATTGTTGATGGAGTTGCACTGATTTTAGTTCTTCTCAACAAAGCAATGATCTAAGACAATTCCAAAAGATTCTTATGGAAAAAGCTATCCACATCCAGAGAAAGAATTTTGGATTCTGGATTCACATCAAAGCATATTATTTTGTCTTCTTTTTTTTTCCTTTCTTGTGGTTCTTCCCTTTTGTTCTGATTCTTCTTTCACAAAATGACTAATGTTGAAATAGATTTAATATGACTGTATATGTATAGCCTATATCAAGATTGCATGCTGTCTTGAGGAGGGGTTAGGGGAGAGATAAAAAATTGAACTCAAAATCTTATAAAAGTGAACATTGAATACAAACAATAAATAAATATTTTTAAAAGAAAGAAACAGTTCCCTACATGGCCAATGTTGAAAACTATTTTGATTGACTATATGTTTTCAACAGGTTTTTTTTTCTTGTGTTCTTGGCTAGGATGGGAGAGGTGATCAGGCAGATCTTGACTGATTAAAATGAAACATTTTTTAAGAAGAAAAAATAGCTAAAAGTCTGTTTGCTAGTTTTTTAAGGCTTCTCTAGCTCCATCTGAGCCCTCAAAGAGACTGCTGTTCATCTCACAGTTAACAGTAGGAACCAGTTATAGAATGTGCCAATGTCTCACTAAAGCACTTCCATTACAGGTCATCAGGACTCTCCCTGAAGCAGGAACTCTACCATCTAACAAATAGGGAATTTGCATCATGAGACCATGATGATGCTCTCCTTTCTATCCAGTGGTGCCCTACCCTATCAAAGTCCTCCTCCAGATCTGCTTACCATTTCAAGTCGTCTGGAATTTCTATTGTATAATTAAGAAACCCTGGATTACTTCCTCCACCCAAATCCTCTGATCTTATTTACAGCCTGCTGAATAGAGGTAAAGGAAGGCATGCAAATGAGATGACAGGATGCATTCAAAATTTATGTATATGCAAAATTTATGAAATTTATAATTTCAACTCAGACCTCCTTTCAGTAATGCAATTCTTTAGCATTTCCACAATTGATTTAATATTATCAATGATTCTCTCTAATCATCACAATGTCCATGCCAAGGCTCTTCTTTCCACCTCATTCCTTCTTCCTATTCTTTCAGCTAAAGATGGTGCACCATACTTTATTGAAAAGCTAGAGGTCATTCACTTCAAGCTCCCTCATTCTCATATTTTTCCAAATTCATTCCCTACTATCTCCTCCTTTACCCTACTCACTGATGAAGATATTCTTTCCAAGACCAATTTTTTTACATGTATCTTTTTTCTTGACCTCTCATGTTACCTATCAAATTACCCTCCTACCCTTCTTCTTATAATCTTTGATTTCTATCCATTATTTCCTTCCCTGCTTCCCATAAACATGGCCAAGTATTCCCAATCTTTAAAAAAATTTACTAGATAACACCCTAGCTATTTTCCATACATTTTCTTCCCTGTTCTGCTGAAGTCCTTGAAAAAGTCAACTTCACTCAATGCCCCTACTAGTCATTAATTGAAACTACTCTTACCAAAGCCACAGTGAATTCAGTTACAAAATCTAATTGTCTTTTCTCAATTTTCACACTTTTTGACCTCTCTGCAGTATTTTTCATTGTTGTTCTTCACTCTTTACTGCAAGATAATCTTTTTTCCCTACATTTTCATAACTCTCTCTCTCTCTCTCTCTCTCTCTCTCTCTCTCTCTCTCTCTCTCTCTCTCTCTCTCTCTCTCTTTCCCTCTTTCCCCCTCTCTCCTTCCTACCTCTTTTATTTATTTTCTCTTGCTGGTTTATCTTCTATGATATGTTCACTAATTTCAAGTGCACATCAAAGTTCTATCCTGGGACTTCTCCTTTCTCTCTACACTCTTTCAATTGGTAGCTTCATCAGTTCCCTATTTAGATCTCTTTTTATAAGACTTCCAGATCTATATATCCAGTCCTAGTCTCTTTCCTGAGTTTTATTTCTGCACCACAAATTTGCTACTGGACATACACATCATAGTGGGTGTTCCTTTCATGTATGGGCTGAACTACATACCAATGAGGTCTCTTACAGTTCTCAACTTGGTGATCTCATAATCAATATGTCTAAAATAAAACTCAGTTTTTAAAATTCCAAACATGCTCTTCATTCAAAGTTCCCTATTACTCTTAGAACGACAACAGTTCCCCAGGTTTACAATCTCAATGTCATCCTCAATCTCTCACTCTCCTTCACTCTGTATATATATAATCAGTTGCCAAATCTTGCCATTCTATCTCCATAACGTTTCATATAGGTTCCATTCTCTTCACTCACACAGTAATCTCTTGGGTTCAGAACATTTTGCATAGACAAATGCCACAGCCTCCTAATTTGCTTCCCTGCCTATGCAAATACATCTCCTAGAAAACTGTCTTGCAGATAGATCTGAGAAGTCACTCTCTACATTCAGAAATTCCAGTGTTTATTATAAGCCTTTTTATTTGACCTTTAACATTTTCCACAACCTAAGTTCTTCCTGTTTCTCTAATCTTCTTAAATTCTATTCTTCTATACATACTCCACAGTCCAGCAAACTAGCCTACTTGACAATGCTCATACAGAACTCCAACTCCTGTCTCCCTGGTGCCTTTGCACTGGCTGGCATCCATGTATGAAATGTTCTGCCCCTCCTCAACAATTCCTTTTAGAATCTCCAGTTTCCTTCAAAACTCAGCTCAAGTCAAATCTTTAGTAGGAGCTCTTTCTAGGTCCCAGCAATTACTAATATCTTCTCCCCTGTCTACTTTGCATGTACCTTGTCTATACCTATGCCTTGCCATGTTTGTCTCCCCCAATAGAATGAAATAAGCTCCTTGAGGGTGGGGACTTCTTTTGCTTGTGTCTTCATTGTTCGTCATGGCACACAGCAGACCCTTGTTAAATGTTTGTTGATTGATTGACCAGCTCACCTGTTTTCCCCTCTACAGTCATATGTTTTATTGTTAACTTTCTTTATTTTTAATCAGTTATTCCATGGAAGGCCTCTTTACATCCATCACTTACCTCCTGATTGTTCTTGGAAAAGATTCTAAACTTCAGTGTTTCAGGGTCTGTAGTATTCTATGACTCATAGTGAGTCAGACAAAAAAAGGACTTGCTGAATGAGGAAGTTTCTAGGTTCTTTCATCTTCTTCTTAAGGTAATTGATTCATATTAGTCAAAAATCATTATGAAATTGTTATAATGCATTCTTTCACAAAATTCCCAATTTTTGATGTTAATAACTGACTTAAATAGGTCAAGTTAGAGTTATTTTAATTGTATTCTATATCTTTGTTCGAATTTTTATTCTTTCAATTTCATATTAATTTGAATTAAAAAGCTAGTGGTCTGTCTGTACACAGGGAGCTGATTCCAAGGAGGACTCTCACATCATCAGTGACTCATTTCCTGACTATTGAAATACAAGCAATTTATTTTTATGCTGTATGATGCTACTTAGTTCTTCTTGTGTCCAGAACTACCCAATTCTGTTATCAGAGAAAGAAATCATTATAAATAGGTGGGAGGACTCTCTTGTTTCTTAATCCTGATTCATATTTTGCGAATTACAGTTTGCCATCTTATCCAGTGCCTGCCTTCACACAGTAAGAGATGATTGATATGAGGAATCTGAAGAAATTTGGGAAGACTTAAATCAACTAATACAAAGAAAAGAAATTAGAACACAATGCTAAAAAGGAAAGTAAAAAAAACAATAGAATTTAAACTTATACTATGACTATCTTGGATTCCAAAGGACTGATAAGGACTTTTCTCAGAAGAAAAGCAATAGATTATGGGTGAGTAAGTCCACATCACATATGGCCTATGAATCAAGATGCTTTGTTTAAGAGTCCATCTTTGTTTCAAGGAGAGAGGTGGGGGAGAATGTCTGGAAAAGGTGTCTGGGAAATGTCAGTGATGTATGAAAAGAAAATGCATCAATAAAAGATTTTTAAAAGAAAAGTCCTTTTACCAAATCCATATCTTTGTCTAAAGGAAAAAATTAAAATACCTTTGTTTTGAAATATTTCTCTGACTGAAGCATGATCTAATTGAAACTCCACTCAATGGAAGAAAAATAAAAGAACAAAATAAGAAAGAAAATTTTACACAGACACAAAATAAAAGAGAGTGGCAATCAAAGAACTGAAGAAAGAGAGAGAAACCATAGGTTTAAATGAGTAATTACAACTATATGGTTCAGGAAAGTCCCAGAGGATTTGGTAATTGTATCATCAATACAAACTAAAATTTAACAACAGAAAAATGATGGCCATTCTATGCCTTTATTACTGAGTACCTTCCTGTCTATTGTCTTCCATTAAGTAAATTATATCACAAGGTTTCTAGAATGATTGGTCTATGAAAGTAACTGCACAGGCACCAGAGGAAGATTACTCAGTATCATTTTATCACCATAAAATGTCAGCTTGCTGTTGTTATCAGAACCATTTTGCAGATATAGTATTTAGAGAATTTGCTCACTTAAGCAATTTATGCTCATAAATAAAGTTGAGATGCAAGAAAGAGAAAATATTCCCAAGGTTTTTCAAATTGATGAGGGTTGAAGTAAAATGCATTTATCTCTGTTATGGGGTCCTGTGCTCTGAAATGTGACCTTACGGTATTGTTTATAGATCAATGATATCTGTGCTTGTCAATTTAAGGAACTGTAGTATTAAAATCTGGAAGCTATTGGTAAGATAACTGAAGAGATTCCTCTAAAATGACTTGGTGGGGAATGGAAAAAGGAAGAGAGGTTTCTAGTTTTCAAATGTCCCAGCTGAACTATAACTTGGGCTCAGATTGTGTGTGTGTGTGTGGCATGAGTATATATGTGTGTTTGTGTGTGCATCTGTGTGTGTGTGTGTGTGTGTGTATTCAGCTAGATCCCTATTAAGAGTTCAAGTAAAATTAAGGAGTGGGTCTAATATACACACAACTAAAAAGGGATAGATAGGTACACCTATATGCCAACATACATATATGTATATAAACATAAATAAATGCATATAGCACACATGTGAATATATGTGCATATGCACACAATATCTTTTACCTTTGGAGTTATGTGAATATAATAGATACATTTAATTTTTCTCTGACATCCTTCCCTAACCCTCATCCCTCTATTTCAAAAGATTTAAAATCAGAACAACCATTTCAGTCCATTAAAGTTCTTTACGATTCTCACTGGAAATAACATGATGACTCCTGAAATACTAAACTAGCTGCATTCAAGTACAGCAGACTTCTAGTCCAAACAAAAACTTATAACTCTCTAGGCAGAAAATTCAGGTTTCTAACTGTGTAAGTATCTTTGGATAGATTATAAATTCACAGTGGATCTCTCAATAATTTTTCAGTCTGTATTTACAGCATATTAACAACCCAGTTGTAATATGACTTTATCCTCACCATGATCACAAAACATTCTTAAATAGGGAACAACATGTTCCTCCTGAGACCAGCAATAAAGTATTGTGATTTTCTTAAGCTGTTGACAAGACTACATTATATGTAGTTTTGAATGCCTTGAAGAATGCCTGGTTCATAGTGGGTACTTAATAAATGTTTAGGAATATTTTTTATGAGTTGATTGAACACACTAGTATATATTTATATGAAGAGAGATTTGTTTTTTTCTTTTTTTAAATAGGAACTGCTTTATCATGATTATAGAAATCTTCTACTATTCCTTTCCTTACCTTAACACAGATCAACTACTCATCTGCAATTTATATTCTTAGAAAGTTGTCTGAAAACACAGGGCAGTGAATAACTTGCCCATAGTCACACAGCTAGTGTATGTAAGAGACAGGAACCTGACCTTAGATTTTTCTACCTGGAAGGGTAGCTTTCTATCCAATACAGCATGCTGTCTCAATTTGTGAATATTAAATGTGACCAATATTTGACCACAATCATAGCTGTTTTCCAAAGTCTCATTGTGTTTTGGAGGTGATCCTACATTCTTGTAGGCTATGGAAGCAGAGAACAAGGTTTGACTGATCCTGCCAAGTTGGAAAGTTTTCAAGTAGAGAGCAAGGGATTGTCTCCATGTCTGTTTTCAAAAGCTAACTTATGTCTTTTTAGAGCACCAGTTTTGCTACAGGATGACTTTTTCAGGCTCAGAATTCTGAAAGACTACACAAAAATAAATTTGAAAGATTTATGATCTTTGTCAGTGCAAGGTTTACACCCACAAATAAGATCATAGATGCTTAAAAAATTAGAAGTGTTATTCTTGGTTTCATCTGGAGTGGGAGTTGTTCATCTGGAGTCTTTGAACTTTTTTTTTAATATATTGATAACCGTATTTCAGGATATTTTGGTTTTTGTAATCCTGTGTTTTTTTATTTTACATATTTCAAAACATCACTTTGAGAAAAGGTCCATAATGTTTACCAGACTGTCAAAGAGCTTCGTGTAACAAGCAAAAATTTAACCATTGATCTGGAAACACTCCAGAGACATATCAGGGAAAATGTTGAGATTCTAGTACCCTTATCCATAAGTCAAGCTGTTTCTAGGTAAAAAAGAGGATATGCATCCCTTCATTTCAAAGGGCTATTTGAGTCTGGTAATAGTGGAGTTTGAGTTCTGAGACATGAATGGGATAAGCAAATTTTCTGTTTTCTTTTTCTATCCCCTCTCCTCTCTGTTGCCCTGTCTATTCCGTCAACCCCAGCAAAATCATTCTCTATTGCTAACCTGTAGGCAAAATACATTATATCATCTAATGAAACACTTTGAATTTATCTAGTTCTTTCTCTCCATGATGCTACATGGACCTTAGAACAGAATGAGATGTACCTTTCTATTTGCCAAAATGTTAGAGCTAATTTTAATTATTATAACCCAACTATCATCTTGCTAAATATGAAGTGAAAACTAGTTTGGAAGATAATGTAGGGTATATCCCATTATATTCAAAAATAATTTGTGTATGAAAAGATGGATTACACAGTCAACTTCTTAAACTTTTATTTCCCACTGTGAATCAACAGAAGCCACGCTTTACTGCTTTCTAAGATCAGTAATAGAAAATGCCACAGAAGCAAACTGCTGAGTTATCTTCTCCCTTGTTCTTTTATTTAATATTATGTCCATGTTATTTTATTTAATACGAGATACAAGGTTTGAGAAAAACCAAATAGCATGTCTGTACACCTAAAGACACTGTAGAAATCCATTACAGTGTAATCTTATATGCCATTTTTTGTTGCAAAATATTGTATTTTCATAAATATGCTCTTTCAACCATTAGGGAAAACAACACCCTACATTATTCTCTGAAAGAATGCTTACATCCAGATAGAAAATGCACAAGAGAAGAAAATAACAAATAAAACTTCGTTGGTGTCCTATGATCACAAGATGTTTTTCAGCTTTGACTTTCTCTAATTCTTCTTTTGCCTTCATTATTAGTTAATGTTTCTTAAAAAACAATAATAAAATATAATTAAAGAAATCTTTTTTCACATGGATTTGGATACTATTCAATGCTGTGGGCTGGAGGTGCACACTATAGTACTCATGAGAGAAGGAAAAAGGATGACAGAGAGCTAGAATGTTCTCCTGGTATGCTCAAAATGTCAGGAAAACTTTGGAAGGCCTCTAGCATCCAAGTGACTGCCCTCTAGTAGTGAAATTATGGAAGGATATGTCTGTCCTGCACTGATTTTTATCCATGTTCAAACACGTATTTTGCCCAGTGGGTCAAGCCATTAAATTGGAACTCTTCAGCTCTTCCTTACCTTCTCTTGACAATGAGGTAATGCTTATGAAACACTTAGGCTGTCACTCTTTCATCAACACACTTCCAAAGAGCCTATATCCAGAAAAAAACTGCCTTTACTATGGTGTTCTTTAATTTCTTTGGCAAAGAGAGGCACAATTATGTTCACACATGCAGTTTTGTTCAAAGCAATGACACTTTATCTCTCTCACATGGATCCCTCTTTCCCTTTTTTTCTTGTCTTCTGGCTTTCAAGAACACAAGCAAACTTTTGGAATACAGACCATTCCTAAGTCAATTATTTTTAACATTTTCCCCACAAACAAGGTTATAAATGGTGGTTAATTTCTCAGGATAACCCATAAAACCCATCAATGCTGTAATCTATTTATGCTACCAACTCATTTTTATTCATTTAAAAATTAACATTACTCAACCATTCACCATGATCAGGATCATAAGCCTTCTCATTCTGAAAGACAAATTTACCACCACAGCACCTTCTTCTAATTGTTCAGTTTTTCTCACAACTTCATTTTGAGGAAGCATCCAGGCCAGCCATGTTCATGCCATCATTCTTCTTCTGGCTCCCCTCATGAATCTCTGAACCACTTTCTCTAGCTGTCTCCTCATCCTACTCTCTCTACCCCATGCTTCCCTGTCCCTATTTTTCATCTTTTCTTTATGTGTCATTCTTCCTCAATAGAATGCAAAACTCTTGAAAGCACAGACTTTTTTTTGTTTTGCTTGTGTTTGTATTCTTAGAACTTATTACAGTACCTGAAGTATTTGTGGTTCTTGTTCAGTCACTTTTTAGTCATATTTGACTCTTTGTGATCTCATTTGGGATTTTCTTGGCAAAAAAAGTAGAGTGAATTGACATTTCCCTCTCCAGTTCATTTTACAGATGAGGAACTGAGGCAAATAGGGTTAAGTGATTTGCTCAGGATCACACAGTAATTAAATATGTGAGGTCAAATTTTAGCTCAGGTCTTCCTGACTCCAGGCCCAGGAGTCTATCCACCAGGCCACCAATCTGCCCCACCTGGAATATGTATTATTCAGTTGCTCATTTGCACCTGATTTTTGTGACTCCATGGACCATAGCATGCCATATTCTTCTATCTTCCATTATTCCTCAAAGTCTGTCCCGTTTAATGTTCATTGCGTCCATGACACTATCTATCCATGTCATCCTTGGTCGTCTCTTTTTTTGCCCTTCAATCTTTCCCAGCATCAGGTTTTTTTTTCCTCTGAGTCCCATTTTCTCATTATGCAACCAAAGTATTAAAGTTTCACCTTCAGTGAACAACCTAAATTAATTTCTTTAACTATTGACTGATTTGATGTCCTTACCATCCAAAGGACTCTCAAAAGTCTTCTCCAACAACGCAAGTTGAAAGCATTAATTCTGGGGTGCTAAATTTTTCTTATACTCTAACTCTCCAAGCCATACATTGCTACTGGAAAAACCATAGCTTTGACTATACAGGCTTGTCACAAAGGTGAGGTTTCTGCTTTTTAGTATGCTGTCCAGATTGACATAACTTTCCTTCCAAGGAGCAAGTTTCTTTTAATTTCACAGCTGCAATTTCACAGCTGCAAAAAGATCTATAGTGATCTTTGAGCCCAAGAATATAGAATCTGACATTGCCTTTTTCTATTTGCCAGGAAGTGATGGGACCAGTGGCCAAGACCTGTTTGTTTATGTTAAGCCTTGAGCCACCTTTTACACTCTCCTCTTTCACTCTCATCAAGAGGTTTCTCAATTCTTCTTCACTTTCTGCCATCAGAATGATATCATCTGCCTATCTGAGACTGTTGGTATTTCTCCCAGCAACCTTAATTCCAGCTTTTGATTCATCTAGACTGGAATTTCACGATGTACTCTGTATATGTCAAATAAATAAGGTGACAATATATAGCCCTGTCATACTCCTTTTCCAATATTAAATCAATCATTTGTCATTTCTAAGTATTGCTGCTTGGTCCACATACAGCTTATTCAGGAGACAAGTAAGATGATCTGGTACTCCCATCTCTTTGAGGACTTGCCACATTTTGTTGTGATCCACACAGTCAAAGGCTTTAGTGTAGTCAGTGAAGCGTTAAGTAGGTGTTTTTTCTGGAATTCCCTTGATTTTTACATAATCCAACACATCATGGCAATTTGGTCTCTGTCTCCTCTGCCTCTTTAAAACCAGCCTACTTCTCTGGTAATTTTTGGTAAACATATTGCTAAAGCCTAGCTTACAAAATCTTAAACATAACTTTGTTTTTATGTGAAATGAGCACAATTGTTTTGGTAATCTGAACATTTCTTGGCATTGCCCTTCTTTAGGATTGTGACATAAACTCATCTCTTCCAATCCAGAGAACCCTGTTGAGTTTTCCAAATTTGTTGGCTTGTTAAGTCCAGCACTTTAATAGTATCATCTTTCAGGATTTTAAATAGCTCAGCTGGAATTTCATCACCTCCGCTAGACTTGTTATTCTCAATGTTTTCTAAGGCCCACTTGTCTTCATTTCCCAGCACATTTGACCTTGATCAGAAATCATACCATCATGGTTATCAGTGATATTAAGGTGTTTCTTACATAGTTTTTTATATTCTTGCCACTTCATAGTCTCTTCTCCTTCTGTTAAGTCCCTTACCATTTTTGTCTTTTATCATCCCTATTTTTGCATGAAATTTTCCCATGATCTCAATAATTTTCTTGAAGAGATTTCTTGAAATATGGTAAGTATTTCATAAGAAGTTCTTGACTTGGTTTGACTTGACACAGAGGGCAATGGCAAAGAACATGGCGTACAGGAGCAAAGTGCCACAGATAACCTATATGTAATTTTAAAGAAGAATAGGAAGGAATAAAAGTCATTAAGGAATTATATGACAGGAAGAAAGGAGGGGATGATTTCATGGCTAGGGCAAGTGATGATGGGTGGTTAGCTAGGATGACCCACTTCTCAGCTTTCTTTGAAGTATCAGAAGAAGAAAAAATTAGTTCTCCAGCAAATTGCGTAGACTGACCATCGTTAAGTAATTAAGCAAAGGACACAAGGATTTGACAACAGCAGGGAGGGTGTCAAAGCTCTTGAATAGAAAAGGAGGAGGTCTCAGACACCTTCACTTACTATGGGGATGGGAGGTGACAGGAGAAACTTCCAGAATCCAAAGGGGAGAAATTCAACCCTGTTTGGGAATTCAGTCATTTGTACAATAGGCAATATGTGTCTGTGGCATTCTTCAATTGGTAAATGCCTATTAAAGGATATGGATAAATGATAAAGTCTGTGGCTTTTGAATCATAGAAGAATGGAACTCATTAAAATTGGTCCTAAAAGTATGATACAGTACATTTTTAGAAACTAATACTGTAAATAGATTACTTATGTGGTTTTTTTATCCTTCAGTGTTAGATTTCCTCCCCCCGCCCTTGTTCATAGAAAGAAAACAAAATACCTAAATTTCTTTTATTCTTCTTGCATTTAGATATTTTGTATAAAGGTTTCTACTTTGTAAGATTTCTTGAGGGTCAGGAACTTTATAGTCTTTCACCTCACTCCTGAATGGACTGTCACATTCATTTTGTGACTGAATTCAGGCATACAACCTACTCCATAACTTTAGATGGTATAGCAGTGGGATGTGTGTAAGGAGACAGGCTGTTGTAATGCAGAGTATAGCAGTCCAGGCAGGATTGATAGCAACTTCAAGATGATCTTTTAGTGTATGTTCTCCCATCCACTCAATAGTGTAATTTTAAGAGGATTGCTCACAGCATGGATGGACACCATTACTCATATCAATTTCTGCTGCCTTTTCCCTCTATCACTTCTTACCAATTCTGGTGCATAGCTATCGTGCCCTTTTTAATCAACAGCATGCATTAGAGAAGCGTTCTCCAGCATCCCCAAATGGATTTCATATGAGCTAAATTGAATGAGCTGGTGAAATTGATAAATATGACCACAGCATAACAGATTTATTTGAAACAGCATGATCTGCCTAGGGGCAGAGGGGAACTGCCCAAATATGCCATACAAATACAGGATGGAAATGATCTCCCTTCACCATGATCTCACTGTCCTTTTCCTCTTAAATGTATTTGTTTAAACTAATGTTTGGCAAGAATGACATCAAATTTCCTCTATTTAAATGAAAGATTTAAATACAGGGATAAAAGATTATACAGAATAATAGGAGTCACTTAAATTGTATTTACTTAGTGCCTAACATGTGCTAAATGTGGGGATACAAAGAAGGCAAAAAAAAAAAAAAAGTCCATGCTCTCAAGGTGTTCAAAACCTAATAGGGAAGACAACAGGCAAACAATTATGGACAAATAAGATGCTTACACAATAAATTGGGGGTATTGCTTAGTGAGAAGGCAATAGTATTAAGAAAGGACTCGGAAAGAAGGTGACACTTTACTTGAGACTTGAAGGAAGCCAATGAATCTAGGATGTAGAGATGGCAGGGTGAGCCCTCCAGGAATAGGAAACAGCCAATGACAATGCACAAAGTTGGGAGATGAAGCAATGAAGAAGGATGCCAGTGTCATTGTATTGCAGAGTAAATGGAAGTAAGAAGACTAGAAAGCTAGGAGGGGCCAAGTTATGCAGGGCTTTGAACACCAAAGAGAGGATCATGTATTTGATCCTAAAAGTGATAGGAATTACTAAAGTTTATTGAATAGGGAAGTGACATGGTCAAACCTGATCTTTTTGATAACTAAGTGGAAAATTGGATTAGAGTGGGGAAAGACTTCAGGCAGGGATACTAACCAACAAGCTATGGCAACAATCCATGAATGAGTTGATAAGGGTCTGTACTAAGGGTGGCTATAGTGTCAGAGAAGAGAAGGGAGTATATACCATTTTAATAGATTAGAAAATTATCACAACTCATTTTTTTATCAGATATTTCCCTATATCAGGGTTTCTTAACCTTTTTTGTATAATGGCCCCTAGGGCAGTTTGGTGAAACCTATGGACCCCCTTCTCAGAATAATATTTTTAAAACATTAAAAATTAAAAAATTTTTTTAATTAAAAAAAATACATGGGATTAAAATGAAACTAAAGCTGTGTAATTTTTCCCATTCAAGTTCACAGACATCCTGAAATTAAGGGGTTAGGTACCTCTACCCTACATGAACCTATAATGCTGAGTTTATATACAATTCAGAATGTTATAAAAATCATAGAATGTCAGTGCTAAACATTAGATATTGTCTATTCAATTAATTTTAGACGTGAAGAAAGTGAAGCCAAGAAAGGTAAAATTATTCACTGAGTTTCATGTGCCATTTAGTGGCAAAGATAGAATTCAACCTCAGGTCTCCAGATTTTCACTTAAGAATTCTTTATCTCATAAAATGCACAAGTTTCTTAATTTAAGAGATAAAATGTTAGGGAGGAAAGGAACTGAAACGGCCCCACTTGTGCACTGTTACCCCTTCCCTATTTTGCTCCTCCTATTTCTTCTGCCTGTTAAACCTCTATACACCACAAAGGATTTTAAGAAGAAAGGAGTAGGAGAGGGAGGGTAGGGTAAGAAGTGATGACAGGAAAGACAGCCTCTCAAGTTGTCACCTGACCAGAACTAGAGGAATTAAGCTCCCCACAGAATTTCAGTGCTATTTCCCCAGTTCATCAATCGCATTTGCAATAATGTTTGCATCAGTTCACTAGACAAATATTGATTTAGTGCCTGATGAAATAATGTGCAGGATACCTAACTAACAGGAAGAAGACAAGGCACTTGTCCTTAAGAAGATTATAATCTAACAGCATCTCAGCCAATTTATAGCAGAGCTGGGAGTCGCATGTATCATAATCTGACAACATAGGCTAGTTAAAATCTTTTCTCATAATATTTGGTACATTCCTTCACAAAATAATCCATCCATTGTGTTCTTTTGACAAAAGAATCAGTCATATTATGCATTAAGGCAAAATGCCAACATTCTGAACTCTATACACATTCCCCATTAATATGCCTCATGCCCATATTATTGGCCTCTATATGTCACAAAAGAATCTACATGTTACTGACCAAATGAGTAACCAATCTATTCATGACTTTCTTCATTTTTGTGCAATGTCTAGAACATTTTTCACTGCTTGCAAAATGCTGAAAAATTGCAGGATAGATTCCATCTTATTTACTCTCAGACATATCCCAACCAGCTTTTTTATACCAGAACTGTTGTAGGAAATGCATATTACGCCATCATCACTGCCATGTCTGGTGAGAGACTAAGAGATACATACAAAGCCCCTAATCTATGCCTGTGATGTGCTTCTCACTTGTAACTTGTACTAGATGGAATAAGGGAGTGCAATATCACTATTTGTTCGTGTAAATAAGTTCAATTAATGATGAATTATAATTGCACTGGGAAATTAAAATTAGTTTAAACAAGTCAATTAAATCATAACCATTTCAGAAATAAGAGGATGTGTTTGTAATCTAATTAGTGTGTTAATATTCTCATAAATTTACTGATTTGAATGGTATCTTAATTGTACAGTAGGTCACCAGGAAAAAAATATCTTAATTGTCATAAAGGGAGTTTTGGCCGTTGTTTGACTACATAAGTTTAAATAAAATTACCCATGTTAATGAGATCAAAATGCCTTTATCTGGAATAACAAATAAGGTTACTTGATGATTTGACTAATAAAAATGCATCCAAGAGATGCAGCAAATGACTGCACACAGCATTGTTGACTGCCAGAAGCTAATTATGCCCAGATCCTGTTGGGCTCAAATGGGATATTTTATACTGTGACCAAAAGGGGACCTCCAGAATTTAAGCAGTTAGACAGTCCTGGGAATAAAATATTTCAGAGATAATTCTTTATTGCTCCTTCAATTACCACAAATTAAGCTTATATTAATATACCTTACTGCAGCACTGCCCTAAGTGAAATCACTTGCTCTCCAGTGATGACTCAGGAGGAAAGAAGCTCTCTTCTACTAATGTGTAATTACCTATAATATATGAGGCACAGAAAAACCTATGAGCAGCATAGTCAAGGTCATTTAATGTTGACTCAAATATTTCTATTTCCACATTAGTGATTTATGTTAGCATTGGGGCTCTTTGGATAATAACAAAAGGAAGCACTTTCTTCTTTGGGCAGAGTAGGATAGCGCAGGACCTCAAATACCAAGGGACAGCTCTATTAGAGCCTTATGCAAAGATATGCCATATTCAAAGACATGGTACACCTTAATAACCAAAGGGCATTCCTCTTCAAATGCTAAAGGAGGTAAATAATAAGTTTTAGTGCTAATTTTGACTTTTTAAAGTCAACTGGCTGTGAATTTTGAATGACTTCTTATAGACTGTTTCCAGTTTCCTTTTCAAATGTGGCCTTTGTTTTAAGCCTTACTCGCTACAGTTTTAGCCCTCTGGATATCTTCTAGAACTATTTCCACTTGACCAACACTCCATCTATTTAAAAATATCACCAGAAATCATTTTTATTCCTTTCGTAACTCTTAATTTTCAAATCATTGCTCTCGTCCTTTGCCAGTTTTGGTTGGGTTTTTTTTTTTTTTTTTTTTGGTTTGTTTTTTAATCTATTTCAAAAACATTTGGGAAACAGCATGCGTGACAAGCCACTAAACATAGTGGTACACTGGGAATAGATGTGAGTGGAGGGAAGCATAAAATCTGGTAGTCTTTGATGAGTACTGCATAAAGAATTTTAACTAGCTCTATCAGTTTCTTAAACCAAAGCTTATGAACTAGAATACACTTTCTTACATGCCCATGTAGTAGTTAGCACTTTTGCAAAGAATTGTACACCAACAATGGAACATAAGTCATCATAAAGGAAAGGGACAAGAAACATAAAGAAAGGGCTAATATATGAATAGCACCCTGTGTTCTATTGGTACCCCCAAAATGTTAAGAGAGATTGGTATAATGGAAGCAGAGAGGTGACACAGTAGACAGACTTCTGGACTTGGAATCATAAAGACGAGAGTTCAGATTTGGACTCCTAGCTGTGTGACACTGGATAAACCACAACCCCTTATCTGCCTCAGTTTCCTGACCAATAGTATGGGGATAACAATAGTGCCTACCTCCTCTGATTGCTGTGAGAGAAAAAAATGAGATATTCGCAAAGCACATTGGAAACTTTAAAAGCTATATAAACACAAGCTATTCTCAATATTAATATTATCCAAATACAGGTCTTCCACATTTTGTGTGGACCCTCCACAGAAAATTTATAGGAAACTCATTGGGTCATATATTTGGAAGTCTTTCATATAGGAAATTTTTAAAAAAGATTAAAATTATTTCATTTGGTCTTTTAGGGTAGATCTAGGAGTAGTGAGTATAAGTCTCAGATAGGTGGATTTAGGATGAAAATAAGAAAAAGAAAGTACTTTCTAAAACATTTAAAACCATTGAAAGTGTCTACTTTAGTAGGAAATGTGTTTCTTTCACTGGAAGTCTTCAAAGAAAGACCCAAGGCCTACTTGTCAGTCACATTGTAGAAGGGATCACAATTCTTTTTTTTTTTTTTTTTTAACACATTGAACTAGATCATCTCTGGGTTTTGTTGTTGTTTTTTCTAATTTTTTGACAGTACTCTCTACTATAGAATCTGTCATACCACATGTCCAAACTCGTCTGTGTCTTTGTTTATATTGTGTTCCCTACCTGGAATAATTTCTTCTTTTTTTCTTTCTTTCAATTTTACATCACATATAATGGTATTATCTTATGATTATGTGACTTTGATTTGTTCATGCATTTTCCTAAAAATATACATATTTTAAATTCTTCAATATTAGAGACTATACAACAGATCTTCTGTTTCGTTGAATCTCCCACAAGACTTAGCATGATACCAAAATAGGTCTATAGTACTTGCCTTTTCTCTGTCTCTGTCTCTCTCTGTCTCTCTCTCTGTGCCTCTCTCCCTCCTCCTCCTTCTTCACTACCTTCTCTTTTCTTCTCTCTTCTTTCTCTTCTCTTCTCTCTTCTTTCTCTTCCATTCTCTTCCCTTCTATTTTCATTTCTTCTTTTTCTTCTTTTTCTCTTTGCTCTCTTCTATTCTCTTTTTTCCTTCTCTCTTTTCTCTTTTTCCTTTTCTCCACTTCTCTTTTCTTCTCTTTCTCTGTCTCTGTGTATATATCTCTCTCATCTCTCTCAATATAAGACTTAAAGTTCTGTAAAGTATTTTACATTTTATCTCATCTGATTCCCACAACAATCCTGTAAAATCAGTACAATTTTCTGTGTTTTATAAAAGTAAACTATGGTTGAGGGAAGTGAAATGACTTGCCTAGAGTTATGTAGCTAAGCAAACGTCTGAGGCAGGATTTTAGCTCAGGTTATCTTGATCACAGGCCCAGCACTTTATCTACTACCCCACATAGCTGCTTCCACAGTTAATGAACGCTTGTCAACATTACTTCTCTCGCCACCAATCCAAGTGAGAGAAATTAGGAAAAACAAAAACAAACAAATAAACCCCAACAGCTATCTTCTGACTTCCAGCCTTAGGTTTTATGCACCAGCTAGTGCTAGTTAAAGGAAGAGAAAAAGTTATTCTCCTGGAAATGAACAAAAAAGAGAAAAAAATAATAATCTTAGCAAAATCAAGTCTATTCTTTAGAAAATGATCCTGGGTACAAAAGACCACCATAGCTATTCTATCTCTTATTAGCTGTGTTGTTTTTTTTTTTAATCCTGCTCTCACTTTTCTCTCTACAAACAAAAGCCAACCAGACTGCTAGGTTGTGTTACTCATCTTTCTGTGTACACCAACCATGAAAGGCCCATGTCCAACTGCCCTTCTGATGCTTCTTTCTCTGTGCACATGAAAGAAAAGCTTGAAATAAAATTTACTCTTTGCTCTCAGCAAGAACTAATACTTATCAAATGCCCTGGTCAAACACAATAAAATCATACTGTGTAAGGAAATTGCTTTTGTAATTGATTTACTAGTTTTCATAGAGGAAAAGGCATTTCAGTAGCATTTTCATTAAATTGTCTACAACAACCCAAAGAAATCAAGTTTTTGGTTTTTAAAGATCCAGTATTTCCATTCTTTTGGGGGAAAGGGACAGAATGAAGGAAAGGATACTGAATTGACTATTGCATTATGGTGTAAGTAAAATATCTATTTGTGGATTCGGGGGGTGGAAATGTGTAAAATTAGGTGCTATTGAGGAGAATGTATTGCTTTTATTTTAGTTGACTGGGAGATGGTGTAGATAGCTTCCCTATGCCTAAACAAAGATTCCTTGAGCTGAGAAACTTCAGACCACAAGTGATAAGTAGCAGACTGAAATAGAAAAAAAAATCTGTCTTCCAAGGACCTTGTGTTTCTTATTCTGACCTCCTACATAATCCCATAGTTTCAGCTGCATGCAAGTGTAGCTGGTAAAGTAAGCTTAATGGCACATAAAGTCCTGTTCCCTCACACACACACACACACACACACACACACACACACACACACACACACACACACACCTTATCCCACTCATAATTAAGAGGCAGATGTGAGGAAAACAAAATGAGTCTGGGTTTTCTGGAATCAAAGCCATTTGGGGAGATGCACATTGTCTGCTCTGATTCCAGATTCAATACGTTCCTCTTCTCACTTGTAACTTTTTTTGTTGTTGTTTGAAGCATGATTTAAAGAATAGTAAAATTATGCTTTTTACTGTGTTATAGAGTGTGAAACAACTCTTCCTCAGCTACTGCTTAACTCTGACGTGGTCAGTGCATTTGGCTTTCATTGAATTTATATGACATACTTTTCATTTGGGGTAAGGCATGAAGATTCTTTTTCTTCAAAACAGAAGTTGCTAGAAGGTAGTTTTGGTAAGATGGATTAATCTGTGATTATATATAAGCCCTCCCTGCTCCTCTTCATTACTTCAGCTTTCCAAGAAATATGCCAAATAAGTTCAAAAGCAACAATAAAAATAGGAGCAGAAAATTATTACAAGAAAATATCCACCATGAGTTGGATGAAAAAAAACCAAAGGGTAGAGAAACATAGTAAGGAGACTCTAGAAAATAATATATGACAACAACAACAAAGTTCCATATACAATAAAGAATTGTTGTGGAAATTTCTTTGTGAGAGTAGATACAGTGTCAGAGAATGTGAGAAAAAAATCTCCAGAAGAAAGAAATTTTTCATTAATAAGAAAACTCTAGAAAAGAAAAAAAGGAACAATTACAAGAAATTTCAGAAAGATTAAAATAAAGTCTGAGAGAAATGAAAGTAGAAATAATAAAATAAAACCTATGGTTTTTGTCAGTGTAGAGAGCTCCAATTGAGGATAACCTTTTTACAATTGTAAATTAGCACCTTCCCTACAACTTAATGACCTAAAGACTTAAGTGATTTGCCCAGAATGACTTAAACTGAATGTGTCAGAAGTGTAGGTCTTTCTAACTGTGACACCCACTTTCTATCTTCTATGCGCATTATTTTTCAATGGTATAAAATTAGAGTTTCTAATGAGTAATTTAGAAGGTGGATAAATGTTTTAGAAGAGAAGCTGCAAAGCTCAGCAAAACATTGGATGTATTGAAAAAGGAAACTGAAGAGGACAAAATCCAAAAGAATGATGCAAAATGAAATGTTAAGAGAAAATCAAGACGTCATATTTGAAGAACACATGAGATCTTTCTAAATAGAGACAGCTGACCTCAAAGACATAGATAAGACATAATGTAAGAATCAGTGGCTTACCACAAAAGAAAGAAAACAAACAAATAAAAAAGCTCAAATATCAATAAAAGAAAATTGTCTGGAAGCATTAGAATTAGAGGCCAAAGTATAAGTTGAGTGAGTCAAGAAATGAGTACCTCTGGAATTCTGGAGCAAGAAGGATTTGGAACTGTGCAGACTGGCATCTGTACCCCACCCTACACGCACACACACACACCTATCACTATAAAAGAATTGAAAGATGACTGCAAATGGGAGATGTATCAAAGCAGTACCACAGCCTATGAGTGATATCAAACACGACAGATAGTATGCTGAGGCTAACACTGACATGCCAGCACCCACAGCTTCTATTTAAAATATTTAGATTTTTAAACAGTTGATTTGATTATGGATCTATTGCTATTGTGTTTAGACATAAACAAACTAGCACATCATTTGGAAAAATAACAACATTATATGTTTATAAATCATTTCTGCCTCTTAAGATAGCTTAAGAACAATGTACGTGACATTTCAAAAATTCTAATCCCTATGGGAACAATGGTCTCAAACTTCACTATATAACCTGTTGGTGACCAGTAGAGGGGGATTTATTTCAGTTGAGCTTAGCTTAAATTGAGAGAAGGATTTCAGTTAGAATTCAGGAAGGGACACATGGCTTGAAACAGGTTGTTTAAAGGAAGTTGTAGTTGCCTTCCTTGGGACTTTTAAGGATGTGATTATAAATACTCTGTGATCATTTGGTCACAATCCTCCCAGAAATCAGATGTAAGGACTATAGGATCTCTTTAAAATTTTCTAAATCTATAAAACTTATTGAAAGTTGTTAATAAAAAATTAAGTAAACTTTCTAATTAAAAAAAAAACTTTCCTGAACTGTCACCTAAGTAACAGTGCTTCTTACTTTAAAATATATTTCAAAATGATTTTCCATTTTTAATATGTAGATAATAAATTGGATGGGATAAAAAATCAGAATCTTCATTAAAATCAAGTCTGGTTGTATAGTCCCACATAGAAAGGAGAAGAGTAGTTTGACATTTAAAACACTTGCTTGCACAAAAGACACTTCTTATTATCAAAAAATAATTAATTGTCCTGATCTCACCAGCTTTTATGTATTATAATTCATGGATTACTGAAAGTCATAATTGAATAATATGTAGATGTCACCTAGAGGTACTAAACCAATTCTCCCACTTGGAATTGCTTGACTAAATAAGAATGACACTAACTTTAGCATTTTCTCTCTGATTAGAGCCACTATAGATTTGCAGTCGCCTTCATGTAATATAAATCAATAAAGAATAATTTTCCAGGCAGTAAATCAATTGTCAGTTCACAGACCCTAATACCCCTGTGCAGGATTTATTGAAAAAATGAATGGCAGTCTTGTTAGTAGATGTACAGCATGCTTTATAGGGACATAATGGTATAAAACCCAGACTATTACATTCGCTGCAGTGAGGCACCAAACTTAGCTAACCCCTTCCTTACCAAGCAATGCTCTTCAATTGAACAGATTCGAGGTTTTCTGAACAATAAAATTAAATGACTAATGATGAAGGAGTTCAAAGAGGAAAAAGAAGAGTCTCCTAGAGAAGACAGAATAAACCTGTTTACTATGAATGACTTTTTGTGATGATGATCTAAAGGAAATGATAACCTAGGGTAATAACTCAAGCCCACTGGAATGCTTTTAGAAAAGAAGCTTCAGCGAACAAGGACAGAGGGCTGGTCTCTTCACACTTAATTTTTATGATCCTTGCACGAACAGCACATTTTCCATCACTGGGTCAATACTCAAACCATTTTCAGCTTGTCAGAATTTGCCAGAACTTATATTCCACTAACACAAGTCAAAGCCACATCTGTATATGTGTGTGTATGTATTTATATTCATACTTATACATTTATACATATTTTATATATGTATGTATAATATGTGTATGTATGTGTATAAGCATATATGTATTATGTACATTTATATGTATGTATGTATGTACATATATATATATATGAAAAATAAGAGTAGGTGGCATAATGGTTTAAAACTTAATAAATCCAGAAGTCAATGTATTCACTTTACAAAATCCTTCAATTAAAGAGCTGTTCTTATTCATTCAAAGCATAATCCAAACGATGAAACTTAGATTTATATACTTTTCAAGTAAATGCCTTTTGTTTAAAGGCAGAAACATCTGGAAAAAGTAAGGTAGAAGAGAAACAGAAAGGATGTCAAAACTGGGAAAAGTGAAGATAATTTAAGGAGAGGGATACAGATATGAATAAGGATGTAGTAAAAGACCTGGAAATCCATGCTCTAGTTCTAGTCTTGATTCAGCTGCCTATGTAGCCTTAGGCAGGTCATTCCCCCTCTCTATGTTTCAGTTTCCTCATCTATTGCAGTCCCATCAAGTTCTGCCATTCTGCAAGTCTATGATAATTATAAGATAAAAAAAGGTGGATTTTCCCCAAAAAACTTAAGTAATATTCTTAGGTGGTTTTCTAAACAAGAAAAAAAAATAAAACCTCAAAGTATCATAGTAGTAAATTTGGTCAATAGAAAGTCAGTTAAGATCAAGGTACCATATTGATCACAGAAAGGAGCTTAAGGGAAACTTCCTATATGTTCAAGGAAATCTGGATTGAAGAAACCTAAATTAAACATCTATGATGGTTCTTGCATCTTGCTATACATCCCAGAAGTCTGGTTGAAATTCTCTAATGCAGAGTTCTTCTTTAAGAAATTGTCTTCTCAAAAACAGTGGGGTAATGATTCAAATTCATATGGTAGATGCATGTATATTTTAGGCAAAGGAAGTAAAAAATATACTTTGCTCTGTAGCAAAGTGGGGTGGTATTCAAAGGCTTATCATAAATCCAGAAGAGGATCATTTCCTTACAAATAATAAAGGCTGCACACAGGTTTTAACAAAAGATAATAGGTTAAATGCACATACATTTAAACATTAAAACATTAAAAAGTGCATGCTTAATTAACTTGCTGAATTGTCACCTACTATATGAATTTATGGTCATATTTCTGCAAAATATATTCCATGAGAAGCATCAAAGTTTAATGTGTCATTAAATATAGACTAAAGTTCATTGTGAACTTTAACTCCTGTGCTCCAAATCACTAGAATTCTGTACATTAAGACAATGTGAACTGTGCTGTAGACAGTTGTAATGTCAATATCCAATGTGTTGTCAAATCTTATCTTTTTTTTTACTTTCACAATATTTCTCATAAACATCCTTTTCTCTCCATTACTGCAATAACCTTCTAATTGATCTCACTGCCTCAAGACTTTCCCCACTCTGATCTATTCTGACTTGCCTGCCAAAGTGATTTTCCTAAAGCAAAGGTCTCACCATGTCACCTCCACTACTCAATAAACTTCAATACCCCCTATTTTTCTTCCCACTTTTTCAGTCATACATTTCACTCCCCTTCTCATACTCTTCGCTCCAGTCATACTGCCTACCGCTACACCCTTCCTCATATACAATTTTCCATCTCTCAGTTCCATGTATTTTCATTGGCTGTCCTGCATGCTTAAAGTATAATTCCTGACCTCCCTCCCTTGGAAGCCCTGGTTTCATTTAAGATTTAGTTCAGATGATACCATCTAAGGCAGTTGGGTTTTTTTTTGTCTCAGTTCCCTAAATTGCTAGAGGCTTCCTCTCTAAGAATACCTTTAATCTACTCTGTGTGTAACCTTCCATGTGACCCTGAGTAAATGACTTAATCTCTGCCTATCTCAGTTTTCTTAACTACAAAATAGGGAGAATAATAGCAACTCTCTCATAGGGTAGCTGTGAGGGTCAAATGAGGAAATATCTGTTAAAAAAATTAGCATACTTGGTACATAGCAGGTACTTAAGTATATATTCCCTTACCTATGTATTATACATATATATGTGAATACATACATACATACACACACACAGAGTAGAACCTCAGTTTACAAATTTAACTCATTCCAAGATTCTTCTCATCATGTGATTTATTCATATGGCAGAGCAAATTTTCCCAAAGGAAATAATGTAAAGTCGGATGATCAGTACCACATCTTCAAAAATATTCATGTAAAAATAATTATTTATAATTTTAAGTAAGTTTTTTCTCCATAATGGGCCTGAAATACAATAGCAGTGATTAGTACAGAATATAAACTGAAAATATAATAAATTAACCTGCACTTTAACTTTGAGAAAATTTGTGGCTGGTGTGAGGGAGATTAGAGGGAGGAGGAGGAGGAAAGGTTAATACTTGGAAGGAGAATCTCCTTCTATGACAACATTGGGGACGTCAACATCCAGAGTGTTCTCTCTGCCTTCACTTATTTTTCATTTTTTAGAATCACTTTCATGTTTTGACGCACTGCTTTTTTCTTCTTTACATTCGTTTCTGACTAGGAATCTATGCAACGACACCTGTTTTTGAAATTTTTTTCAGAATGTCACAGGATGTGACATTGCATTATCGTTAAAGGTCACCCATTTACAAGCAATTCAAGTCCAAACATGATGTTCATACTGTGAATTTTTATTTGTTTTTGTTCATACTGCAGCTCAAATTTTGTGAAAATTTTTTCTTGTCCAGCATAAATCAGGTTACTCGTAAATTGATGTTTTATATACATATATATATACATATACACACACATACATATGTGTGTGTGTATATGTATATTTATTTATTCATTCATTCATGTATTGGTTTATTTATACATATATATGTTTATTCTCTTCCCTATGTAATATTCATACATGTACATATATATACTTATATGTGTGCATGTATGTATGCTGTCTCCCACATTAGAATTTAAGTTACTAGAGGGAATGGTCTGGTTTTTTGTTTGTTTTTTGCCTTTGCTTTCCCATTATTTAACCCAGTACCTGACACAGAATATGAGTTTAGTAAATGCTTGTTAACTGATTAATGTAACAGCTAAGCCACTGTCTATAAAGTCAAGGGAACAAGAATCTGAGCTTCACCCTTGCTAACTCTGGAAGCCTGGTGATTCCCTTCACTTTTCTGAGCCTTGGGTTTTTGTTTTGTTTTGGCTTTGTTTTTGTTCTCCCCAGGTAACAGCTTCCTTCATAGGAACACAGACATATAGTTGGAAGAGACTTTAGCTTTTTCTATCTAGTTGAACTCCCTCTTTATACAATGAGAAAACTAAGGCCCTGGAGATATTAAATAAATAACCTACAGTCATACAAGTATCAGTAGAGAAATTGGAAGCATAAAATGAAACAATATATGTAAAATGTTTTGTAATCAGAAAGTGTTATAAAAATATAAGCTAGAATTATCATTATATTTCAAAGGTAATATGGCATCCATGATAAAATGAAATTATATCCAGAACTAGAGGTCAGAGAGATCTCACTATCTTGCATGAATATATGAATTCAATCCTATCAGGAAGACAACATAGCTGCAACATTTCAACTCTACTATCATATTGTACAACATGTTACCCAAATGATGTGGTAAAGGGGTACTGGATTGGGAGACAGAAGCTGGACCAGAGTCCCACTTTTCCCACTTAAAACACGCCTGATCTTTGGCAAACCATTTAAGCTCTCTTTGTCTTAGCTTCCTCACCTGTAAAATGAATGGGTTGTACTCAATGTCTGTTAAGCTCCCTTCCAACTGTAAATATCAATGAATCCCATGAGATTAGTTGAAATAACTTTATTGTTGGGACATCATCCATTCATTCAACAAATATCTATTTGTATCCTTCTGTGTACAGAAATGATAAACATATACATAACCACACATCAACAGAGATTACATCAATTTCTTTTAAAAAGTTTAAGCAAAATAAATCAATCACTATGAAGAAGAGACCAAAAGAAGCTAGAAATCACTCCAGCCAATGCTTATTCTCTTTTCCAAGTGAAGAGATTGATAGGTGTTCTCAGGTCTTCTCATATTGGTATAGTAGTGATAATGATGATGAATATCAATCAAAAGAAAGAATGTTATGGAATATCCTTACTTCCCCACTTTCCATGCTCATGGAATACTTAAGAGTTGATATCTCCTGATTGGGGATAACAAATCATAAAAGAATCTGCCCCTCCAAATCCTATCTACTGAAAGTGTACCTAATTGTATGAGGAGACAATGGTAGAACAATTTGCCCTTCCTCCTCCTAGTTCATGCCTTTACAGGAATGTTCTCCAAAGGTTTTGAGGAGGTAGCCTTCTATCCTTGGCATAAGACTAGAACTTCTTGATACAGAAAAATGGTTCCTGAGGAAAGAATGGATATTCCAGTTAGTGGGGATAAGATTTTACTCTTTCCAAACTGACTTCTTCCTGGCAGAACTTCCAGTGTATATAGGTGTTATATCATCTTCAAGTCGGTAGAATAGAAAGATCAATTAGACCAGCACTCCATAACCTGGTTTAATCAGAAGTAGTAGACAGATATTCTTGAATTTTGCCCTGAATTTGGCTTCATCTCTTGCTTTTGCTTGCTAATGAGGTCAAAGTAAGCACCTCTAAGAATTGTTCTTGTCCCTTTCCCTTTGTTCCTCCATAAAAAAAAAGTCTCTTCAGATTGAATAGAAGAATGGAGACGTGGCCCCACTGTCTTAATATTTTTTTCTCCTCTCCTCTCTGCCCCACTTCACTTCTCTCTCTCTCTCTCTCCCTCTCTCCCAAGAAAATAATAGACCTGGATTTATGCCTAGATCTGCCTGACTGGTCCTAGAAAAGCTAATCTGGTACTCTGACCTTTATCAGAATAATTGAGTGACCTATGTTTAATACTATTATTATTAAGCATTCTAATTTATTATATATACCATTAATAGATTCATGTTATTGTGTGAATGATTACCTTGGTTCAGCTTCTACTGGATTAGTATGTTTCTTGTTGGGAAGAATGCTGGATTTGGAGGATCATATGGCCATCCATAGGAGGCAGCTAGGTAGCTTAGTGTACAGAGCATTGGAAGGTGACAGGAAAGTCAAATCTAGCCTGAGACACTTAGTAGCTATGTGACCTTGGGCAAGTCACTCAATCTGTTTCTCTTAATCTAATAGTAAACCATTCTAGTACCTTTGCCAGGAAAAACCCACGGACAAAAGGCCCAAGGGGTCATGAATGGTTAGACACAACTGAGCAACACAAAAAGTTTGAATCTGAGCTCTGCCACTTAATTATTGGACAGCAAGGGGGTGCAGTGGATAAAGTGATATGCAGGCATAAAAGACATCTTCTTAAGTTCAAATGTGGCTTTAGACATTTTACTAGCTGTGTGACTCTGGGCAAGTCACTTAACCCTGTTTGCCTTAGTTCTTCTTTAAAATAAGTTAGAGTTCTTTCTAGCAAGTCCAGAGGCAGATCATGCAAGATGGGCCAAGTGATTGGTGATCAAAAGAAGGGTGTGGGCTCTCTCTTCCACATTCACGTGAAGCACAGAAAAGGAGCCACCAAGCTCCAGGCTGTCAACTTCGCCAAGAGGCATGACTACATTAAGGGTGTTGTAAAGGACATAATTCATGATCCAAGCCAAGCAGCTCCTCTTGCAAAAGTAACTCTCTGAGATCCTTACCAAATTAAAAAGAGGTCAAAGTTGTTCATTGCTGTGGAAGGCACTCATACAGGCCAGTTTGTGTACTGTGGTAAGAAAGTTCAGCTTAACATTGGCAATGTCCTCCTAGTTGTCACTATGCCTGAAGGGACCATAGTGTGTTGTCTTGAAGAAAAACCTGGGAACTGTCATAAGCTTGGCCATGAATCTGGAAACTATGCCACAGTGATTTCCCACAAACCTGAAGCCAAGAAAACACAGGTGAATTTACCGTCAGACTCTAAGAAAGTGAGCTCCTCTGCAAACAGAATTGTGGATGGGGTTCTTGCTGGAGGAGGTCGTATTGATTAACCCATCCTTAATGCAGTCCACAAATACAAGGCCAAGAGAAAGTGCTGGCCTCATCTCCAGAATGTGGCCATGAGTCCTGTGGAATATCTCTCCGGAGGAGGTAATCACCAGCATATTAGAAAACCATTCACCATTTGAAGAGACTCCCCAGCTTGTTGAAAGGTCAGTCATCGTTGCCCAGCATACTGGTTGACTCCAGGGTATCAAGACTGGACAGGAGAAGGAGAATTAAAGTACAGAATCCTGCCAATAAAAATTATTTTAGGAACTGGAAAAAAATAAAATGAATCAGAGAAGGAAATGGCAACTACTCCAGTGTCTTTGCCAAGAAAACTCCAAATGCAGTCACAAAGAGTCAATGATTAAAACAACCAAACAACAACAACAATGGCCATCCTATTGTCTCTGCTAAATAACTATGGGACTTTGGACAAGTCATAACCTTTCTGGACCTCTGTTCCTTATCTGTCAAAACAGGGGATCATATTACATGGCCTTTGAGATTCTTTCTAGGTCTAAATCTAAGATCCCTTAGATTCTCTTATATATATATATTCCATATGCCAGCGATCCCCATTAGTTAAATATTTTTTCTTCAAGAAAAAAACTGTATGAGTTCATTTTTCAGACACTCAAAGACCAAAGCTAAAGGATTCCAGGAGTCCTGGCATTCTAGTAGATTTAGTGACATATTATAATCATTAGTTGGCAAAAAGTGCCGAAGCTACAGCCCATGCCTGTTTTCAGCATTTCTGTTAAGATATGATAGGCAGTGACAACACTAGCTTAGAATATAAATTCATTTGTAAAATCTTACACAGAAGACTTTTGGAAAATAATAAGCAATATCACTTCATACAGTAGTGAAATTAAGTAAAATGTAAAGCCAATTTAAAGAAAACTTGATGAAAGACCAAAGTAATGTTTGTCTAAGGATATTTGAGGATGATATTGAAAGAAAGAAAAACAGATGAAAAGCGGAATCTATAAAGATTTTTATAATAAATTTATTTCATCATCATGGGCAGTGAAGCTGACAAAGAAAATGAAAATAGCCCTGAAAAAATGGGAAAAGCAGTAACATTAGAACAACTGCTCACAGAGGAGGCCCTAACTAGTTGGAGGCAACAAAATTTGAAATCCATCAAGGTCTCAATTCTCATGCTCTGTGAGGGAAGGGAGAATGTGAAAAGCATGGGGAAAACTTGGGACCTGATTATTATTCCCTTGAAAAGGCAACCAAGAAAGCTCAATTATTACCATTTTTCTCCTTTCCTTTCTATGCATTTTATAAAATATCTACACATACATTGAATGAATCTTAGATAATAAAATTAGAAGGGAACAGGCAGGCTTTTCTCAGCAATATTACAAGGTAATTAATATATTTATATTCACACAACTGATTGAAAATATAAGTATACAACATCCTTGAGCTTATTTTGCTGTTATTCTGCTGCTTTGTTGTTTAGTTGTGGCTGATTCTTCATGACCCCATTTGGTGTTTTCTTGGCAAAGATACTGGAATGTTTTATCATTTCCTTCTCCTGCTCATTTTACAAATAAGGAACTAAGGCAAACAGGGTTGGGTGACTTGTGCAGGGTCACACAGATAGTAAATGTCTGAGACCAGATTTGAACTCCTAAAGAGGAATCTATCTAACTCCAGGCCCTGCACTCTATCCACTGAGCTATCTAGCTAACCCTGTCAATTACTGTCTATATTTTAAAAATTGAAATTATTTCTCCTTCCAAAAAATTAACCATCCACACATATGTTAAAATCATACAAGTTTCCTTGAAAGAAACAAAACATATCACTTTGATAATATTTTGATTATTAATATCAAGGTAGATATGTGGTCATCAAAGGTATTAATTTATGGAGAAAGTCCAATACTAACCCCAATTCAAAAAGGGACTCCCCACAGACAGCAAACAATCCAAATGTTCTTGTTTGTTGATGACATTGTGTTGATTGCATAAAATCACAGATAACTGCAAAACTTCCTAAATGAGATTCATAATTACTTAGGCCAGCTATCCACATCTGGAAAACCAAATGAAAAAAATGTCTATTGTTCAGATTATCACACACAGATTAATGAACAAACTATGGAGAATTCACCTACACATACATACACAAACACACACACATAAATACACCATATACAATACACACTGCAAATAGACAAGGAGCTGAATCTGTTCAGAATTGAGTAGGAAAAATATAAGCTAGGTTGCCTTTGGGAAATTTTACAGTCCTTTTAAAGACCCCAAAATTCTCTTTGAAGCCTAATTCCATCTTTTTAACACCAATATCCTTCTAGAGATATTATATAGGTATAATTCATAGAATACCACAATCTTCAAAGAATTGAAGATGCAAATCACCAAAAGGTTATTGAAAGATGTCAGGTGGGAGTGAGTAGGCTATACTAAATTGCAAATGAGAAATTACAACATTAAAGTTGTATAAAGGATATCATTGGGGAAACAAATGATCAGAAGGAAAAAAAATGATGAACCACTTATGTAATAAGAAGGATGGATAGCCTTTGTGCACAAGTGGTATCCATAAAATATCAAGAGAATATGAGCAGGGCCTCTAGCACATTGGATAGATATCAGCCACTGGTGAATTATTGGGAAGATAGGGATAAGAGATGAACAAGATGAGAATTTTTGGATAACTTGCAGCCTGCACTACTGGAAGAAATGCTATCATTGGGGGAAGGGAGAGGTGGAGTCAAGATGATGGAGTAGAAAGACCATATATTCTAGCGCTTCCCTCACAGCCCACAAAATACCAGTAAAAAATGTCTCTCAACAAATTCTAGAGCAGCAGAAGCCACAGAATGACAGAGTGAAGGAGATTTTCAGCCAGAGGTAACCTGGAAGGCCCACAGGAAAGGTCTATCTCATGGGACACTGAGCAGAGCAGAGCCCAGCCCAGCCCTGGTCATGCAGCAAGCAGAGGAACAGGACCAAAAAGGCTTCTGGGGTACAATTCCAGGCAGGGAGGGTCCCAGATCTCAACACATAAGCAACAAGGAAAGCTTCAAAGGTGAGTATGAGAGTGCATTCCAGGCTGGGTAAGAGGGGAACTGGGTCCTCCCAGAATGGGCCCCTAGTGGTAGCAGAGGCTGCAGCAGTAGCAACAGTAGGCAGTAGGCAGCAACGATGGCCAAGGAAGCAGGCTGGGTGCATTGTCTGGAAGCAGCCTGGGTGAATTGTCCAAGCTGCTCACCTTAAAGCTTTTGGGGGAATTGAGCAGCTGATCTGAACCTCAGCTCTAAGTGGTGGGCCTACCCACACCCAAAGCCCCTGGGATAATTGAGCAGCTGATCTGAATTTCAGCCTTAAGCACCATCCTGGCAGGGAGGAGGAGCACTGGGACCCTCCTCTTGACAAAGGATTCAGAAGTCAAGTAACTGGCTGGGAAAATGCCCAAAAAAGGGGAAAAAATAAGACCATAGAATGTTACTTTCTTGGTGAACAGGTATTTCCTTCCATCCTTTCAGATGAGGAAAAACAATACATACTGTTAGAGGAAGTCAAAGCTTCTATCTCCAGTACCTCCAAAATTAATATGAAATGGGTTCAGGCCATAGAAGACCTTGAAAAGCAAGTCAGCATCTTGCTAAAGGAGAACCAAAAAATGCTGAGGAAAACAACACCTTTAAAAAGAGGCTAACTCAATTGGAAAAAGAGGTCCAAAAAGCCAAATGAGGAGAAGAATGCTTTAAAAAGCAGAATTAGCCAAATGGAAAAGGAGGTTCAAAAGCTCACTGAACAATATACTTCTTTAAAATGAGAGTGGAGTTCAGGGAAGCTAATGACTATGAGATAAAACAAAAAGTTACAAAACAAAACCAAAAGATTGAAAAAATAGAAGATAATGTGAAACATCTCACTGGAAAAATAACTGAACTGGAAAATAGAAACAGGGGAGTCAAATTAAAAATTATGAGACTCCCTGAAAGCCACGATCAAAAAAAGAGTCTAGGCATTATCTTTCATGAAATTATAAAGGAAAACTGTCCTGACATTCTAGAACCAGAGGGCAAAATAAATATTGAAAGAATCCACTGATCACCTCCTGAAAGAGACCTGAAAAGAGAAACTCCTAGGAATATTGTGGCCAAATTTCAGAGTTCCCAGATCAAGGAGAAAATATTGCAAGCAGCCAGAAAGAAACAATTCTAGTATTGTGGAAATACAATCAGGATAACACAGGATCTGGAAGCTTCAACATTAAGGGATTGAAGGGCTTGGAATAGGATATTCCAGCAGTCAAAGGAACTGGGATTAAAACCAAGAATCACCTACCCAGAAAAACTGATTATAGTACTTCAAGGGAAAAAATGGTCATTCAATGATATAGAGGACTTTCAAGCATTCATGATGAAAATACCAGAACTGAAGAGAAAATTTGACTTCCAAACACAAGAATCAAGAGAAGCATGAAAAGGTAAACAGGAAAGAGAAATCATAAAGGACTTTCTAAAGCTGAACTGTTTACATTCCTACATGGAAAGGTAATATTTGTAACTCTTGAGACTTTTCTCAGTATTTGGGTAGGTGGAGGGATTATACACACACACACACACACACACACACACACACACACACACACATACACAGAGAGTACAGGTTGAGTTGAATCAGAAAAGATGATATCCATAAACAAATAAAATTAAATTAAGGAGCGAGGGAGGAAAATACTTGGAGGAGAAAGGGAGAAATGGAATGGGATGGACTATCACTCATAAAAGAGATAAGAAAAATCTTATTCAATGGAGAAGAAAAGAGCAGAGGTGAGAGGGAAAAAGTGAAGTTCACTCTCTTCACATATGGCTTAAGGAGGGAATAACATGCTCACTAAATTGGGTATGAAAATCTATCTTACAATACAGGAAAGTAGGGGAGAAGGGGACAAGTGGGGTGAGGGGGATGATAGAAGGCAGGGCAAATGAGAGAAGGGAGTAAGTAGAAGTAAACACTTTTGGGAAGGGACAAGGTCAAATGAGAGAATAGAAAAAAAAGGGGGGGACAGGGTAGGATGGAGGGCAATATAGTTAGTGTTTTACAACATGACTATTATGGAAGTCTTTTGCAAAATGACACATATTTATCCTGTACTGAATTGCTTGCCTTCTCAGTGGGAATGGGTGGGGAGGGAGGGAGGGAGAGAAGTTGGAATTCAAAGTATTGGAAATGAATGTTGAGAATTATTATTGCATATAACTGAGAAATAAGAAATACAGCCAATGAGGTATAGAAATTTATCTTGCCTTACAAGAAAAGAGAGAAGGTGGGGATAAGGGAAGTGTGGGGTGTGATAGAAGAGAGGACACATTGAGGGAAGGGATAATCAGAATGCATGGTATTATGGGGTGGGGGAAGGGGAGAGATGGAGAGAAAAATTGAGACAAAATTTTGTGGAAATGAATATTGAAATATAAAAATAAATAAAACTATTTAAAAAAAAGAAATACTAATCCACTAGAATCCACTAGGATAATAGAGAATGCATAATGATTTTTTAAAAACTGTATAAATTCATCATGTGATTAAAAGCAGAATATAGCTAGTAAAATAAAAGGACTTAGAGTTAAGATTATTCTGTTGATTGGGTGAAATGAAAGGGGCTAAATAATCTTTTGCTATTACAGTATTCCATTTGTAATGATTGGAAGCTCCAAGGGGACAGAAATTTTCTCTGAATAATTCTTATTAGGTATTTAATAAAGCATTTGATAAGATGATGATCATGATCATGATGAGACCAAGATGTTGTGGAGAATTTAAGAATGATCACATTCCAGAATTGGAAGGGTACAGTTCATCTAGGCCAAACTCCATTTGGATCATGTGTTTTCTCAATAACATCCCTGGCAAGAGATCATCCAGGCTTTTCTTGAAGATACTCAGTGAAAAGGAATTCACTGCCATCTAAGAGAACCCATTACACTTTTGAACAGCTTAAGTTGTTAATTTTTCTTTTAATTAGACTAGAAAGTCTGGTAGTTCCCTCTGCTTTCTAACCACTGATTCTGGGTCTGTCCCCTCAGACCAAGCAAAATAAATCTTTCTTTCATGAAGAAATCTTCAAATATAGAAAAATGACAATAATACCCCCTCTCTAAGTCTTCTGT
Organism: Notamacropus eugenii; assembly: GCF_028372415.1. NCBI lineage: Eukaryota > Metazoa > Chordata > Mammalia > Diprotodontia > Macropodidae > Notamacropus > Notamacropus eugenii. Next base: position 393,861,055 of record NC_092872.1, on the reverse strand, counting down.
TCTTAAATATCTTTTATATATTCCTTTAAGACCATGAAGTATTTTTAATCACAATTATTGTCACCACCATTTGTCTTATAGATAAAGAGACTCAGCGCAAAATAGTTGTGTTTCTCAACTTACCTGGAAGTTGAAGATTAGAATTTTTAGTGATTGTGAGATTCCCATTAAGGGAATAATCCTATTTGCATGCTTTTTATTATAGTGACTTAGGGGTTCAATTGGCTGAAGTACTGTCACGAACAAGCCAGGTTTAGGAAAGAACTTGTTAAAGGAAAAGGATAGAAAGTCTGATAACACACCTGGTAACTTTAAAAAAAGATATAAGGGACTGGTTTTCCATTTCCTCTCTTAGATGATAGGGAAAGTGGTGATATTTTAAAGCTTTGATTATTATCTGTCTGGAATTAGTGTGCCTGATTCAAGGTGGAAAATGTGCTTTTGCAAAACATTTATAAGAAAACTACGTCTGCTTTTAAGAAATAGAGAAGCTGAAATCTAGGGGTGGGCATAGACTCCCATTTATGACATTCTGTAAACCAGGGGTGGGGAACCTGCAGCTCCAAGGCCACATGTGGTCCTCTAGGTCCTCAAGTGCAGACCTTTGACTGAATTCACACTTCACAGAACAAATGCTCTTAATAAAAGGATTTGTCCTGTAAAACTTGAACTCAGTCAAAAGACCTCACTCAAGGACCTAGAAGGCCACACATGACCTCAAAGCTCCTGGTTCCCCACCCCTGCTGTAAACCAAAAGTTCTTAACTTGGGATCAATAGAACCATCACCACCACCACCTCACCCCACAGCCTAGAATGGGCCTGTGGGGAGGTTCCATGGACAGGTTATTGTGGGGGCACAGGGTATATTAACCTGGATTGGAAAAAGTTATATCTTCATTTTCCTTAGCCTCTAATTGAAATTTAGCATTTCCATCAATTATTTTAAAAGCAGTCTTCTAGGAAGGGATAAAAAGACTTCACCAGACTCCAAGAAGTCCATTACCAAAAAACAAAGAAGATAAAGAACTCTTTTTAATACAACAAGTATATATTCAGTTTGAGTAAAAGCAGCTGGAGAAATCAACATAGTCTTCCTTTAGGACGTGGCACCTGAGATGAGCCTTGAAGGGAAGTAGGGATTCTAAGAGTCAAAAGTGAGGCTAGAGAGCATGCCCAAAATTCTGGTGGAGCAGTGAAAAGAGACAGGGATAGGGTAGAGCCAAGATGGTGGAGCAGAAAGATGCATATACTCTAGCACTTCCCTCATATCCTACAAAATACCTATAAAAACTGACTCTCAACAAATTCTAGAGCAGCAGAAGCCATAGAAAAACAGAGCGAAAGAGTTTCCAGCCAAAGGTAACCTGGAAGGCTGACAAGAAAGGTCTATCTCATGGGATGCTGAGCAGAGCAGAACACAGCCCTGGCCACACAGCATGTGGAGAAATAGGACTGGAACAGGCCTCCAGGGCAGAATCCCTAGCAGGGAGGGTCCCAGATACCTCAACCCATAAGTGAAAAAAGAAAGCTCCAAGGGTCAATGTGGGAGGGCCTTCCCAGTTGGGTGAGAGGAGATGAGGTTCCCCCAGCAATGGCCCCAAGCATGAAAGAGGCTGAGGCAGCAGACTACAAGCAGCTATGGTGGCCAGGAAGAAACCTGGGTCCTTTGTCCAAGCAGCTCAGCTTAAAGCCTCTGTCAGTAGGGAGCAGTTGATCTAAACTTCAGCCCTGAGTGACTGCCCTTCCCCCACCTAAAGCCCAGGGGAACCAAGCAGCTGAGTCAAATCTCTTGACAAAAGATTCAGAAGTCAAGTAACTGGCTGGGAAAATGTCCAAAAAAGGGAAAAAAAAATAAGACCATAAAAGGTTACTTTCTTGGTGAACAGATGTCTCCTCCCATCCTTTCAGATAAGGAAGAACAAGGCACACTATCACAGGAAGTCAAGGCCCCTGCCTCCAGGGCCTCCAAAAGGAACTTAAATTGGGCTCATGAAACAGAAGAGCTTGAACAGCAAGTTACCAGCTTGCTAAACAAAAACCAAAAACATGCTGAGGAAAATAACACCTTAATAAAGAGGCTAACTCAATTGGAAAAAGAGGTCCAAAAAACCAATGAGGAGAAGGAGGCTTTAAGAAGGAGAATTAGTCAAATGGAAGGGAAGTTTCAAAAGCTCACTGAACAAAATAATTCCTGAAAGAGAGAATTGAGTTCAGGGAAATGAATGACTATGAGATAAACCAAGCAGTTAAAAACAAAACCAAAAGTTTGAAAAAATAGAAGACAATGTGAAGCATCTCATTGGAAAAACAACTGACCTGGAAAATAGATACAGGAGAGACAACTTTAAAATTATGGGACTACCTGAAAGCCATGATCAAAAAAAGAGCCTAGATATTATCTCCATGAAATTATAAAGGAAAACTGTCCTGACATTCTAGAACCAGAGGGCAAAATAAATATTGAAAGAATCCACTGATCACCTCCTGAAAGAGACCTGGAAAGAGAAACTCCTAGAAATATTGTGGCCAAATTTCAGAGTTCCCAGATCAAGGAGAAAATACTGCAAGCAGCTAGAAAGAAACAATTCTAGTATTGTGGAACTACAAACAGGATAACACAGGATCTGGCAGCTTCAACATTAAGGGATTGAAGGGCTTGGAATAGGATATTCCAGAAGTCAAAGGAACTGGGATTAAAACCAAGAATCACCTACCCAGAAAAACTGAGTAAAATACTTTAAGGGGAAAAAATGGTCATTCAATGATATAGAGGACTTTCAAGCATTCCTGGTGAAAATACCATAACTGAAGAGAAAATTTGACTTCCAAACACAAGAATCAAGAGAAGCATGAAAAGGTAAACAGGAAAGAGAAATCATAAAGGACTTTCTAAAGCTGAACTGTTTACATTCCTACATGGAAAGAAAATATTTATAACTCTTGAAACTTTTCTCAGTATTTGGGTAGGTGGAGGGATTGTACACACACACACACACACACACACACACACACACACACACACACACACACATACACAGAGAGTACAGGTTGAGTTGAATCAGAAGAGATGATATCCATAAACAAATAAAATTAAATTAAGGAGCGAGGGAGGAAAATACTTGGAGGAGAAAGGGAGAAATGGAATGGAACAGCCTACAACTCATAAAAGAGATAAAGAAAAATCTTGTTCAATGGTGGAGAAAAGGGAGAAAGGGAGAGGGGAAAAGTGAAGCTTTTCTCTCCACGTATGGCTTAAGGAGGGAATAACATGCTCACTAAATTTGGATGAAAAATCCATCTTACACTACAGGAAAGTAGGGGAGAAGGGACAAGTGGGGTGAAGGGAATGATAGAAGGGAGGGAAAATGGGAGAAGAGAGTAACTAGAAATAGACACTTTTGTCAAGGGACAAGATCAAATGAGGGGATAAAAAAATAAGGGTAGAAAGAGTAGGATACAGGGCAATATAGTTAGTATTACAGAATATGATTATTATGGAAATCTTTTACAAAGCAACACATATTTAGTGTGTATTGCATTGCTTGCCCTCTCATTGGGGATGGGGAGGGCAGGAGGGAGGGAAGGAAAGAAGTTGGAATTCAAAGTATTAGAAATGAGTGTTGAGAATTATTATTGCATATAACTGGAAAATAAGAAACACAGGTAATGGGGTACTGAACTTTATCTTGCCCTACAAGAAAAGAGAGAAGACAGGGATAAGGCAAGGGTGGGGTGTGACAGAAGGGAGGGCTCACTGAGGGAAGGGGTAATCAGAATGCAAGGTATTAGGGGGTAGGGAGAGATGGGGAGAAAAATTGGACATGTTGCAAAGCGATGTAAAAGCAATTAGTATTAAAACAATTGACTGAATTAATTACTGAGACTAAACCATAGACATCTTTAGTTTGGGGAAATGAATTTTAGTCTAAGTTTCCTGGAGACAGGTAACCCTGGGTAAAATTTGGCATTGATAGAAAAGTTAAGGTTTTAATGGTAAATTTGATTTTATGATTATTATTTAATCAAGAACTAGAACATGTATAGAAAGGCATGCAAGCCACTTAAGACTTGCCTCAAAAGATGTTCCTTAGCCAATATGAAATTATAGTCATATCTGAAACCTGGATATTGGAATTTGTTATTTTAAGATGCTATGGGACTATTAATTGACTGTCCTTCTGAGTGTAACTCCAGCTATGGATAACAAGAAAGGCAGTCTGAGCCTGCAATCCATGATGCTAGTAAGCCTGTAAGATGCTGGTATGAATTGCAAACGGTGATCTCATGGGAAGGGTGGGAGAGCAGCTGTTTAGCCTGGGCTGAGGTAGGATTCTCCTGACTCAATTTCCCCACTGACACCTGACAGATTTTAAGCCTGACTGAATGCAAGCTGACAATCTACTTCTACCTGGAAATGACATGAAGTTGGGGAGATATTGTTTCCCTGCAGTGTCCCTACTCTTAGTGGCAATTTCCTATAGTCAAAAGGTTTGTAAGCTTAATATCAGATCTATTAAATTATAGATTGTTGGTAGGGGAACATCCAAGGTCAAGTCTAAAATTAAACTATTAGGCTTAGGACTTTAGACCAACAACAACAAGCTAGGGTCCTTTAATTTTTAGTAATAGTGTGGAGACAATTAGGTCAAGGACTTATGAAGTTAGCATACATAATTATTATTTGTGTCTCGGTTGCTTAATGTTAAAAAAAAAATTTGCTTGTGGTCTATATTGTAAATGCTTTAAAAGAAGTATCACCTGACCAAAAGTTGGAATTGTTTTATGTGATATGAACTGTGTTAAAAATGAAAAATAAAATAAAAAAAAGAATAGCAAATGTGAAAATAAAAGTGATTGGGCAGGGAAAAAAAAAAAGAGACAGGGACTCAATCGTAGAAATGGCAAATGGATTTTCACAAACTTCAAGTAGACTGCTTTGCCTGAAATGTAAAGTGCATGAAGGGAAGTTATGTGAAAGCAATTTGGAAAGGTAGATGATCTGGATTGTGAAGAACTTTAGATGTAAAACAAGGGAGTTTATATTTTATACAAGAGACAATAGGGAACCACAAGTAGAGGAATGATAGGATTGTATGTGTGATTCAATGATGACATATTAGTGGTTATATGGAAGAGGACCGGAGAAGACTTAAGACAAGAAGACGAATTGCAGGCTGTTGTAACAATCCAAGTGAGAGGTGAGTAGAACTTAAATGGGGGCATTTACTGTCTAAATAATATAGAAGGGACAGATACAAAAGATACTGTCGATGTACTATTGGCAATATATGGTAGTAGACTGGATACAGGGGGTGAAGAAGAATAAAGGGTGGTGTATGGCCCTGAGGTTGTGAATCTAGGCGGCAACAAAGATGTTGGTTCCATCACATGAATTTATGATACTTCAGTCAATGAGTCGGAAGTAAGAGATTCAGATGGGGGGGAGGGGACAAGCAGGAATCTTTTGTAAACAATAGACAGCTAATCTGAGAATCAGAAAGACCTGGGTTCTAGTCCCATTTCAGACACACCCAGACAAGAAGTTTAACATCTAAGTGCCCCAAGGCAACTCTCTAAAGCTACACAGGGCCAAGTGCTAAATTATACAGATAGAGAAAACTGCTCCCTCTTGGTATAAGGAACTCCCTGTGCCAATTAAATCACAGAACAGTTTCAGAGTTTTTTCTCCCATTGAAAATAATTTAAATCACCTCTAGCTCCTGAGTGTTGGCATTTAAGATTTGGCAATTTTAATAAATAGCTATTTACCAGCAAAGGGTTTTGTGAATAATTCTTTCCTTGGTAAATGCCACCCATCAAACTCTCCCAGAAATAAATGGGAAAATTGAAGTATTAATGAAGCTTTCAGCCTCAGAATCAGTTGATCCTTTGACACAGTTTGCCAGTGTTCATCCACCAAAGCTTGCAACTCTAAAAGTGGTCCCCAAACACACTAGATTGGACAAAGTGGGTATCAGAGATTAATAGTTCAGTATTAGAGAAGCTCATGCACTACTTCAGATGCATAAAGGAATACTAATCATCCTGAGAGCAGCTCTTTATGCTGGGGCTGCAGTCACCAAGTGACCAGAAGTCAATACAGCCAACAGTCTAGAAGGCCTCTAGGAATTCTGTTTTGTCAAGAATGCTGAGACACACGTTTATGCTGGTGGAAAAATAAACTGTCAATAGGACTTTGAAATTTAGACTGTAAAAGACTTTTTTTGAGAGTTGGCAACTCTAAGTGTCTTAAACATGCCATACCTGGTGATGGCCACATCAACAATGTCAGTTTTTATCATTTTCTCTCCTTTCTGAAACTTTTAAAATATTTCTATTTTAGTTTAATTTCAAATTCTCTCTCTCCCTCTAGCCCCTCCCACATTCACTGAGAAAGCAAGAAATATGATACTTATGATATAATATACATATGCAGACATTCACAACCTATTTTTTCATTAGCCATGTTCAAAAAAATAAGAAAAGAATATAAAGAAAAATAATATATTTCAATCTGCACTCTGAATCCATCAGTTCTCTATCTGGGGATGGATAACAGTTAACATTACGAGTCCTTCGGAGTTGTGATGTATCACTGTATAGATCAGCGTGCTAAGTCTTTCACAGTCGATTATCTTTACAATATTACTTTTGCTCCATAGATTTTTCACCTTATTCTATTCACTTTTACATCAGTTCATATAAGTCTTCCCAACTTTTTTCGGAAACCACCCTTCTCAGCATTTGCACAATAGTATTCTATCATATTCACACACTTGCTTGGTCATTACTCAATTGATGGACATCCAGTTTTTACAATTCCCAAAGTGATTCACATTTGTATTATTTTCTTTTCTCCAATCAAATTAGAAGACAAGCAAATAAGATTACAAGTATAATCTTACATCTGTAAAACATTTTTTTACAAAATAAATCCTATTTTGCTAATGATTTCTAGTATAAAGTCAGAAATGAATTTCCCTGGAAATGATGTCCCAGAAGATTGAAATCAAAAACTTTGTGAATGGAAAGAATGCCTGGTGCTCATCACTTTTTCATTCACCATGAGTTCTACTTCTACTAAAAATTAGTAGCCACCTAGCATTGTGCTTTTATTTTCAGTATTGTGTCTATCTTCACACTGCTAGTGGATATACTAGTATCATTTCTTTCATTTCTAGCCTTCTCTTCACTTGACGTTCACATCTTCCAGAATTCTACTACCTTCTCTTTTATTTTGTCTAGACATTAGGTCATAGTTCACAGAACTGGGACACACACATTTACATATTTCCTACTAGGGGACTTCCTAGTAAACATTTAATAAGTGTTGGCTGAATGAATACATGTTATATGAACAATCAAACTCCTTAAATGTTATTATTCTATTTCAGTAAAATAAATTAGTATCATATTTTGAAATTCTCCACAGTGAGATCACTTAAAACTTAAGGAGTCACTATTTTTGAATAATGAAAGCAACTGACTCTTCAAAAAATGGAGACCTTTTTTCAGCAAGAAGTGAGAGACACGGAGACATAGAGACATAGAATCAGAAAAAGACAGAGACAAGGACAGAAACAAACACTTAAATAACTCTCTAGTACAAGCTTGGACATAAACCAGAGGACTAACCCATGTAGAAATTTAACCTGCCAACCATCTCTGTATGTATGTTCCTCTTTTCCATCCCCAGATACTGAAGACTCAGAAAAGGAAATGCCCACCACCAAAGTTCTTGGAACCTACAAATTTTTCCAAATAAGATGTAGATATGATTTTTATCAATAAAATGATGCTAATGAAGATGAAGTACCATCTGCTTTGACTTTGAATCCTAACAACTGGGCCTTTCTATCTGATTTGCAACTAAACTCTATTTTACATGTTACCTCTCTCTATTAGAATGTAAGCTCCTTGAGAACAGAGGCTGTACTATTTTTTTATTTGGAACTCCAGAGGTTTGTACTTAAGAGCTTGATAACACTTTTTCAGCCTTCCTTTTTTTTTCATTCATCCATATAAGCTCTTTTGATGAGTTGTAAACTTAGCTGATGAATAAATGAGAAGAATCTACTATTCTAGAGATACTCCTTTAGAGGAAGGTCTAAGGTGTAAATGTGGCTTAAGATGTGTTGAGATGAAGGTCGCATGATGAAGAATGCTATCTATCTCCAAAGACAGAACTGATGAATTCAGGTACAGATTGAAGCATATGGTTTTTCATTTTTTTTACTTTTCTTGCTTTTTTTACAACATGGCTAATATAGAAACATATTTTCCATGAATTCACATATACAATGGGTATCATATTGTGGGTGGGGAGAGGTTAATTAGAGGGAAAAAGAGCATTTGAAACTCAAAATAAAAATATGCTAAAATAAATCAATAAAAAATTTAAAGATAAGTTGAGATGTCTGGTTCAGAAATTTAAGCCATTTCTAGGGGAAAAAAACTTGTAGAAAGATACTAAAAGGCCTGAAGGATGCAAAAGCTAGAGTGATAATGGGTCATTCTCTTTGGCCCTGCCCCTCCAACACACACACACACACACACACACCCACACACACATACACACACACATACACACACACATCAAAGCATCTCTGGAAGCTCTTTTTATAAGCATTCTGGTACCAATGGTTGTCTTTTAATATTATGTCTTTCAAGAAACCAATATACCAATCATCATCATTACATTCATTTCAGAGATGGGCAAATTGAGGCATGATGTGATGAGCAAAGTTGTGCAGGCTCATGTAGCAATGACACCAGCTCAGCTGGGTGTGGAGTTCACCCTGAGAATTCGACCTTAAATAGCTTCAACTCAGCCCTGCCTGAAATAGGAATTCTTCTGATCTCTCTGGCAGGTGTCAAACCTCTCCCACTGGGTATGTCAAATTCTGGCTGAGGAATCAAAAAAGGGGTTTGGGAATGTGGGGACTGGCAACCGCCTACCTGTTGGTAGGTGGATGTTTTATCTGACATAATTAATTACCCACAACATGAATACAGCAAACAAGCTCCCTTGAGTTTTCTTTTCTCTGCCAAGATGGTTTCTGATTCACACCAATATATTTTTTTCTGAAAAGCACATTTTTTTCTCCAGCTCACCTTCTCCATTTATTATGGATGCTACTGTTGACATGGCAACATTCAGTTGCGTTTGCTTCGGAACTAAGCATTTATAACTATACAGAGAGGTGATCCCAGAAACTTAGAAAAAGAACCTTATGACAGGATATTTAGATTTTGGAAACACAACAAGGACAATGAAAAGGTCATTGGAAGCACAGCTGCAAGGAAACTTAGAGATCATATAGTATAATCTCTCATATTCTAGATGAGGAAACAGGCTGAAAGAATTTAAGTGACTTGCACAAGCACTGATAAACAAGGAAAGGAAATACACCAGTTAAAGAACTTTAGTATGTAGAACTAGAAGATATCTTAGAGATAATTTATTACAGATGAGGAAATTGAGGCCAAAAGACTTCTGCTCTAAATCCACTATTCTTTCCATGACATGTTGCTCTCTATATTTAAGGTAATGTGCTGCCAAAGAAGACCATGCCATTAGAGAAATAATGACATGACTTGCACTTGACTTTGTTTTGAGTGAGGGAGGGCTGTGCAAGGTCACCAGCCTCACTTCTCCTCCAGAGCCATCTGAATCCAGTGACCAGATATTCATCAGGATGACTGGAGATGACCCAGGATGAGGGAAATGGGGTTAAGTGACTTGCCCAAAGTCACATAGCTACGGAGTGTCAAGTGTCTGAGGTGAGATTTGAACTCAGGTACTCCTGACTCCTGTACTGGTGCTCTATCCACTGCACCATGTAACTGCCCCCAATACAGCTTGGTAAAAGAGACACAAAAAATAATGATGAAAATAATATCCAAATGGTAAAAGAAGTACAAAATTTCACTGAAGCAAAGTGTTCCATAAACTTAGAATTGGCTAAATGGAAACTAATGTCTCCCCAAGATCTCAAGTAGCAATAAGGCAAAGTCAAAAGAAAGAGAAAAAAAGAAAATAATGTAAAACATCAGAAAAACAACTCACCTAGAAAACAGATTGGGGGGGGGGGATAATTTAAGAATTATTGGACTACCAGAAAACCATGATCAAAAAAAAAAAAAGATTTCAGAGGTCACATTTCAAGAAATTATAAGGAAAACTACACCAATATGTTAGCTCTAGAGGGTAAACTAGAAACTGAAAGGTCCCTTCCTGAAACAGATCCCGAAATGAAAACTCCCAGGAATATTGTAGTCTAATTTCAGAGCCCCCAGGTCAAGGAGAAAATTTTGTAAGCATTCAGAAAGAAACAATTCATATATTCTAAAGCCACAGTCAGGATCACACAAGACTTGCCAGCTTCTACATTAAAAGATATTCTAGAAAGCAAAGGGAGCTAAAATAACCAACCCAGAAAAACTGAGTATAATACTTCCGAGGGAAAAAATGATCATTTAGTGAAACAGGATTTTCAAGCATTCTTGAAGAAAAAACAAAAGCTAAATAGAAAATCTGACTCTCAAAGACAAAATTTAAGCATAAAAAGGTAAACATGAAAGAGAAATTTACGTCTTAAGAAACGCAGTAAAGTTAAACTTTAGTAAATTTATAAATTAAATTTATTAAACTTACATTTTTATAGGAAGATAATACATCACTCCTAAGAATGTCATCATTCCTAGGGCAGTTAAAAGGAGTTTACATAAGCAAATGTCATTGATTATGTTGGAATGCTCTCTCAAACAAATAGCACTGAGAAGAAAACACACCTCTCTCCTCAAATCCCTACCAGTCATTTGAAATTAGAGTCAGTTTGTCACTCTGTAACTAATTTTCTCTTTACTCAGACAGCTGCTTGATTCAAAATCAACCATGCAGAGGACTGTGCTTTACCAAAATTCCTCTGTGGGTATGAATTGTAACTCTTCATCATGCATACATTCATTCAATAAAGATTTAGTAAACTCCAATCATGTGCAAAGCATTATTATTCATTTTGGAAAAAATATCAGGTTTAGATAAGACATAGTCCCCCCCTCTCATGAACCTTATGGTCTAGAAGGATGTCACAAACACAAATGATGACGTGATGCAATTCTATGTCATAAGCATATGTATAATATAAATATAATTTTATAATGCACATTATAATCTTAACTGATCATGGTTAGTACTGAAAAATGTAACCTAAGTTTTGGTAGCTCCAAATTCAACAATTTCCACATAAATAAAGGCAAACATTTGGCACAGATATTTTTCTCCTTGCTAGAGGAAGCTGGAATTGCACATTAGCAGCTCAGCAGAGTCTACTCTAGTTAATATTTGTGCATTTGGAAGGAGGTTGGGAAAATATACACTATCTCTGTTCAGCATGATTGCTCTAGGAAGCACTTCTGCCTCCAGAGAAATCAGGTGCCTCGTGGCCCAGCAGAAATTTATAGAAGAGAAAGTCTGTTTATGAGAGGCAAGTGCATAACCCAGATTTGTCTCCTGATGACAACTTAGGAATCTGAAATTTCCCAGCCTCCCCCCTCCCCCTGTGAGTTGGTTTAAATTGCTGTTTTTCAAGTCAAGAACACCTGTTTAGTATTTGCCTCTTCTCCCTTCTCTGGTATATGGAGCCGCTAAGAGAACAATATCTGAAGGTTTTAATGCATAAGAAATACAAAATATCGACAGATCCGGGCCCATTATACAATCCTTACCCTGCCCCCCTAATGAGGTAAGATTTAAAAGGATTGGAAAAAGTTGTAATATTGGGCTCCAGAGTTTGTTTTCTCTCTAGGTTCTAACTGCTACAGACTAGCTTGGATGGAACTGTGTAAAACAGAGGTTATAAACAGTTTGCACACAACTAGGTCATAGCATAGACCAATAGGTAAACAAATATTCTGATGTTTGACATTAGATATTTCTTCCAAATTCCTTACATTCAACGCAAACTCCATTGAGGCCATACAGATTCACCTTGTGAATTACCTAATGGCTGAATCTAGTGACAATGCAACATTTTACACTTATTAAAGCTTTATTAAAAGGAACATCAAAAGGGGCATTTATGACCACTTAGTGTCCTAGTACCATAGAGCAAAAACAAGGGCAACTCAGCAAATCCTATTTAAAAATGAAGTAGTCATTTAATTTAAGATATTCAGCAACCTCATCTTTAGAAAACTAGATTTTTCCTGTTTTCTACAAAGTTATTATTCATTTGTAGGATGGTCTTCAGCATGAAAACTCCCTCCATGTATGCAGACTAACGCCTCATCTGCAAGTTATCCTAGAGAGTTTTCTGGAATCTCTGAGAAGTTAACTGAGTTGCCCTTGATCACACAGCTGGTATTTGTGCAAGGTAGTAATTGAATCTCAATTTTCCCTTTTAATGTAAATTCATTGAGGGTAGGAACTATTTCACTATTTTCTTTGTGTCCTCAGTGCCTAAGCACAGCCTAGAGTAGACATTTAGCAATTTTTACTTATTGTTAATTCCTACCTCCACATATACTCATCTATCCATAAGGCTAAATTACCATAGACTACACACACATACCAACACACACACACACACATGCATGCATATGCATATATGTATATATACATTGATTCAAAAACTCTTTTAATTTGCAAATGAGGAAGAATATAAACTAGGTCAGCAGTCAAAGTCTATCATATAGTTTTGTTCTGTTTTTCAGAAATATAAGAAATTATTTCATGGGCAGTTTCTTTTTCACAGTAACAAGTACTTTATTCAATGATACTCTGAGTATTAATATCAAGCATGGCAAAACAAAGTGATGAATATTTGCTTCCATCATGGGGGATGTCAATGTCAAGTCTAAATGGAAGAAGGATTCCCTTTAGATAATGAGGCCATTTAGATATTCTTGCTTGAAATGACATTGTGCTGATTGTATTCTGATCTGAAACCCCACAACATTCCCTGAACGTATCTCAGCAAGACGTTTTATAACTCTCTTCCTCTTCATAGCCAAGCTTGTAGGAAGAGTTGTCTTCTCTTAGCATATATTTCCTCACTACCCACTGGCTTTTCAACACATCACAATGATAATTTTGATCTCACCATTCCATTGAAATGGATCTCTCGTAGGTTATCAAATAATCTGTCTGCTAAGTCTAAAGGACACTTAATCTTCCTTCAAATATTGATATTTTTGGCCAAACTTGCCTCTTGGAAATTCTCTTCTTCTATGGCTTCCATAAACTCATCTCGCTCTCTCTCTGTCTCTGTCTCTGTCTCTCTCTGTCTCTCTCTCTCTCTCTCTCTCTCTCCTTTCTCTCTCTCTTTCTCCTCTTCTCTTCTCTCCTCTCTCCTATGTCATCTCTTCTTCTCTTTCATTCTCTTTCATCTCTCTCTCTCTCTCTCTCTCTCTCTCTCTCTCTCTCTCTCTCTATCTATCTGTCTGTCTGTCTATCTGACAGCACATGGTTCAGTTTGGATCTTCTTTGCTCGTTCATCATCCAACTTCATACACTAAGCACTAGTGTTCCTCAAGGTACCATACTAGGCAGTCTTTTTATTTTATGATCTTTACTTGGTTGTCTCAGATATTCTCATGGGTTTAATTACCATCTCAACACTGATGATTTCCAAATCTTTATGTTCATTTCTTCTCTCTCCTGAATTCTATCATACATATTACCTACTGACCAACCTTCCCTTGATGTATGTGTCATCAAAAATTAAAATTCAACTTGTCTACAACAGAACGCAGCATCTTTGCCCCCTAAACCTGTACCTCTTTCCAACTTCCCTATTTCAGTTCTTCAAGTCAACCAAGTTCATTATCTGAGTCATCATTTATTCTTCCCTCTCCCTTCTTGTCACATCATTCTTCTCTCTGTGTACACTGTAGTCCCTGTGATAGTGCAGGTCTTCCTCATCTCTCATCTGGAGTATTGCAATGGCTTCCTAATTCCTCTCCCTGCTTTCAGCATTTCGCCTCCTTTAATATGTCTTTCCCTCATCTGCCAAAACAATCTTCCTAAGTTATAATAAGCCTGACCATGTCATTCTCTTGCTGTAAAGCCTAATAAGGTTCCCTGTTTCTTTGAAGACACAAAGAAAACTTTTCAACTTTGGATCTGAGGGGCTATCACATTCTGGCTCTAATCAGCCTCCCCAAACCTCTTATATTAGTAGCCATCATGTGTGCCACCTTCTAGTCTAGAGATGGGGAATCTGTGGCCTTAAATCCTTTTAAGAAAAAGATTTGTTCTGTTTGGATTCAGTCAAAGGGCTGCACTTGAGGACCTAGAGGGCCACATGTGGCCTTCAGGCCTGCTCTGTTCAAACTAAATTAATAGCTACTTCCTAAATTTGGCATTCTACCCCCTCTCTCCCATGAATTTTGAAAAGCTATCCTCCATGTCATGTCAATTCTTCCTCCATTCAGAAAATACAAGTTCACCTTGTAGATTTATTTAATTTTTACATCTACCTTCAAGGCAACATTTTTTATTTATTCAACTTCTTTCACTTCCTCCTTTAAATATTGCCTTTTTCCCTCAGTTGTTAATGCCATCAGTCTCCTCAAATTACTTTGAGTTTATTTACATATGAAAAATATAATTTTTATACTAGAAATTTTGTATGTCCTAGTAAAGTTAAAAAAAAGCTCCAAGGGGCAGGTAGGAACTTTTTTATAACAATCTTTGTAACCTCAGCATAGTGCCTCACTAGTTAATAAATATTTATTGAATTGAGTTGAATCACTCAAAAATATACACAAAATATAGGCCTACCAATCTAAAAAAGGAATGATCTAGGGAACAAAGAATATCTATTGTATAAATCATAATGTGCAGCCATCTGTACTGTACAGAGATCTTGGACAGATACTTCAGAAAGACAATGAACTAAACTCACACTTGAACCAAAAGAAGACAATGCTAGACTTCATTTGGGAAATTATGCAGCATTTTCACCAACTACAACATTTTCCCTAAAACAAAAACTCACCTTTGTAACACCAATATTCTTTCAACAATGCTACATAACTTTGAATGATGAAATATCACAGTCTATAAAAAAAATCGACTGTAGATCTCCCAAAGAGTAGTACAGAGATGCATGATGGGTGTAAATAGGCTACAGCATATTACCAATGACAAACCGAATGTGAGAAGCACACAGAAGGTATCATCATAAACATCTATGTATAGGAAAAAGAAGCAGATTGGTCATTTAGAGAAATACAGAGATAACAGACAAAAAATACCCATTAGTCCTCATATAATGTTAAAAAACCTTGAGGAAGGTCAACCACCTATTAATGATTTATGGAACGATATAGGCAAGAGTCAGTGGATGAGTTATAATTTTCATCACTAAAAAGTGTATTCATATCAATGATATAACAGATTAATATTCTCTTTAATACTAAAAATAACATATATACATAGGCACATATTAATTTAATGATAGTTTATATAGATATATAATTTTATGGCTCTGCAATGATTTTATATATATATATAGTGTGTATATATGCATAGACATACATAGATGTTTAATTTAAAGCTCATAAGAATAAAATCTCCATTTTAAAATTTTATTGACATCCTTAGTTTTTAGTTTACCTTCAATTTTGTGTATGACTCTCTTTCTCCCCTGCTTAGAGAGTCATTCTCTATAACAAGGAATTAAAGTAGAAGAGTAAAAATAGTAGTTCAGCAAAATGAGCCAATATACCAATCAAATCTGACAGTAAATGTTATAATCCACCTCCATACTCCCACCGTGCAAAGAAAGGGGAGAGGTACATTCTCATGGCTGTTTGCTGTATCAAGCTTGGTAATTAAAATCATACAAAATTCAGATTGCTGCAAAATTTTTGCTATAATTTCCATTTACTTTTTATTTTAAAATTTTCCTTTGCTCTATAAACATTTATCTCTTCCTCTTACTGGTCCCCCCCAAAAAAAAACAAAATAAAAAGCTCTCACAGCAAACATGCATAATCCACCAAAACTAATACTCCCCACTAGCCACATACAAAATTTCAATCTTATTCTTAATTTTAAGTCTATCATCTCTCTAGGATGAACTGGGGGACATGATTCAACTTTAATTCTCTGAACTTAAAGTTTGTCATTAAAATAATAAGAGTTCTAAACTCTTTCTAAGCTGCTTTCTTAGATCTGTTCATTTTACTCCATAAAAGTACAGAGGTCTTCTCCGTTTTCTTTGACTATCATCCCCATAGGCAGTAGAGTAAAGGCAGGGACTCACCTGAGCCTTCCCAAAGTCTCTTCCAAACAACTTTTTAAGATAACATCTCAAAATGAATTCTTAAGTGGCAGAACCAATAAAATGACAGGGTGAAACAGTTTTCTAGCCCAAGACAGCTTAGAAGGTTGGCAAGAAATGACTGTCTCACTAGTGTGAGAGTAGAACACAGCCCAGCACAGTACCTGTCCAGCAAGCTATCAGTGGGCCTTGGGGTGATTGAATCTGCGGGTTACTGGCTTCCAAAGCTTGCAGCCCATGGGTAAAGGAGTCAGAAGCTAGCCAGAAGAATATTACAGGGGACCCTTTGCTGGCACTGACTGCAGAATTCTGTTGCACTGTCCATATGCAGTTCTGGGTTGCATTCCCAAAGCAAAGCAGAGCATTAAGAGGAACATGGACTCTGGATAGAGTTCTAGGGTGGAAAAGAGTGTTTCGTGATCACTCATAGACCAGAGCATAGGGCAGGAGAGTAGCAAATACACCTCTCCATAAATCATATCACCTTGAAAGACCAAAAATTATAGCTCACCAGAACTATCTCTGAAAATAGCAACATGAAAATCCTGAAGCTTGAAACAGTGTCCCCCCCATGCCAGGAGCAGAAGTTCAACTTTAACATAAGATTATAAGTCAAGAAACAGATTTGGAAAAAACATGAGCAAACAACAACCACAGAAGAACCTGACCACAGAAATTTACTATGCCAACAGGGAAGATCACAGCACAAACTTAAAAGAAGACAACAAAGTGAAAAAAACTACATCCAAGGCCACAAAGACAAATGTGAATTGGTCTAAGTCCCCCAAAAAAATTCCTGAAAGAGCCCAACAAGGACTTGAAAAATCAAATAAAATAGGTAAAGAAAAAATTGGGGAAAGAAAGGAAAGTGACACGAGAAAATTAGAGGAGAAAAGTCAACTGTTTGATAAATGAGGCATTAAAAAAATACTGAAAAAAATAACCCTTTAAAAATAGAATAGGTCAAATAGTAAATGAGGCACAAAATCCACTGAAAGAAGTACTTCATAAAAATAGAATTGGCTAAATGGGGGAAAAGGTACAAAAGTTCACTGAAGAAAATGATTCCTTAAAAATTAGAATTAGTTAAGTGGAAGCTGATTTCATGGGACATCAAGAAACAATAAAATCAAACTAAAAGAATGAAAAATAGAAGAAAATGTGAAATATCTCACTGGAAAAACAAGTGGCCTGGAAAATAGATAAAGGAGAGACAATTGAAGAATTATTGTACTGCCTGAAAGCCATAATAATAAAAAGAGTACAGACACCACCTTTCAAGAAATTATCGTGGAAAACTGCCCTGATATACTAGAGTCACAGAGTAAAACTGAAGTTGAAAGAATTCACTAATCACATTCTAAAAGAGATCCCAAAATGAAAACTCCCAGAAATATTATAGATAAATTCCAGGGCTCCCAGTGTAAGAAGAAATATCCCAAGCAGCAAAAGGAAATAATTCAAATATTGTTGAGCAATAGGATAACACAAGATTTAGCACCTTCTGCGTTAAAGGATCAGAAGGCTTCGAATATGATATTACAGGGGGGAAAGAAGCAAGCATAACAGGAAATAATCATGCATCCAATAATCAGCAAAACTGAGCACAACTTTTCAGGGGGAAAATGGAAACTGAATGAAATTGAGGACTCAAGCATTCCTGATGAAAAGGACAGAGATGAATAGAAAATTTCACTTTCAAATACAAGTCTCAAGAGAAGGATTAAAAAGTAAACAGGCAAAAAAGTCATAAGAGATTCAATAAGATTAAACTGTTTTCATTCCTACATGGGAAAATGATACTTGTAACTCTTAAGAACTTTGTCATTATTAGGACACTTAGAAAGAGTATATATGTATATATATATATATATATATATATATAGAGAGAGAGAGAGAGAGAGAGAGAGAGAGAGAGAGAAAGAGAGAGAGAGAGAGAGAGAGAGAGAAGCAGGTGTTAGTTGACTATGATTCCTTAAAAGGTGAAAAAGAGGGATACACTGGGATAAGGGGGAAGGAAGGGGTAGAATACAGTAAATTATCTCACATAAAAGAGCTTTCACATTGGAGTAAATGTGGCAGATGACATTTTAATGTTACTCTCCTCAGAACTGCCTTAAAAAGCCATACACACTTGGCTGGGTGTAGAAATCTATTTTACCCTATAGGGAGGTATGAGGTGATAAGAGCAGTGGAGGGGAACTGATAGAAGGAAGATAAATTGTCAAGGAATTGACAATTGAATTGAAGGAAGATGGTTGTCAAAAGCAAAACACGTTTAAGGAGCAACAGGATGAAAGAAGAAAAAGAAGAGGATAAATGGGGGAAATAGGATATAGTAATCAAAACTGCAAAAATATTTACAAGTTTCTGTTAAAGGTCTCATTTCTCAAATATATAGAGAACTTAGTGCACAATTTCTATCAATACAAGTGATTTCCCAAGTGACAAATGGTCAAAGGATATAAGTAGGCACTTTTTTAGACAAAGATATAAAAGCTACCTATAACCATATAATAATACTCTACATCACTATTCATTATAGAAATTCATATTAAAACAACTCTGAGGTACACTATTTTACCTCACTAAAGCCCTATTGATGGAGTTGTGAACTGATCCAACCATTCTGGGGAACAATTTGGAACTATGCCCAAAGAGCTACAAAACTAGGCATAACTTTGACCCAACAATTATACTAATAGATCTGTCTCCCAAAGATATCTAAAAGAAAAGAAAAAGGATCTTTATGTAAAAACATATATTTATAGCAGCTCTTCTTGTTGTGGTAAAGAATTGAAATTGATGGGATGCTCATCAATCAGGAAATGACTGATCAAGTTGTGTTATATGATTGTGGTGGAATATCATCATGCCATAAAAAAAATGACCAGCAATGATTTCAGAAAAAAAAAAACCTGGAAAGACTTACATGAACTGATGCAAAGTGAAGTTAACACAGCATGGAGAACAATGTACATAGTAACAACAATATTGTAGGTGATCAACTGTGAATGACCTAGCTATTCTTGGCAATACAATGAACGATCCGAGACAGTTCCAAAGGACTCATAATGAAAAATTCTATCCACCTGCACAAAAACAACTGATGCAGTCTGAATGCAGATCAAAGCATATTTGTTTTTACTTTATTTTTATTACAGTTTTTGGGAGTCTGCTTTCTTTCATACCCTGACTAATATGAAAATGTGTTTTGTATGATTGCACACATATAACCTATATCAAATTGTTTGCCTCCTCAGTGAGAGGTGAGGAAAGGGACAAAGGAAGAGAATTTGGAACTCATTTTTTAAAATGAATGTTAAATGCTTTTTAATGTAATTGGAAAAAAGAAAATGTTTATTTAAAATAAAGAGATTATTTTATTGTATAAAAGAGGAAATGGAACCTTAGAAATATGAAATGAGTTCTCCAAGATCCATAGAGCCAGTACAAAGTGACAAGATCACACCTCAGCTCTAGGTCGTCTGGCTCAAAGTCCAACATTTTCTCTCCTAAGTTGACTTGTGAAGCCTTGCTCTGTTCATAAGGAATTAGAAACCTGATTTTATTTCAGTCTTCTTATTTTCACTTTTTTATTCTAAGTTGTGTTCCTATAAAAAAAATCATATGACTATGTTTATCAATCTTGACCTACAGTTTAGAGTTTTTGCTTTCGAGTATGACAAATGTAAGAATGCTGAAAAAGACAATCATGAGATTGGCAAAAATAACAAAAGACAAAATTTTGAAAAGTAGAAGGGCCTTTGAGAAGACAGGTACAATAATGCACTGTTGGTAAATCTGTAAATTGATTCAGCTCTTCTGGAAAACAATTTAGATTTATATTTTAAAAGTCACTAATCTGTATATACCTTTTGGCCCTGGAATGCTACTACTGGACATATTCTCTAAGAAGATCAAAAGACATAAAGAACAGCCCCACATATGCAAAAATATCTATAGCATCATTTTTATAAGAGCAAAGAACTACAAACTGAGTACCCATCAACTGAAGAATAATTGTTAAAAAATGTGGTACACAAATATAATGAAATAATGCCACACGAAATAATAAAATACAAAGAAATCAGAGAAAGGTTTTCATGAACTTATTCAGGATGAAGTAAACAGGAGTACATATACACAATGACTACAAATAATGTACAAGAATATAGCATGGAAAGATTGGGGAACTCTGGTCAAATGAAGTAACCAATCATGAATTCCAAAGAGAGATAATGAAATGTACCTCTTGCTTCTTGACAGAGATATAACATGGAGATCAGAATGGGACCTATATTTTAAGGCAGAGTAATGTGTTGATTTATTAGTTCACTTTTTTTTTGCTACAAGGAGAGTTCTGTTGGCAGAAGGAATCAGTGGGAAGTGAGTGTGATGTAAAATAAAGGAACATCAATTTTTTTCTTTCCTCTTTTGAAGAAGGCTTAAAGGGTTTAGTCTGCTTTTCCACTTCTCATGTTCTCTAGAGCTACTCATTGAACTGTTCCATTGACTGAGAATCAGATAAAACTGGATGGTATTGGAACCCAATAAGCAAATGTGATTTGGGATTCAATAATGTGGCACTGTAGAAGGGCAGTACAAAAAAAGTAAGTACTCCTGAGTGATTTATAAAAAAAAAATTTATAGAAGAAACAGGAACTTAAGAGAAGTCTCACAGTCAATATTTGTTCAGCCACAGTGGCCACTTTGCTACATGACCACAAATCCTTGTCAGCGGCTCTACACTAAGGTTTCCCAGAGGCAAATTTAAGAGTGTCTTAAATCTTTCCTCAGCCATGAGACCCAGTAACAAATTGATCTACCAGATGACACCTAATACCTCACAATTTAGTCCAGTTTTTTTAAGTGGATCACATGAAACTAGCTAAAGGCAAATGGGCCCAATACAGTGTAGATCTGTTGTGATTCTTCAGGCAACCATGCAGCTCTTGGGTTAGATTGTTCTCACATAAAAAAATCCCAACATTGACTCATTCAGTCATTCAACAAATATTTATTAATCATCTGGAATGCACAAGAATACAAGGGTTAAGCAATGATGAATAAAGTATTATCCCTGTTCTTAAGGAGCTTATAGCCCTATAGAAAACGAGGTGTCCAACATATAGATACAATGCATGGCACAATATTACATCATCTACTTTATGTGTAGTATAAACAAAATATTAGGAGTTCAAAAGAGAGACTACTTGTGACAGATGAAAATAGTTCTAATTTGGTCTGGGTCTTGGAGGATAGTAGGTATTTTTATAGGTGGAGAATGGGCAATGTAGTATAAGTAAAATTATTCTCCTTTGTAGGATAAACAAAGCTGAAACCACGCACACACAAATGCACACATACATGCACGTACAAATGTCTTTTAACATGGCCAACAGAAATGAGATGACATATAGGCTCAGTGGTTTGAAAAAATAGGATATGGACTATATTGTATGAAAGATCTAAAACAATTTCAATAAATGTATAAAACATAGCCAATCTACAACTTGCCTAAGAGGAAAGATGGAAAGTATGGTATGAATGCAAGATACATTTTTAAACTTTGTTGGATGATTGGCTGTAAGAGAGGCAGGAAGACAAAGATGGTGTAGTCAGAAATAAGGTGGAGGGAAGAGGCAATGAGAGAAAGGGGGAGGAAGATTTAGGGAGGAAGAAAGTCAGTATGTCTCTCCATTCTTCCCCCAAGTTCTGTACAATCCAAATATTATTCAGATTACTTCCCCATTTCTTTTCTCATTTCCTCCCTCCACAGTCATAGTCACAAATAGCTTACTAAACTGAACTTACCTGATTGTCACCAAATATAGCAGGCAGGGAGAATCTGATTTTTGAAATAAGCATACACTCAAAATCATTTACACTTTCTTTGCACCTCCAAAGCCACGTAAACATTCCCGTTACTTTATAGTGGTCCTTATTATTCCTCTCTGGTTTCATTAGAGATCCTTTCTTTCTTTCATTTAAATAAAAGCCTCTGAAAAACTACAGTTACAGATTTTCTGCAACCCACAATTTATGGCTGCTTCTTGCAACCTTCAAAAGCTTTTAAAAATAGTATTGGATCTATTATTCTGTATTATGGTAATTGTAGTGAAGATTTAAGAGGCACTTTTAGACTTTTTAGCTCTGCAGTATATTTCTGTTCCAATTTCTTGCTTAGGCATCTGGGAAAGAGGCCTTATTTAAAAGCTTTACCCTCTGCCCTCTGATATACAGCTTCCTTCTCCACTATAGTAACCAGACCTTGATGTACAATTAGGGATGCTAGGTCTCCAATTAGAGCACTGTAAGAGATGGGGCAGAAGCCCATCTTTCAAGAATCCTATTCCATTTATATGTACCTGACAATAATCACTGTTTTTCACATGTTCTAAGTGCCTTTGACCCCTTTATCATTCCTCACATCCCTTGTTAACTCCCCTACATGCACACTTCCTTTTCTCCTATAGGAAATTGGAATAGATAGTCTTGAGATTAAATAACTCTAATGTCACTCCTGAATCATGCAGATATTAATATAATAAATATCCAAAGAGTCACAGGAATTTATGCATTATTGATACCAAACTGACCTCATCCTATCCTCATAGATCTATTTGCTCTAGTTAACCTGTGTTTTCTTCTTGCAGCTGACTCTAAGATGGAAGCTATGTTCAAGATGAAAACCAGACCTATTATCTGGCTGCTGAGAAGGTCATACTTCAACTCCAGAGGAACAGAGCAAAGTGAATTTCTAGACCTGTGGGCATACCCTGAATATTACACAGACATAGTTTCCCATGTTCAATATATCCATCATGCAAGATATCTTATACCCTCATTTATATCTTATGCCTTCTTACATCTTATATCTTCATACCAAATGACTAAAGAAATTCCCTCGAGAAATTATGTAAAACGTCTT
Source organism: Notamacropus eugenii (assembly GCF_028372415.1). Taxonomy (NCBI): domain Eukaryota; kingdom Metazoa; phylum Chordata; class Mammalia; order Diprotodontia; family Macropodidae; genus Notamacropus; species Notamacropus eugenii. Next base: position 393,837,825 of record NC_092872.1, on the reverse strand, counting down.
AGTCTTCTCCTCTCTTTTGGACTTTGAGACTCTGAATAGGCCTTTTGACCCTGCAAGAGCTGCACTTCTTTCCTCAAACATATTTCTATTTCTGGACCAACTAACATATAGGTCAGGCCATCTAATTTCTCCGTTCAAAAAGCTTCCATGGTTCCCTATTGTCTGTTGAGTAAAGTTCAATCCCTATTATTCAACATTCATGGTCCTCCATAATTGGGCCCCATGATGCCATTTAAACTTCATCTCATTTCATAGTTCCTCACCACATACTCTATTTGTTGGTCAAATTAAACTCATCTGCCCCCTCATACACTTTCTGCTTTCCTACTTACATGCCTTTGCTCAGGCTGTTTCTCTTTTCCTGAACTGCTCTTATTAATTTTCAACTCTTACTGTGTTCTTAGTCTTTAAAGATGCAATTCAGATGTCACCTTCCTTGGTTCCTTTAACTTATCTTCCTTGGACTTCATATTTTGTTTCATATTTCTGCAATTCATTTAACATATCTTCTTTTTCATGATAGTAGTTTGTGCACGTGTCATATCCCCTTAAGTGCTATGAGGATCCTTGTCTCATGTAAACTATGTCCCTCCCCAAATATTACCATAATACCCTGCACACCATAGGTTCTTATGATATTTGTTGAATTGGATTGAGCAAGATCTCAGCTGGGAAACTTTTTATATTAACTTCCTCATCAAGGATATTTTTTTCTCTGACTTGAAGCTTTCCTCTAAATGAAAGGATAACAACATTCAGTTTGCACTGTAAATAATCTTAAATCTTCCTGTTTTCTTTTGCATTGCTCCAAGTCTCCATGTAAATTACAGAATAGTGAAATGCACAGCTATTCTGCCCACTGGTATTTTATGATTTTAATTTGTTTAAATGCTCTGAATTTCATTATATTTTCCCATTTGGTGCATGGGATTTTTACAGTTAACAGATGTTCACTTAATAGGGCCTCCTAGTGAATAAATCCGTTTTTCCCTATGGTATTAGTGTAACTTACCATCCCTGTAGTAAGCAGTGTGCAGCTCTTGCCAAGGTATCTGGAAACAGGCTCAAGTCACAAAACAGAACTAACTCCTTGAGAATGTTAAGCAATAGATGTATTCAGTTCTTTCAGCAATGTAACCTATTCATGAGTGCTTGTTTGTTTTGCAACAACTTAATTCCTGCCATGTTAGAGGTGTGTGTGAAAGGGCCTACAGCCATGAGCAGCACTTTTAGAAACCAGCAGACTTCCACTCTTAGGTGAAAAACAATTCTTCACTGAATCAATATTTTCATGACCTCTGGCTACTGCAAACATCAGGATTTTTAATGTATCCCAAATACTGAGGGAATAATTTCCCAAACTATTGTACTTTACTCTCATCCTACTTCTAAGATGCTTAATTTGAAAAAAAAATTTACTATTGGCTCTGAAAGGAAGGCACAAACTCAAAGCGCTGCTTCCTCTCCATAACATCTGAACTTATCTGCTGACTTTTCTTCTTAATTAGCCAACTATCTCTAAGTCTTTAGTAGGTGAAAGCTTGAGAATATTGTAGTCAGTTTCCTCTTTTGGAACATGAATGGATTCTTAGGAATGAGAGAGTTCATAGCCATCAGTATAATATCTAATAATACAATATGCACAACTTCTTTTATCCTCTGGACATATGCTTGTTCCTTGATCCTCTGTGACCATAAATTGTGAACCAAGGAGACAAATGAATGATGCACTTGTTTTTTTATAAGAAAATCCATAGTTAGAGGTCCCTAGCTCTTTGAGACTCCTGATTATTTCACTCTTTCCAGTAGGAAGAAAAGTATTAATGCTGGTGACACTCTGAAAAGTGCAGAAAAGATAAAAACACTAGAAATGAAAGCACTTGAAGAAGTCATTAAATTCATCCCACTTCTTCCACTTGGTATTTCCCCTAAATGCAACCAACAGATATATATCTTCTTGTTTTATTAGATTCTATGTGATTTTTAGCCCAGAAACAATTGGTTGCCCTTCTTCTTTCCTAACACTTTCCAGAGTGACCCTAGCTTCCACACCTTGTTAACTGGGCAGTTTAATTTCTTTATAAGATAGCATAAGAAACTGGAAACTTAGTAGACTAAATGCCATTCATCCTACTATCTTTCTTCCTGTTTCACGGGTTGTGAGTCTTGTCATTGGTCAATTTTATGTCTTTTGGTCCCCCTCTTACTACTCAACAATCCTTTTTATACATCTCTTGTATCTACCTATCACATTTCCATAAGGGACTGTTCCAAACCTATACCATTTGACTTAAGTCCCTAACTTCCGATCCCACCTCCCATTTCACTCCTTACTCTTTATAGATGACTTCATTTCTTACTGTATGTAGAAAACTAAGGTCATTCAACACGAATTCCATCAGTTTCCCTTGTTTTTCCCAAAATCTTTACCTTTACCCATCCACTCCTCCTCCTTTGATGTTTCTAAGGAAGAATTTTCTTAGGTGATATAGTGTTGTTAGAATCAGGTAGACCTGGACTCATATCCCACCTTAGACATCTACTAGCTTTGTGATCCTAGGCAAGTCATTTAACTTCTTTGAGTCCCATTTTTCTCATTCCTCATTTTGGATTTGATGAAATCTAATGTCCATTCTACCTCTAGACTGTGATTCTATGATCCATTGACCTGTGTACTTGATTCATACCTAGTTTTATATAGTATATAAGGTTTACAGATCACTTCACATATGTTATCTCATTATATGTGGGAACTGAACTCAAGAAAGAGACTAGGGATGGATGTATAGGTCTTTAAATCATCTATAAAGAGGTGATAATTAAATCCATGAAGGTTGATGAGGTCACCAAGACAAAGAGAAAAGAGAAGGAAGTTCAGAACAGATTGTTGACATATGACCACATTAAGGGGCATCATAAGCTAGCAAAGAAGACTGAGGAAAAGATGTCATATGTCCTTTGTCTAGAAGAGGATCTATGACATCACAAAGTGATATCTTGACTCACCTGTTAATTGGATTTAAAAGAGGTAGAGTTGCACAAAGTCACCAGTATCACTCTCTTTTCCAGAGTCAACAAAGTCCAGTGGTAGGACAAAAGTCAAGATGACTGGTGATGGCCTAGGATGCATTGAATGGCCTTGGCATCTTTGATGCCTAATCAAGCTCTGCGTGCACCACAGCACCTATGTCAGCCATCTTTATGGCCCTTGGAACAAATTGTTCTCACCTACTCATTCCACTGAAGGAAGTCTTCGCATGCTTGATGAGGACATCCCCCCAACTCATCAACAGGTTTGAGTCCTGTCAGCTATCCTCAACCTGGTCTAACCTGTCTTTCAAGATGGCTTATGGCCACTGTGCTTGCCAAAGCTTTTCAGAGCCACGGGTGAAAGTTGAGGAAAAGTGGGTATTTTGATATCAAAGGTGGATGAGCAGCTCTAAAAAGGGTTCTGCAAGCCCTCAGACCAGGAGTGCTAGTCCTCCCTGAACACCCCATACAGGTGTGGGCAGGTAAGAAAACTAGGAGAGAGTAATGTTAAGAAAAAGCAGAGGAGAATATCCAAGAGGAGAGGATTGTCAGCAATGCCGAATACTTACACAGAGAAGTCGAGAAGAAAGAGGATAATGAAAGAATCATTCAGATTAAAGACCTAGAATTAAAGGCATCTTCATTAACCACATCATTCAAATCCAATTACTCACTATCTTAAAATTCTACATTAGATTCTACTTTAGAAATGTCTCTTACATGAGGTGATGAGGGCCCACCTTCTGCATAGTAATAGTGTCAGAGGAGATGAGAAGTCATATGTGAAATATGTTATGAAGGCAAAAATCCACAGGCCTTGGCAAAGATTAAATGGAGGTAGGGGAGGGGTGAAGAGTGAAAATGACATCTAGGTTGTGAGCCTGGGTGACTGGGAGGATGGTGGTACCCGCAATAATAATAGAGAAATTAGGAAGAGGGGAGGTTTTAAGGGAAAAGAAAATAAGTTTAGCTTTGGACACGTTGAGCTTAAGATATCTACAGAACATCCATTTTCTGATGTCCAATAAATAATTGAAAATGTTTGATTAGAGTTAAGATGAAAATTAGGGCTAGGTAAATAGATTTGAAAATCATCAACATAGAAGTGATAATTGAATCCATGAGAGCTGATGAAGTCAAACAAAATGAAAGAAGAGGAAGAGGGCCCAAGATAGAGCCCTGGGAGACATTCATGGCATGACCCGGCTGAAGATCCAGCGAAGAAGACTGAGATGCAATGGTCAGATAGGTAGGAAGAGAACCTGGAGAGTGAAGTATCACAGAAACTTTGAAGTGAGTTTGTGGATTTCCTCTAAGGTCCCCATGATTCTACAGCATTATCTCTAAGTCTCCTGCCCCACCCCCCCAAAAGTAAGTTAATGTCATTTAATTAGCAGTGCCTTCTATTTTAAATCCAGAGAAGTGTATGAGCAAGTAAAGGACCAGGACCTTCTTAAAGAACTTATGATATCAGAGTGGTAGGGAAGAAACAGGAAACAACAACATAGCACCTTGGTCAGCAGCAACCCCTAGAATCCTTATTAATACTGTTGGTATATTAGCATGTTCTTCAGCTTTAATTGGTGACAAGCTAGTAACCCAAGAATTGTAAATGAGATTTCATTTATCTATATCCAACTGATCAATATTCACTCAGCATGCTGCCACTTCCAGCATCTCTGAGGAATAAAATAAATTGTCAGTCAGCAGCATGGTTTTGTTGTTATTGTAAGGATTTGAGGGGGGAGGGTGCTAAATTATTCACCTTCTCAAAAAGCAATTTGATAAATGTTTATTTCTTCATAATGGATTCTAACAACTACTGATTGGTGACCCTTGCTGTGAACACAATTTATATTTGGAGGGGGCAAGCGCTCTACGAATATGTTCAGGCGGTGATACAAGCAATTGTTGATATGTTTCTTCTTTCCTCTCAGACCTCCCATGGCACAAGGGGCACTAATTGAATTTAACAGATGTAATAAGTGAGAAGCACACACAATCACATCCTGAGCTATGAAAGTGAACTCCACACTCTTGGCAGGAGACACATGCCAAATGGCCTATCGGCAACAGTCCCATGGCCAAAGCAGAGACCAGAAACTTAGAAAGTTTGTTGATGAGTTCCACAAATGGGAAAAATATCTCTATTTGGGGAGTAACAGAAGGATTAGTGCTTTCTGGCTATAAGAAAATTTCTTTACCAGAGGACTGATTTTTTTTTTTTACAAAATTATAAAATGAGCACATTATGATAATTCACTTTCTTGCTGGCTCATCTGAGTAACACATCACCCCCAGACTGATTGTTTTTCTATATGGGAGAAAGTTAAATGCTCCTTGCAGATCAGACTCTACAAACTTGGAGTCCCCAGGGAGACTCCAGCTCATCAAGGAGGGCCTTTCATGCTCCAGATTTCTAATAGTAAGAGATGCTGGGTTAGGAAGAATGCTTTCCCTATCATTCTAGAGCTTTTAAAGAGGAAAAAGTGAAGCTTCATGTGCCAGGATCAGCAGGGTGGAAACTTATTTTCCTTTACACAGAAAAAGTACAGAAGTTCACACATGCTGCTTGGCACTTGCCCTTGCTTGGCAATTATGTCAATGGCAAGTCCTTTACAGGAAAAATCCTGCCCTAACTCTTGTTCATTCTTAGCATGTTATAAAGGCATTTTATAATAGCATGTTATAAATACCCCTCTGATTTAGTCAGGTGGGGATCACAGTGTTTTAAGCCATCAAATAAAAAAGCTTTAAAATACACTTACATTCTTGTTTTTCCCTGTGTGAGGACTGAATCTTATTTACTTCTTGAAAAACTGTCACTGTTTCAGTATCTATTTCTAAGTGCTGTATAAACAGAATTTAACAGAGTAAGCCTTCAATAGCTGTGTACCCTTCCAACTCAATGCTTACACTCTTTCTGTAACCATAATGCATAATTCCTATAGTTGTGGTTGCTAACAAGGTCACGTTTCTTTTTTTTCCTAGTAAATAAATGGAAGAAAAATTCAAGAGTATCCCTGATAGCTTATTAACTGATCACCTTCCATAAGTCACTTTATTTCTATTTGTAGTTCAGTTGTTTCAGTCATGTCCAACTCTTCCTGACCCAATCTGAATTTTTCTTGGCAGAGAAATTGGAGTGATTTTCATTTCCTTCTACAGCTCACTTTACAGACGAGAAAACTAGGCAAACAGGGTTAAATGATTTGCCTAGGGTTACACAGTAAGTGTTTTAAAATGTGAATTCAGGTCTGACTCCAGGCCTGGCATTCTATCCATTGAGCCATGCAGCTACTATGACTTTCCCCCATGATACATGACAACAACCAGCTGACCATTTACCTCACAGTGTTCTGGGGCTTTTGTGGTAGATCAGATGGTACATGAGCCCTAAATGATTTAAAATTTGAATGCTTCAAAGGCAATCTATTTTGCATTTACAGAAGAGGGATATTTGTCAATGAGGAATATTATTTCATAGAATCTTAGACCTGGAAGAGACCTTAGAGGTTATCTTGTCTAGAAGCTTCATTTTATAGACAAACCTCAGACAGGTCAAGAGACTTGTTCAAGTTCCCATAGTTAATCTAGTAATTTCCCTATAAATTATACTATTCTACATTTTTGTAACTTTCAATACACCCTGATGGGATACTTCTTATATTACTTTTCTCATTGATTTCAAGACCCAAAGTTAATTCTAAAGAGTAAGTAGATAAAGTTAGTTAAACAAATAAGCAAAAAAGTGCTTTTTGAGTGGCAAAAAGTGGGAATAGAAGTTTGAATTGCTCTTTGCAAGAAAAGTACCAAAGTTTTAAGGAGAGGATCATTTTTTTTTTCACTCCAAAATCTATAAGGGCTCAAGAAGAATTAAAAACTAAAGGAAATATGCTCAATGTTCTTCGAGATGTTTTGGTGTCCATTAGTAAAGGACATTGAACTATGGGGATGATAGTTTGATTTCCAGAAACCATTACAAAGAATATTATTGGTTTCTCTTCTCATTAAATGGTAGAGGCAATGTGGTGTAACGGAAAGCATACCAGACTTGGAATCCCAGAGTTTGAAGCCTGTCTTTGGCATTAAACTTGGTATGTGATCAAATTTACTAAATAAGTTACTTTACTGAGCCTCACTTTCTCCACCTAAAACAATAGTGATAATACCTCACACGCTTTATTGACAAAGTTGCTGTGAACCTTAAATTAGAATGAATATATAAAGCACTTTGTGAACCTTAAAAATGCTACATAAAATTTGGTTATCATTATCCTTCCTCACTGACACATCCGTCTGTGGATTTGCACAATGTTATATACTCTGCCAAGCTCATGGGCCAGTACTAACTAAAGATGGAAATCACTCTTAGCTCCTCCTTCCTGGGTCCTACTCACAAGACCTAAAAATTCCTCATAATTACTCAGAGTTAGGGTATCTGATCCTCATCCTAAACTTCAGTCAGTTCCTACAGTCTTGCACTTGGATTCTTTCTCTCCTCACCCACCAAGCTGCTTGCAAACCATAAGGCTGGCAAAGAAAGTTGTATCCAAGTTTGCAAAGCACTTCATAAATATTATTTGATTTCATTCCCACAATGATCTTTTTAAGTAGGTGGTATTGTTATCTTCATCTTACAGCTAAGGAAACTGAGGCTGAGTTACTTGCCCAGAGATATACGACTCATAAGTATCTGAGGCAGTACTTGAACTTAAGTCTTCATGCCTACAGACCTAGCACTCTATCCACTGTACCACCTAGCTGCCCCATTTTGCTTTTATTTGTATTTATCTATGTATTTATCAAAGGAGAAATTATAAAAACCCATTGCACCTGTGCCTGAGTTGTCATGAAAATGCAGAGATGTTCTTTTTCCTCCCTTTATGATTTTAAAGTCCCCAATTCAGACATCCCCATTTCTAGTTTCTCCTGCATGATTAAGCTTCATCCATTACTCTAAGGTGAAAGCATCAATGGTCACTTTGCAAGAGATGTGACGCAGATGATTAGTGAAAGAAGAGAACAGTACTCCCTGAAAGAGAAAGTGGAGGAAACTACAGAGATTTTTAAAACAGGTACTATAGAAGACCAAGAATATTGGTAAATGGAATTAGCTTTCACTTCGAACAAATAAATAGCCACAACAACAAAAACTATAGAAATCCTCAAAAATTATTGTAGCAAAAGAAAACTGATTAAAAATTAAAAGGGAAGGGATAAGGAAGAATAGCATGATTCAATTGTTTTGCTCATTCATTCACCCCATTTTTGAATGATCACTATGTTAGCAATGATTGTAGAAATTAAGTTCTTAAGCACCGAGGTTGTTTGTCTTAGACTTCTCAATTCCTAGAATAGCACATGGGACATATCAGGCACTTACATATTTGTTGAATTAAAGGAGATGATATTTTTTATAGCACAGGAGATACCTGCTTATAGGAGGTATAGAGTACAAGTGTACTATTCCCATTTTATAGATGAGAAAACTAAGATTTTAAGTGACGTGTGCCCACACAGCTAATATGGGTGGCACAGATGGGTCTCAAACCAGTCTTCTGACTGCTAAGAGATGTTTTTTCTACTACACATTGTTGTCTCACATCAGCGACTCCAGTATCAATGCCTCCAGGATTTGATGTTTTTTAAGATGGACATAGTAAGGATAAAGAAAATTAAAATCACCGTTAGGAGAATTGCTGTAATCAAAAATGTACTGTAAGATGCTTCTCCTATGAATGGGCCTAAACAAATAGAAAAGCACAAGTATTTTGGGGATTGGATTAAAACATATTAAGAGCTTTATTCAAAATCCAAAGCCAGTCAACTAGAAGAGATTGGGAATCATCTGAGTCTGAATCAAAAGAGTGAAAAACACAAAGCAAATAGAAAAGAAGGGAACGTTTCCTGAATCTTAAAGGAATCTTAAAACCCACTAGTAATTTATCACAGTTCACTATACTAATATTGCTTGTTGCTCCCTACTTGCCTAATTGGGGGGGGGGGGGGGTCCTTTTTGATTTTTCACACTAGAATATTAACACAGCCCTCCTCTAATATTTGCCTTAGCTCGTTCCCTCCAGAAGCCTTTCCCTATGCTATTCGGTATGTTCAGCAGTAGGTAGAGATGACCTGTAGTAATTGTTAAAGACATTTTCACCCATGTTGTTGCTTTTTGTTTTGGGGGGAGGGGTTATAGCAAATGTAATTCCTTTTTGATGCTGTCACAGCTTCTTCCCATATTATAGTGGCAGCAGATTCCAATATCATGCAAGTAACATTCAGATAGAGATCAAGCAATGCAGCTAGCTGTACTGCAAGACTTGACTTTCAACTCGGTGTTTACCTTGATGTATATATTACCATTTGAAGAAATGGAACATCATTTTTTTTCTTCTGCTACAAAAAAACATAATTTTTTTTTCCCCTGCAGTGAGGCTAGTTGAATTGTTCTAAGTTTAAAAAAAAGTCTGTTTAACCTCAACAAAAGCCTTAGATTAAAAAAAAAGAATTCCACTTTGCTACACATGGCACAGATTCTAGACACTCTTGAATTAATAAAACCCATGAGTATCATTTTGAGTCATGGTCCATCTTCTCAAAGTAATTGCCCAACTCCATTCTCTAGCCCATATTTGTACTCTGAAGAAAAGAGTATTAAGCTGTCCAGATATAAGGAGAATGCCTTTACAACCAAATACATCAAAAAATCTGCCAATTTGATCATTTGACTTAGCTGGTCAAATCATAAAAAATAGGTAAAATTGACAAAGTCTACATGTGTACACGTACATGCGTGTAGAGACAATCTAGGTCACTGATTCATTTTAAAAATTGGACATCCAAGCAGGCAGATTTCAAAAAACCCTGGAAAAACTTATATTAACTGAGGCAAAATGAAGTGAGCAGAACCAGAACACTATACACAGAAACAGCAACAAATGACTTAGCTATTTTCAGCAATACAACAGCCCAAAACAATTCCAAAGGACTCATAAAATGAAAAATGCTGTCTACCTCCAGAAAAGAACTGATGGAGCCTGAATGCAAAACATACTATTTTTCACTTTCTGTATTTTTTGTGTTTTTCTTTCCTTTTGTTCTGTATCTTCTTTCACATTATGACCAATATGATTTTTTTTTGCATAACTGAACATGTGTAACCTATAAAATGGCTTACTGCCTCAAGAAAGGGGTGAGGGCAGGAGAGACAAAATTTGGAACTCAAATTTTTCAAAAGAATATTAAAGTTTGTCTTTATGTGCAACTGGGGAAAATATTATTTTAAAAAACTGGATGTCCTAACCCTTTCAAATTATTAAGATACAAAGAAAAAAATTTCTCCCTTAGATTGTAAACTAACTTCAATCATGAATAATGACATTTTGACAAGTATAACTCTATGGCTGCATGACCAAAGAGAGTGAAGACAGCTGACTATGAAACTAGGCAGCTGAACTCCAAAAAAAGGCCAAATAACTAACCAGATTACAAATACAACCACACATTAATTTTTTGCTATGTATAGAGCATCATAATCTGACTCCAGTCTACCTACCTTTCCTCATTTATAGTTCCTCCCTTCATAGACTCTATATTCTAGCAAAACTGTCCTCCTAGATATTCCCTGGCCTTGGCTTTAATTCTCTCATCTCACATGAGAGTAAAGGAAGTAGAGGCACCATGTAGAGATGGCTTTTATCAAAGAATTTACTTAAGAAAGTAGAGATATAATATTTTAGCTAACGTAATGAGTAGGAACTAGTGAAATTTTTGAAGGATAGGGGAGGCATGGGTGAAGGAACAGTGAAGGAACTAGAAGATTGAAGAGAGAGTGGGGATGAGGGTGGGATCAATCTATTGGAGATGACTAGAAGGGGGAATCAGAGATGCATGCAGAGGGCTTGGTCTTGAAAAGAAGAGACATCCATTAGGGACTGCAATGGAGTAGGAGATATTTGGAATAATGATATAGAGATATGAGATAAGGATAAGGGGGAAAGGGAGATTTTTCAGAGATGACCTCATTTTGCTGTTGTTTAATTTTTGTTGAAGTGTAAGGTGAGGTCTTCAGCTGAAAGTATTCAGGGAAGGGTGCCATGAGTAATTTCAGGGGAGAGAAGAAAATTCTCTAGGAATAAAATATAAATCTGAATGTTTAGCATTTAAATCTTTTCCCAGCCTAGACACCTCCTACCTCTACAGTCATCCTCATAAATTCTCTCCACAAATTCAGCAGTCCAGTCATATTGGTTTACTTACTTTCTGTGCCATCTCTCATCTTCATTCCTTTGCATTCACTGTCCATGAGTCTAGAAAGCACTGTCATCTCACCTTTATGTCTTGGAGTCCCTGGTTTATTTCAACACTTACCTCAAAAGTCACCTACTATGTAAAGTTTTTCTGATATCCTCTCACCTCTCTCCACTCCCTGCCAGCTGTTAGCGGCCTCTTTCCCCAAGGTTTTTTGTTTCTGTTTATCTGTAGAATTTGCCTGTTTATTCATTGCTTTTTTGTTTGTTTGTTTTGGTGGAACAGTAGATAGCACACTGAACCTAGAGTCAGAAAGACCTGAATTCAGATCTGGCCTCAGACACTTGCTAACTCTGTGACTGTGCCTGCCTCAGTTTCCTCATCTCTAAGATGGGAATAATAATAGTGACTACTTCCAGAATTGATGTGAGAATAAAATGAGATATTTATAAAGCATTCTGCAAACAATAAAGTGTTATATAAATGCTAGTTATTTACTTCTACTATTATTATTTATATATTATCTTTACTACAAGATTATAAACTGATTAAGGGCTTATTTTACTTTTGTCTTTGTATTTCCAGCAAAGTATATGGAATGTAGTAAGCACTCAATAAATGTTTTCAACTGATGTATTGATGAAGAAAAATAATATGAGATAAAGTTAGAAAAGTAGGGTAGCACCAGGTTGGAAGGACTTTGAAGCCAAAAAGAAGAGTTTGTAATGTATTTTGTAGGTAACAGAAGATTTGATCACAGTTGTGAAATGAATTCTTTCTTTACCCTGACTTGTTTCAGGTTGCTCTTCTTCATATATTTCACTTTTTAGCCAAACTGGACTACTAGTCATTTCATGAACTCAATACATATTTTCAAGACTATCTTTCATGCCTAGAATACACACTCCTTCCTAACATTCCTTCAGAAAGGTCAATTCCAGTGTCTTATTCTATCCCACCCCCTTCCCTAATATGAATGTGTTCTCTAGCTATCAAATTTTTTTCCCACACTTTTTTTGGTTCCCATTCCACCCTCTGGCAGTTATACTGTGTAGGAGATAGAGCACTGTGTTTAGAATCAGATAGGCTCATCTTTGTGAGTTCAAATCCAGCCTCAGACACTTACTAGTTGTGTGAACCTAGACAAGTCACTTACCCCTGTTTGCCTCAGTTCCTCAACTGTAAAATTATCTGGAGAAGGAAATGGCAAACCATTCTAGTGTCTTTGCCAAGAAAACACCAAATGGTGTAGCAAAGAGTCAGACATGACTAAAAAATGTCTGAATTCTACCCTCCTCCTAAAGCTTTAAATTACATATGTTTGGGCATATTCCATATCCCCAACTAGAATGTAATAATAATAACTAGCATTTACATAATAAATTTTCAAAGTGCTTTTATGTGTTATCTTGTTTGATCCTTACAACAACCCTGTGAGATAGGTGCTATTATTATTGTCATTTTACAGATGAGGAAACTGAGACTGAAAGAAGTTGAGGGACTTGCTCAGGGTCACACAGCTAGTAAGTGTCTGAGGCATATTTGAACTCAGGTCTTCCTGACTTCAAGTCCAAGACTTTACCCATTGTGCCACTTAGCCTTTAATCTTTATATCCCCACAAAAGAATTGCAGAGGGAAGGCATTTAATAAATGTTTGTTGTAATAAATTTAATTCAATGACTTTAATACACTTCTATGTATTAAAAAATGATTAATCTAGTAGTGAAAGGATTAATGATTTGGAGGTTGGAGACACTTTGTAGGTAATTGGAGATAGGAGAAACCAATACAGAGGTTGAGCCTGGATATGTAGTTGTGGGAAACTTCTGAGTAAATATGGCATTCGAAACATGGTAGTAAGTAAAACTGCTGAGAGAAATATTCACATTAAGGGGTCAGGAACAGGATGAGCAGACTGAGAGGGAGCATTTGCAGAAGTAGAAGTACTGGGAAAGTGTGGCATCTCTGAGGTTCCAAAAGGAGAGCATCCAGTAGGAGATCTTGGCCAATAATATCAAAAACTTCAGAGAGATCATGGAGAAAGAGGACTGAAAGAAGGTCATTTTATTGGGTGATTGAAATGCCAGTGGTGACCTCAGAGAAAACAACGTAAGTAGAATGGTGGAAATGGAGCCTTAATTGCACAAAAAGCCAAGAAAAGAGTGAACAGAGAGGAAGGAGAGGCAGCAGGCATAATGTCTAAAGGAGTCAAAAGGAAGACAAAAGGTAGAATAAGCAACTGGTCAAAGGAAGAGGTTTTGCTGCTGTTATTGGTGGTGGTGGTGATTGTTTTTTTGATTGCTTATAAGAATTAGGTAAATTTGAGAATGTAAGCAAATGGCAAACAACACTACCCTTGAATTCTGGAAGATCTGGGTTTAAATCTCTTCTAAGACATGTAGTAGCTGTGTAACCTTGAGCAAGTCATTTAACCTCTGTTTGCCTCAGTCTTCTCATCTGTATCATGAGGAAATTTAACTAGATGGCCTTAGGGGCCCTTGTCACTTTAGACTGTGAGATGGGAAAAAAAAACTATACCAAGGTCTTTTTTTATTAAAGATGCATGTGTAAGCAAGAGAAGATTATTGGAACAAGATCTAAGAAGAAGTGGAACAAAATAAGATCAATGATGCAAGTAGACGGTTGGCCTCAGTGAGCAATAGGGATATTTCTTCTATAATGAGAAAAACCGAAACAAGAAGATAATAATGGAAAATTATTGAGCAATGGAAAAGGGGAGTTGAAGAAGTTATCTACAAACTAAAAGCAAATGCTGATTACTCTTGTGATTGACATAAAGGCCATTTTAATATCTGAAATTTATATGGTACTCTGTTTAGCCAAATGCTTCCACATATATCATTGAATTTGAGTCTCATGACAACCCTGTGAAATAAGAACTGCAAGTATTATTCTCTCCATTTGTAGTAGCCACTGTGGATATGCATGCAGTATTTCCAGGGTAAATTCACAAAATATACACTCTCTTCCTCAAAGATGAAACCAAAATATTTATTCAGATACCAGAAAGCCAAATCCATCATAATAACAAAGACACATTATCAATGCAGGGAGCACAGCCAACCCCAAGCCTTCCCTCTGTCAGAACTCCCCACAAACAAGATCCCTTAGGCAAAATCACTTCTTCTGTCACTGCTCTGCCCTGCTCTGCTCTGTCTGCTCTTGCTCTCTCTCTCTCTCTCTCTCTCTCTCTCTCTCTCTCTCTCTCTCTCTCTCTCTCTCTCTCTCTCTCTCTCTCTTTCAGCTCCACCTCACTCTTCCTTCCTGCTTCACTTTTTCTGCTCCACTATTCAGCAAACTCATCCTACCATCATCTCCATGTGACTCAAGATGTGAGCTGAGCTGGAGCTCAAAGCAGGTCACATGAACCTATTACGGGGCAGGGAAGATCTTCAAATTCCCTCACCATTATACCATTTGACAAATAAGAAAACTGAAGTCTAGGGAAGTTAAGTGACTTGCCCACAGTGTTACAGTTAGTAGATGTTTAAAGTGGAATTCATTGAACGTACCAGACTGGAGATACAGTGTCACCTCCACTACAGCAAAGTGCTTCTTCTATGAAGGTCTTAGCTCAGTAAGAGCAAAATCTCTATTTGGAGTCAAAAGACTTATGTCTCAATTCCGACTGTGCCACTTCCCCCAGGGTGACCTTGGTCAAGCCATTTCACCTCTGGAGGCTCAGTTTCATAGTGGTAATGACATGGGAACTTGAGGAGTTGAACTAAACAATCTCTAAAGCCCCTTTCCAATCTTAAGTCAGCAATGTCATGATCTCTTGTAATCAAGGTGACAAATATGATTCCCTTACGATCCAGCTAACTTTGTATACAGAAAACCTCCATTCTATAGCTACACACCACATTCCTAGCTTTCCTGGTCTCAAAAATGCAGGTGCTGAAGACAGCCTAAATGAAAAATTGAGAACTAATGGAAATTCATCCCCATTACAGGAAAAAAAAAAGACACATGAATATATGATATAATGGCAATGTCTGTAATATTATTTCCGTATCTATATTAAATTCTCTCAACCAGAAATGTCAGATCCACCTCACACAGTCCTTAACACTCCCAAGTACTCCTGGAACTGGAGTAAATTAAAATGTAATTTGCTTAACAAAATAAAAATAAATAGAACACAATGTTAATATATGGCTGTTAATATGGCACCTATAAGGATCCATATGTATGGTTTAGTGGCTTCCATTACTTTTTGAGTTTGACACCACTGCTCTAAAAACTAGCTAAAACATGAGGCAGTCAAGATAACCAAACATTTCCAAGTTACTCACAAAATAACTAGAAATGGTTTGAATTTGGTTTATATCATATTATGGCTTAGTATTTGATATTTGTATTCCAGAAGAACCAATGGAAAACAAGAAGGCCAGAGCCAATTAAAGATGCCCTCCTGTCTACATTTCTACCGTTTCCTGAACATTATCCTGAACATTATATACCTACACCAAGCCATGTCATTATCCTGATGTCATGATCCTCTTCAAGAACGAAGGACAGCCACATCAACAACAACACACCACACACATACACTCACATACACATACACACGCAAACACATTTTACTACCCCGTGCCTCAATATTACGGGTGGAGTAGTAGCTAAATGGAGTTAGAACAAAGGGAGGAAAGTAAAGAAAATAGTAAGCTCTAAGCAAATTCCCCTGCTGGGACAAGAAACAATACTTGAAACTAAGAAAAAAGATTCAAAGGATGATTTGTAGAAAATTCAAGAGGGAAAAAAGAAAAGCAAAGAAGTTGGAAAGAATAGGGCAGAGAGAAGGGAGCAGGCAATGCATCTGGAAAACAGTTCAAATGAGATACACAATCTGGTTCAGGAGAGATAAGATCAGCAAAATTTTCAGTCCAAGTAAAGAATTAAATATATGTTGGAAATTTCTAAATACATTATATAGAGAGAGATATAAAGACACACATATATATGTGTACATACATATACATATATACAGTATATACACACTATATATATATACATATATAGCAGAAAAATAAAATATGTAAAAATAAAGTAAAGGATTTTGAACCAAAATGGCAATAAATGTTGCTTTATTTAGTGATGTACCCATTTCCTACTATCAATAAATAACGAATTGTGCAAACCACAGGGCACAGGAAGAAAGAGGTCATTTTCCTGAACTTCAAGGGAAAAGTATTGGGAAAGTATAATAGAATCAAATGGCATACCACAGGGCAGAGATGTTCCAGGAAAGTATGGTAAGAGAAAGTCATTTGTGATATGATGAAAAGGAGCATTAAACTCAGAATCTTAGTTCAAGCTATTTATTATATCAAGATGTGATAGTACAGAAGTAATTTAATGTCATTTTCCAAAAAATGAAAACAAGAACCTTATAATATTAGGGTGGCAATATCACTGGTATGCCAGTAAATATTTATCTGGCTCTCTGAAAAGAAGTATATGTGCATCACATGTTTTTAAAATTTAATCTACATTATTAACATTTTCTCCACTACTTTTTTAAGTCTAAACAAATTAGCAATTAGCAAATTAACAAAACAATAAATCAAGCCCAGATTTGTAGTGTTTGGCAATTTCTGAGCAATCAATATTTATACTAAAAATTAATGAGCAGATCTTGAGAGGTAGTTTAAGTCACTCTCTTCAATGCACCATCTAATAGTATCAATCCATGTTTATGAACTCTGAAATTCCTTTATTTTATCATACTGTATTGTCATTCCATCTCTCCTTTTGCCTTGCCACTCCAAATCCTATTATTCCTCCTCACCATGAGCTCCAATCCCTCCACTCCTCAGTTCTTTCTTATCCATCAACCCTGTACTGGCCACACTCTTCTCTTCCCTATCTTGACCCTTTGGTGAATCAGTTCATCTTTCCCCCGTCCACTCCTCTCAAGTCATTTGCCCCTATAGCAAAGAGAAAATATTGTCCTGCCAAACCCCAGCCTTGGATTACTCCCACCATATACTACTTTAGGTTCTATTCAAGAGCTCCTGAACAAAGCTGAAGAAAATCACAAAACTGTTCTGATGGTTCCACTACAAATTTATGTAACACGACCACACCTGTGTCAAGGCCAGTCCTTTCACACCTCCATAATTGACTCACTATCCTACTTACCACATTGCCTTTTCCAGATTTTTTCATCATCCTCAAACCTCAAACAGCTCCTTCTTCCCCCATCCTCCCAGCTAAAAAACTTGCCTCATATTTCAGGTAAAAAAAAAAAAATGAGGCCGTAAGAAAAGAATTCCTTCTTCTTTCTTGATCCTTATCCGATCTCTTAGATGTCTTCTGCAACTATCCCTCCTACATACATTTCACAAGAAGAAGTGACCTTTCTTCTTGTCAAGGTAAACCCCACTACATGTACAAGTTCTATTCTGTCTTCTTGCATCTCTCTCATTTCTCTTCCCAATTTTTCCTCCACCTCTCTTACTTGATTTTCAAAATCCTTGTTGAGCTCTTCCATAGCATGAGACCATTGAATTTTGGATGTTTGGGATACAGATGCTTTGACTTTTATGTCTTTCCCTGATGGTAAGCATTGTTCTTCTTCATCTGAAAGGATAGGAGAAGATATCTGTTCACCAAGAAAGTAATCTTCTATAGTCTTATTTTTTTTCCCTTTTTTGGGCATTTTCCCAACCAGTTACTTGACTTTTGGGTCCTTTGTCAAGAGTAGGGTATACTCTGGGAATCTGTAACATCTCAGTTCCTCCAAGGTGGCACAATCAAGTGTGTACACTGGTCTGGGAACAGGAAGAGATTTTTGTGCCCAGAATCTTAGCAGAGTTTCCTCTCCACAGCCAACTGGCCTCCAGTTCCACCAAGCCAGCACTGGGGGGCTGGGATTCAGTCAAGCTTTGGCGCCTGTGGGTTGAGGGATCTGCAAACCCGCTGCTACTGGGACTGGGGATTCTGCGACTGGAGATTCTGCCCCCAAGGGCTGTTCACGAGCCAGGCTGCACAGCCTAGGCTGGGCTGGGCTCCACTCCACACCAGGTGCAACAAACATTTCCTGTGGGCCTTTCAGGTCACCCTAGGCTGGAAATCTCCTCCACTCTGTTATTCTCCACTTCTGCTGTTCCAAAATTTGTTGAGAGTCCTTCTCTACAGGTATTTTATGGGCTGTGTGGGGAGAGCCTATGTATGTGTGCTTTCTATTCCACCATATTGGCTCTGCCCCCCTATTCTGTCTTCTCTAACAAGTTGCTGGAGATCTCTCCACTACTCTCTCTCTCACTAGTTTTCATCACTCCCCATCTACTGACATGAGCTTCCCTACTATCTAGAAATATGACCATGTCTCCTCTATCCTAAAAAAAAAAAAAAAAAAAAAAAAATCCTCACTTTATCCATCTATCCCTACTACTTTTTTTTTCCTACATATTTCCTCCATTTTGTGGCTGAAACTACTTTACTTCCTTTCCTTTCACTCTCATAATTTTTTGGATTCTGACTTTTCACCACAAAATTAAACTGAAACTGGTCTCTCCAAAGTTACTAATAACCTCTCAATTGTCAAATCTAATGTTTTTTTGTCAATCCTCATTCTTCTTGGCCTCTTTGTAGCACTGCTTTTCTCTCTAGGTTTACATATCGTTGCTTTCAGGAAAAGTAGGAGGTTTTCTTACTTGTCCGATTACTCTTTTCCTATCTCCTTTACTGGCTCTTCATCCAGTTCATACCTGCTATTCATACATCAGAATCAAGTGCAAGTCATGCCATCATTTCTCTGATCTCATGGTCCTCTTCAAAAACGAAGGACAAACATAACCTATGAGTAGACCAAGCTGCCTAAATGGGGACCTAGCTTGCTGGGTAACTCCTTCCCTTCTTTTCCTTTCTCTTCCTTTCCCTTCTCTTCCCTCTCCTCTTCCCTTCCTTTCCCTTTATTTCTTTCTTTCTTTTCTTCCCTCAAGTCTTGGACCTGTGCACTCTGTAGCCCATGGATTGAACAGGGAAGGATCCCTGCCCAACCTCTACTCAATGGCTGCTTAGAGTGAATGTCAATAGTAACAGTTTCTCTTCCAAACAACAACCCTAAGGCTCCTGCCACTCCCAGAATGGTTTATCTATTTGTTTTTTTCTTTCTTATTAAGGGATCACCCCCCCCTGACTATTTTTTAAAGAGGCCTATTCACTGAATGAGCATTACCTCACTTTAAAGTGAGTACGTAAAAAGGCCTTAGCCTAAAAGGCCAATATCTCCCACTGCATTCTGGGCTGGACTGCCTCCAGTCATCCAGGTCACTGGACCCAGATGGCTCAGGAAGAGAAAGTGAGGCTGGTGACCTTGCACAGCCCTCCCTCACTCAAAACAAAGTCAAGTGCAAGTCATGTCATCATTTCCCTGATGTCATGGTCCTCTTTGAAAAGGAAAGAGGAACACAATAACCTATTCATACAGATCCCTCAGAGCTCTATCCTAAAGTCTTGTCTTTTCTTCCTCTATGCTATTTCACTTAGTAATCTTATCAGATCCCACGGTTTCATTTGTCATCTCTATGTAGACAACTCTCAGATCTACTTCAACTCTAACCTTCCTCCCAACCTCCAGTTTCTAATCCCCAGTTACCTATTAGACATCTCAAACTGGATGTCCTATAGCCAGCTCAATATGTCCAAAACTGAACTCATTCTTTCTCCTAACTTCTCTATAACTGTTGAGGATACTACCATTCTCCCAGTCAAACAGATTCAAAGCCTATTTTCATCCATGGCTCTTCATTCTCTCTCCCTTCCCACCCCAACATACAATCAGTTGTCAAATGTTGCTGTTCCTACATTCATATCTCTTATGCATGTCTCCTCTTCTCTGAAATAGCTACCACCCTGGTGCTCTCATGCTTAACTGTTGCGATAGCCGACTGGTTGGTCTCCTTGCCTCGTCTGTCCCTACCCCAATCCATCCTCCACTCATCTGTCAAATTAATTTTCCTAAAGCACGGTTCTGACCATGCAGGTTCCCTATTCAATAGATTTCAGTGACTCTCTATTGCAACCAGGATCACATATAAAATACTCTTCTGTTTTGTTTTGAAAAACTTTCATAGTATGGCCACATTCTTACCTTTCCAGTTTTCTTAAATATTGCTTGCCTCTATGTACTCTGTGATTCACAGACACTGATCTTTTGCTATTCTTTGTATATGGCAGTCCATGTCCCAACTCTGGACTTCTCCACTTGCTTTTATTCATACATGAAATGCTCTCCTGGCTTCCCCAGATTCATTAAAGTCTCAGCTATAGTCTTACTTTCTACACAAAGCTTTCTCAGTCCTCTTTAATCTTACTTCTTTCCCTCTGAGACTACTCCCAATCTATCTCATTTACATCTTGTTTGTACACAATTGTTTGCGGGGTATTTCTCCCATCAGACAATCTGGTTGAGAAGAACAAATTTTTTTTTGTCTTTTTTTTTGTGTATTCCCACCACTTGGGACAATGCTTGCCAACTAGCGGGCACTTAATAAATGCTAGTTAATTGATTGATCGACCTGGGGATCTGACCAATGCAAGCAAAAATTAAGGAAATAGCCCCAGAGCAAATGCTATACTTATATTACTATAACCAAATATCATGTTTTCTTTTTTTAAATGCTTCAACAAATGTTCATCTAATTAAGTTTGCAGTTGACCTAATCTTTAATTAATGTTCAAATAAACTGTTCTCTGGACATGTTTCCCTTATCCTGAACTTGAACACTTTTTTTTAATCCAAATGAAATAGTTCACATTTATCTAAACTGAGATTTCCAGTATTTTCTTGGATCCAGATTCTGTCATCCCCAAACAAGCCTGACATCTATGCTTTCATTCAAAGTGTTGATGAAAATGTTGTAAAGCATATAGCCAAGGACAATCTTGTTTTATTCAGCCTTATATTATTCATCTAGGATTGACATTACTCCTTTAATTTTAATTTGTAGAACAAGTTGTTCAGTAATTTTCAACCCTTCTGATGGTATTATCATCCAGCCCATAAGGCTCCATCTTGTTCATTAGGATATTTTGAAAAAATTTTATCAAATGGCTTGCTGTAGATATGCAATGTCCATGATATATATTCCTTTGATCAGAATTTTGGTCCATTATGCAAGGCTAGTTTGGTGTGACTTGTTCTTAAAAAGCCCATGCTGGCTTACAATTATTGCTTCTTTCTCTCCCAAGCGTTCTATAGTAGAAAGAGCTATATTCCTTCAGAAGAATTAAGTTTGAACCCTGGCCAGTTGTGTGACAGTAAACATATCACTTTCCCTCTCTGAGACTCAGTTTCTTCATCTGAAAAGTGAAAGAATTGGATGAGATGATCTCTAAAGTCCTTTGTAACTCTAACATCCTTTGAGTCTAACTAAATGCCCACAACTTTCCCTGTATTTTATTTGAAATAACTCAAGCTCACTGGCCTATAGTTTGCCTGTGACCCTTTCTTGAATCTCATCTTCTTGATGTCTCTGCAGTATTTGACTCTGGTGATCTCCTTTGACTCCTGGATACATTTTCTTCTCTAGGTTTTCATAACATTATTCTCTCCTCAGCTTCCTATTATCTGATTGACTTCTCCTTTCCAGGCATTTTTGTTAATTCTTTATCCATGTCACCCCCACTAACTATGGGTGCCCCCTCCAAGGTTCAATCCTAATTCACCTTTTCTTTTCACTCTGTATCACTTTGTGTTCTCATCAGTGTCAATGTATTCATTTATCCATTATGTGCAGGTGATTCCCAAAACTCTATGACCTTTAGTCATGCTCTTCCAACTAGCTCTTGAATATTTCAAAATGGATGTGCCATGAACATATATATAGTTTCCCCTTCTTTGTTATGCGCGGAGCGCACCTGGCTCTAGAGCAAACAGTGGCTGGAGGCTGAGTGGATTAAGGAAGGCCTTTAGCATATGAGTACCTTACAACAAGACTTCATTCACACAGAAATCTGCAGCTAGCACAACTGACAAAGGGAGGCATCAAATAAAACAAAGATGAAACTAAATGGCTGAGTTACAACAGGGGAAGTGCAATCAACTAATCCCAAAGCATATTTTAAGAGAAGCAGCTGGTGTAGGCGCCTTACACGTCACCACTCCCTTAATCTTGCAAATGGATCTATACAGGTGGAAAATTGGTCACCTCCTCCCCACCCAAGTGTCCTGGGTTTGTGATATCAAAGTCCTCATTCAGCTGGCGAAAAAAGGATGCCTAGATGGGAAGCTGTCAGCAGCAGTGTCTGCGGTTGTGATGAGGGCTGCTTCCTCTCTGGGCAGCAAGGTTAAAGCTGTCAGCAGCAGGCTCAGGTGGTGTATGATCCTTCTCCGGGGTCTCTGGGCTCTCCGGGGTCTCCGCCTCCTGCGTCTCCGTCGTCTCCGACCTCGGTTCCCACCTACGGATCCTTCTAATGGGAATCCATGCATCACCTTTTCCTGTGGAGACACAAACATACCCTGGACCCCATATTAGTATCTTATACGGACCTTTCCATTTCCCTGAGGCCATATCCTTTACCATGGCCCATGTGTCTTTATATCCAGCCTGGGTATTACTTTCCTTGCGGGGTTGTCTTGGAAAAGTCACAAAATGTCTCATAGCTGGAGTAGTATGTGAGTTTCTTGAGATATGCAAAAAATTGTGTGTATACACAGCTGTATCAAGATCTGGTTGTGTTAGGCGACCTTTTCCCCTTCTTTGTTTAGCGAGGATCGCCTTCAAGGTGAGATTGGCCCTTTCCACTATGGCCTGGCCTTGTGGATTGTAGGGGATTCCTGTAACATGTCGAATCCCTAGATCACGGAGGAAGTGTGTAAGGGTTTGAGAAGTATAGGCAGGGCCGTTATCTGTCTTTATTTCTAAGGGTAAGCCTGAAACAGAAAAACAGTGCCAAAGATGTTGAATTACTTTAGCACTTGATTCACCTGGCTGTAAAGTCACCATAAGGAATCCGGACCATGTGTCAACTGTCACATGTATGCACTGGCCCTTAAGATGGGTGACATCCATTTGCCAAATTTCATTGGGTGCCAAGCCACGAGGATTGACACCCTGGTCTAGAGATGGGTGGAATGGGATACATTGGAGACAGCTCTTAACAATTTTTCTGGCCTGTTCCTGAGTTATCCCATATAATTTGCAGAGGGCTTCTGTGGCTAGGTGGAACCTATCATGAGCCTTTTGGGCCCTTTCTTGTGGTTCCACAGTGTGCCCTACCAGGTATAGTGAATTGTCTGCTATTTGATTTCCTTCAAAAATTGGTCCTGTGCCATTTGTATGTGAGCGCACATGTAAAACATAAAAAGGGTGTGTTCTGTTATTAATGGTGGTCAATAGCCGCTCACACTGTGAAAAAATATTGGACCGATAATCTACAATAGAGTCCTCAATCCGTGAAATTAATAAAGATGCATACTGACTATCAGTGATAATATTAATGGGTATGTCACTATATATTTGGAGAGCTTGGATTATAGCTTCCAATTCGTTCTGTGGAGTAGAGGTGTAGGGTGTGTTAACTATATATATCTCTTGGGAGGCCGAATTATAAATAGATGCCTTGTGATGTTTCGTGGCATCTGTAAAAATGTTAGGCCCTTCTACTGGGTTTGGTGAGTACCTTTTCACTGGTGCTGGGGCCCACTGTAATAATTCTTTGAATAGGAAAGTCGAATTTGGTTTCATCTGGGCCCAGTGGAGTATAGTGGCCCAAGAAACATGATTCTGAGCTAACTCTTCTACATCCTTAGTGGTGAGTGTAGCATAAAGAATTGGCTGTTTTTGGTATATGTGGGTGGCTCTTCTTACTGCCTCTAGTGCTAACCGTCCTAGAAATTCCCACTTGTTTAGTAAACTGCTTCCTGTTTTACTTAAATATACCCACTCTAGGGGCTTCTCTTTTTGGTGTATGACGGCATAGGGAGGTGTGGTGGAGATAATAGATACCTCCAGATCTCCTCCTGGATCCCACCGAAATGTGGTGGACTCTAAAAATTGTTTTTTTATTGCCTCTATGGCCTTGGCTGCTTCAGGAGTCAATGTTCGTGGGGAATTTAAAGCAGAGTCTCCTGTCAATAGTGAATATAAAGGTTGCATGAGAGGTAAAGGTATAGGCACCTTTGATCTTATCCATTGGATAGCTCCTACTAGTTTCTGAGCATCATTGAGTGTTTGGATCTTTATATCCCATTTTGGGGGTTCCGGCCGAATGATGGTGCCCTGTATCTGATATCCCAAATATTTGTAATTGGGTCCTCTCTGTATCTTTTCAGGAGCAATAACTAATCCTAGTCCTAAAAGGTTCCTTTCTACTGCTTGGAAACACTTCTCCAGTTCCTTGAGCTGAGGTGCAGCTATAAGGATGTCATCCATATAATGGATGATTTTGCATTGGTATTGCTGTCTGGGGCTTTCTAAGGCTTGATTAACATACCACTGGCAGATGGTGGGGCTGCAACTCATACCTTGGGGCAATACCTTCCACTGATACCTCTTTGCAGGTCCTTCGTTATTGGGGTGAGGTATTGTAAAAGCAAACCGAGGACAATCTACTTTGTTTAAAGGAATGGAAAAAAAACAATCCTGAATATCAATGATTATAAGTGACCAACCCTCCGGGATGGCATTAGGAGAAGGGAGACCTGGTTGCAGGGCTCCCATAGGCATGAGAGACTGATTTACCTTCCTTAGATCTGTAAGGAACCTGAATTTCCCGGATTTTTTCTTTATAACAAACACAGGAGCATTCCAGGGTGACTTTGATGGTTCTATATTTCCTTTTTCTAATTGCTCCTTAACCAATAGTTGTAGTGCCTGGAGTTTTTCTGGGGTCAGGGACCATTGCTCCACCCAAATCGGGGTGTCTGACTTCCAATTCAAGGGTGGGGACTCCAGTGCAACTGCAATGGCCCTTACTAAAAATTTGATAGCTTCATCCCGAGGCGGCTCATAATGTCCCTGCCCCAGATGTTAAAACTAAGTCCTGGAATCACCAACGGCCATACGGTCCTTTGGCGATCCTCTGCCTCCCACTTTACTGGGTGCATTGTCTCTAAGGTATTTTGGCACCCTCCTATTCCCCACACTGGTCTCTGGCTTTCTTTAAGCTTCCAGTGCCTTAAGGGAAGGGCAATAGCTATGGGAAGCTGATCCTGGCCCCTCCCTGTACTTATTTCTTTCTGCCCAGGGGTAAGGCAGGCTCTAGCTAAGCTCTTCCAGTCATTAGGAGTCAGAACGAACTGACCACTGAGAGTTTCAAGCATGGCTATGACAAAGGGTGAATTAGGGCCATGCTTGGTACAAGCCTCTTTAAGAGTCGCCACTCTCTTCCACTCTATGGGTATGTGGCTCCTCCGAACCCCACCGGGGACACTGGGGTCCGCTATTTCTAACACAGGAAATGTCCCTACATCTTCTCCATTCTCTATAGCCTTTCTTATTCCTTTTTCCAAACTGGACTGTGGCCCTGAACTGTCTGACCAATGGAGCAGGTTATAAGGAGGCGTGGAGGGAAGGCACGGCGTATTCTCCCCTGCCTCGCCTTTTCCATCCGCTAGATGGAGCTCCGGGTCTATTTTTTCTTTACGCTCCTTAACTTTCCGCTTAACTTTCTGCTTGCCTGGACTCTCCGTCCCTCCCATGTTCTCCCCTCCCCTCTCTCCGCTTCCACTCTCATTCCAATCCCACCCTGGCCTCTCCGGCCCTTCCAGCAGGCTTTTAATTACACCGAATATCAGGAAATCTAAATCCTCCAGCTCCCCAGGGTATTGTTGCTCATAAGCAGTCATTTGCTCTCCGACCGCTCCCCATTTTTCTCTTGATATTCCTGCCTGCTTGAGCCAAGGAGAAACTTTCCAAATCCTTTCACAAAATTCTCGGAGGTCATCTAACTCTATTGTGACCCCTGCCTCCCTGCCTTCCCTGTGAAGTGTCTCAGCCCAGACCTCCTGTTCCTCTGGCTTTATTACTGGCAATTGATTCCTCATCCCTGCCCTTTTCCCAGGGGTTTGGGAAGCTTCTCTCCCCTTTCTCTCCTTCCGAATCTAGGATTCGGGACTCGCTTCTTTCACAGCCCCTTCCGGGTGTACCCCAAAAGCACCCAGGATTATCTATGCTCCCAATCCCTGTTGGGGCACCAACTGCCAAGCCTAGAGGCCTGTATTGGGCTACCCGAGTCTTTCTTACCTGTCCAGGTCTTCGGCTGGCCACGCCGGATGCACGTATGAGAGAAAGGACGTTCCAGAGTCAAACAGGGGTTGAGCTTTATTACAGGGTTTCGGTTACAAGTGCAGGGGGTCTTCTTTCTTAGGACAAAGAGGGGGAGATTTCCTAAGAAGGCTAAGCTTAAGGGATTGGAAGTAGAAGTATAAGCGGGGAGAGAGGGGGAGGGGAGAGAGGAAAGAAAAGAAGCGGAGCCCTACTTTTCTCTTTGGCTCCACACGTGCTAAGAGAGCTTTTAGGCTTCCTCAATCCTACTTAATCTTCAGCCACACAGTTTGCATCTCAATACCTTGCTGTTAGGTAACTAGGTGTGCTCCAATCCGGGACGACCTCGAGGGCAGGGAGACTCCACCCATCAGGTATCTCCGGGGGAGAGGCGGAAATACCCGAGCTAGCCGAGCTAGCTCAGTCTGACCTTCTCGAACCCCCGCTGTTCATGGAGGGCCTCGTAAGACTCTAAGATTTAGAAGTCCCACTTTTACCTGCCCGAGACTGTCCACACGGATTTGAGCTTCCAGTCCCAACAATAGTTAATGTGTCAAAAACAGAACTTATTGTTTCCAATGAAACCTCAGCCCCTTCTTATGTTCCTTGTTATTACCAAAGATTCTCCCAGTCACCCACAATGAAAACCTCAGTGTCATTCTTGATTCTTCACTCTCACTCATTCCACAAAATATAGGGTCTTTTTGTTGCACTTTTATGATGTGGTGTAGGGGTCATCTCAAAGAATTCAGGCTCAGAGGATCTCCAACCAAGAACAGGAATTTATTGAGGATTGACACCACTCAGAAGCAAGCTAGGTTCCAAGAAATATCAGCAGCTTAGTAAGACAAGACAGACAATTTTATAGTATGATGATGCCGATTACAAAATAGAAATTATGAATGTTAAAAAAGGCAGGAGGAGTTTGTCAAGGGATTAAGTAATATGGGAGGAGTTCTGGCCTCAGTGGAACTACACATTTGGTTACTTACAATGCATACAGAAAAACCTACTGGTGGGGGGCATTTATGTATGATAGTATCATAATAAGCTTCTTTTACTCTAGGTCAGTTCTTTACTATTACTGCACAGGTGCTATCTTAGGGGAAGACTCTTCCATGGTTTGGTGGCCAGACATCCTGGTCATGCTACTTTCTCATTGGCTAGCTATTGTGGTCCTGTCTGGTCAAGATGGATAGTTAGATATTGTGGTTCTATCTTGGACTAAATGGATGATATGATTGTGGTTGAGTGCATAGACACACCTGTTTAGTCATGAGAACTGGATATGGGAGGCAGAGACTAGCTAGAGAAAATGGCTAACGTTCCATCACGTGGACATGCCTGCTGTTCTAGTGACAAATATGGGTTCATGGACACATCTGTTGTTCTGGTGAGGCAGTAAAGCATACATGAGGAAGTTAGAATATTGAGTGTGGGAGAGGTACGGTGGCTATGCAGGGGCAGTGGTCCTGCTGTTCAGTGAAGCTTGTGATTGAGTCTGGAGGCTGGTGGTGAGGCTAAATCCAGATTGTGTGGTTAAATCAAAACATGTCAACTCTTTGGGTGAGGGACCATAAAGAAGTTAGAATATTGGGGTTGAGGCAGCTTTGTTAGGATTCCATCACTGTCATGTCTGCCTTCTCAACATCTCCAGTATATATCCCCTTTTCTCCACTCATACAGTCACAAGCCTGGTTCAGACCCCCATTACCTCTTGCCTGGATTATTGTCTTTAGTCTTTAAACTGATTTCTCTGATTCATCTCTCCCCGTTCCAAACCATCTTCCATTCAGTTACCAAGTTATTTTTTCCTAAATTAAAGATATGACCACATTAACTCCCTTCTCAATAAACTACAATGATTTCTGATTACCTTCAGGATCAAATATGAAGTTCTTGGTGTGGTATTTAAAGCTCTTTAAAACCTGGCCCTCCTCTAGTCTTACACTTTACTGGCTTTCAAGCATTTATGATCTACCTAAAATGACCTACTTGAAGTCTCTTGAATTTGAAACTCAATCTTCTACCTCATTGCCTTTATGTTGGCTATCCCCTGGGTCTGGAATGATCTTCCCTACTCACTTCCACCTTTTATTTTCCTGGCTTCATCCAAGGTTTATCTCAAAACCTATCTTTTGCAGAAAATGCTTCCCATTGTCTTCAGATGACAATGCCTTCACTTTCACATTACCTTCCATCTACTCTACATATATCTATTCATTTCAAGTTATTTACATGTTTTATTCATTAGTATATATGATCCTTGAGGACTAATCTGTATTTTTCTCTTTTTTTTTGAAAATTGGAAGCCACTATTATTCTATCTTTTACTAGAACTGTTAGCTTTAGCGATAAGAGAAGAAAAAAATTGAAGGAATTAGAATAGGCAATGAAGAAATAAAGCTATCACACTTTGCAGATAATATTGATGGTACACTTAGAGAACCCTAAGGAATCAACTAAAAGCTACTTGAAATAATTAACAACCTTAGCATATTTGTAGGATATAAAATAAACCCGCATAAATCATCAGCATTTCTATATTACCAACAAAGCCCAGCAGCAAGAGATAGAAAGAGAAATTCCATTTAAAATCATTGTAGATGATATAAAATACTTGCAAGTCTACCTGCCAAGACAAACTCAGGAACTATATAAACACAATTGCGAAGCACTTTTCACACAAATAAGGTCAGATATAAAAAACTGGGACAATATCAATTGCTCATGGGTAAGCTGAGTCAAATGACAATTCTACATAAATTAATCTATTTATTCATTGTCATACCAACCAAACTACCAAAAATTATGTTAGAGAGCTAGAAAAATTAATAACAAAATTCATCTAGAAGGGACAAAAGGTCAAGGAAGTCAAGAGAATCGATGAAAAAGATGTGAAGGAAGGTGGTTGAGCCATACCAGATCTCAAACTGTATTATAAGGTGATTGGCCAAATAGTCAGAAGATTCCAGGGGTCCCTTTGCTGGTACTGGGGGCAGGACCCCTTTGTATTGCCCATATTCAGTTCTATGTCACAGTCCTGGTTGGCAGTTCCAGAAAGAGGAATACTAATGCACCAGAGTTCATATCTACAAAGAAGCAAGGACCCTGGACACAGTTCCAGGGCAGAGAACAGAGTTACCATCACTCAAAGACCACAGCACGGGCCAAGAGAGTAGTAAACACACCTTTCCTTAGATCATACCATCTTGCAAGAACTGAAAGCTTATAGACCCCCCCAAAATACCAGCTCTGAAAATAGTTGCATAAAACCTCTGAAGTTTTGGAAAGTACACCTTCTAACCCAGAAGCAGAGTCCCACTTTAGCACAGAGTTAAAAATCAAGAAATAGACTAGAAAATGAATAAATAACAGAAGAAAATTCTGACTATAGAAAATTACTATGGTGACAAAGAAGATCGAAACACACATTCAGAAGGCAACAAAGTCAAAATGGCTATAGCAAAAGCCTCAAAGGAAAATGTGAATTGGTCATAGGAATGGAAAAGCTCAAAAAGGATTTTAAAAATCAAATAAGAGAGACAGAGGAAGAATGGCAAGAGAAATGAGAGTGATGCAGGAAAATAATGAAAAAAGAGTCAATAGCATCTTAAAGGAGGAACAAAAAATTACAGAAGAAAATAACATCTTTAAAAAAAGAACATGCCAAATGGTAAAAGAGGTACAAAAATCCATTGAAGAGAACAATGCCTCAAAGCAGAATTGGCCAAATGTAAAAAGATATACAAAAATTCACTGAAGAAGAGAACTCCTTAAAAAGAAGAATGTGACCAAATGGGGAAAAAAGGTAAAAATAAACTTCATTGAAGAAAAGAACTCCTTAAAAAGTAGAATTGGCCAAATGAAAAAAAGCTGTACAAAAGCTCACCAAAGAAATAATTTCTCAAAAAAAAAATCAGGCGTGGGGAGGGAGGGGGGTAGTGGGGGGTAGGTGGGGGGGATAAAATCGCAATTGTATGGGAGTGATTGTTAAACATTAAAAAATAAAAAATAAAAAAAATAAAAAAAAATCAGGCAAGTAGAAAGTAATGACTTCATGAGGAATCAGGAAACAATAAACAAAATCAAAAGATCAAAGAAATAGAAGAAAATGGGAACTATTTCATTGAAAAATCAACTGACTTGGAAAACAGATCCAGGAGAGATCAGTTTAAAATTATTGGACTACCTGAAAGACATGATCAAAAAAAAAGAGCCTAGACATCCTTTTTCAAGAAATTATATTTTCAAAAAAGCTCTACCTTTATATTCTAGAACCAGGGGGTAAAATAGAAACTTAAAGAATCCACAAATCAAATCATGAAAGACATCCCGAAATGAAAACTCCTAGGAATATTCAGAGCTCCCAAAGCAAGGAGAAAATATTGCAGGGAGCCAGAAGGAAATAATTCAAATAACATGGAGCCACAGTCAAAATAACACAAGATTTAGCATTTCTACATTAAAAGATCAGAGGGTTTGAAATTTAATATCCTAGAAAGCAAAGGATCTAGGATTACAACTCAGAAAAAGTGAGTATAATAATTCAGGGGAGAAAAATGGACAGTCTGGAGAACAATTTGGAACTATGCCCAAAGGGCTATCAAGCTGTGTATATCCTTTGATCCAGCAATACCACTACAATGTCTTTATAAGAGATCATAAAAAAGGGGCAGGAAAGGACCTGCATGCATGTACAAAAATATTTATAGCAGTTCTTTTTGTGGTGACAAAGAACTGGAAATTGAGGAGATGGATGCCCATCAATTAAGGAATGGCTAAACAAGTTGTGGTATATGAATGCAATGGAATACTATTGTGCTCTAAAAAATTATGAGCAGGTGGAGTTCAAAAAAACTTGGGAAGACTTACATGGACTAATGCAAAGTGAAGTGGGCAGAACCAAGAGAACACTGTACACAGTAACAGCAACATTGTATGATGATCAACTATGATTGACTTAGCTCTTCTCAGAAGTACAATGATCCAAGATAATTCCAAAAAACTCATCACAGAAAATGTTATCCATATTCAGAGAAAGAACAATGGAGTCTGAATGCACATCAAAGCATACTATTTTCACTTTCTTTATTTTAGTCATGTTTTTCCCTCCTTTTGGATGTTGCTTCTTTCACAACATGACTAATATGGAAATATGTTTTAGATGATCGCACATATATAACCTATACCAAGTTGTTTACTGTGTTAGAGAGAGAGGAAAAGAGGGAGGTAGAAAATTTGGAACTCAAATTTTTATTTAAAAAAAGAAAATTGGAATATTTTTTTTTCCCAGTCCTTTTTCTTTTGCCTTTATTCCTCAAAGATCAAAGGAGGGGGAAAAGGACTAAGCTTTTTTATTAACATTTATTGCATTTAAAATTTATTGCAAATCTTAGCTTATCTTTTTAATCTTCCTAACACTGTTTTCTTTTACAGGAGTCTGCCACTCCTTAAACACAAGTGTGTCCTCAGTTAACTTCCCAGCTCTCAATTCTTGTACATGTCCATTTTAGATTCAAGTTTAATGCTCACTATGCTCTGTAACCATAATACCCTTATTTGACACATCCCCTTTTTCTTCCTCAATAGACTCAATTGCAATTTTACTGCTAGCAATTTGTTCTCAAAACCATTCCATCTTTCTTGATCACTCTGGCCATTTTCTTCATCTCCCTCCCAATAGAACACAGTCTCTGCCTTGGGATCCTAGAATCTGAAATGTTAAATTCTACTTTACCTTGCCTGAAAGTAAAGCAAACTCCATGACTCTTTCCTGGACCATTTCCAAATTTTTCTCTCCTCTTCACCCACACTCCTTTTTTAGACACCCTTTACATGTTGTCTTCCCTATTAGAATGAAAATTCCTGGAGAACAGGAATTGTCTTGATTCCTTTCACAATATTTGTATCGCTCTTCCCCCACCCCCTGCCAAGAAATAAAACTTAACACAGATCCTGCCATATAGTAAATGCTAACAAATTGCTTTTAATTCATTCATTCATACCATTTACCTTTTCAAATCTTAGCCCATGACGATGCCACTTATCTTATCTGATGCACGCCCTACGCTTAAAGGGAGCAGATCCCGAAGACTTCTAAGATATAATTATAGAAAAGGGGCATTTAGAAACAATCCTCGATTTTCACAGCCTTCTTCATTTATGTAAAGGGAGTCTCCAAGCTAGCTAGCAAAGTAAGCATGGGCAAATGAAGCAGTAGGAATGTGTGGGAACTGACTATTCCCATAGAAAGTCAGTCAATTAAATGCAGCCTGGAAGGTATCTAATCTAATATCAAAGAGACTGTTATGGGATCGGCTCCCCAGAGTTTAGGGTTAATGATGTAGTTCATGGCAGTTTGGCCAGGAGCAGAAAACATGAAACTGCACCAAGAGGTGTTAAAAAGTAAAAGACCAAATAATAACAATAATTGTATTAACAATTCACAGTTACCTAGAGCTTTAGTGTTTAGTGCTCTTTCTTCACAACCTTATGAGATAGAACAATCAGAAGTTTGGGGTTTATTGTTTCTTTTTAGCTAAAAAAGAAACTGAGGCTCAGAGAAACCTGAGTGGCTTGTTATTGAGTGTTACCATATCACACAGTAGTAAACAGAAGAGCTAAGAATCAATCCTGTCTTGTCACTATAAATCTAGGACTCTGCCCCTTGAACCATGCTACCTCTTTGAGAAAAATTCCTGGGGGACTTTATCCGATTCTGCTTATCATTTTTTTATACTGGTAGCACCAAAGGCAAATAGTGATTTTTGAAGAGACAACTCACAAATATATGATAACTTTTACACAATTAAAAATGGTCTTTAAAATGGCCTAAATTCTGATGATCCCTGTTACCTCTTCTTTCTCTTCTCCTCCTTCCCATTTACTTTATGAACTCGGTTCCTAGTTTTTATCTCTTGAGATGAGCCAAGTAATTAACACTTTTTGTAGACAAACTATATTGAGATAAAGTCGCCATGCTCCCTTTAAACTTTTAACCAATGATGTGCTCTGACTTGTCTTTAACAGTTTGAGGTTTTTCAGAATCAATGAAGATAAAGCCAAATTATGCAAAGGCAACAGGAGACAGAAACACCTTACTTAACCTCTGTCAGAATTACTCTCATTGATGAACAACTAGATGATAGAGTGGTAATAGACACTTTGGAAGAGAAATAAAAAAAAATACAGTGTGCCTCAAAGTTGTCATGGAAACCATATCATTACTTAGCACTTGATGGGTCTGAAAATACTAGTGAGAAAGGATTAAATGTCTCTTTTTTGGGGAAATGCATTAACTCTCTTAAGATATCACTCAATAATCTGGAAGAACCAGTTTACTAAGGGGTACATTGTGGATCTGAAAAAACTAATATGTCTTCAAAAAGTTAGACATTCCCTCCTCAGAGAAAAAGCTCAACTCCATTTATAGAGGTCTGTGTCTCTAGCGTTGCTACTAACAGAATAATGGGATTTTTTTTTCCATGAAGAAAAAGCATCAGGTATCATATTATCCAATTTTTACATTTATAAGCGAGGAAAATGATTGTATAGGATATAATTCTGTATTATTTTATTTCCTCCAATTAAATGCAAACTCCTTGAATATAGGGACAGCTTTTTTGTTTTTGTTTATTTGTCTCTGTAGTCCCAGTGCCAGCACAGTACCAGGTACATAGAAATGCTTGTTGAATTAATAAACAATTTTTTTCTGAGGCAAATATCACATAGCTGGTGAAACTGAGACTAGATCAGGGGGTCTTAAACTGAAGTCCAGAAACATTAAAAAAAAAATTGTAGTAACTATACTTCAATGTAATTGGTTTCCTCTATATTTCTATGTCTTTTACTGTATGCATTTAAAAACATTTTTTTGAGAAGGGATCCACAGACTTCACCAGGTTCCCAAAGACATCTATCACACTAAAAGGTTAAGGACTTCTAGACTAGATGGTAGGTCTTCTGACTCATATTACAAACCTCTTTCCACTATGCTTTAAGGTAGTATAATCTTTACCAGAATCCATGTAGAAGATAAACAGTTCACATCTTTTTTACAGATGTGGTTACTTAGATGCAGAGAGAAGAAGTCAGCTAATAGAACAGAATAAAGAAGTACTTCTCCTTAGTTTTATATAACCATGGCCTAGAGAGGCCAGAAATCATGATGCATCCCATAAGACAATGGGCTGCAATGGGATTTTGCACATTAGCATAAGAAACCCCTGAGCACAGTGAATTTTAACCATGGAAATAGAGTACAAACCATAAACATCAGAGGGGAGTTGAACACCAAGGGAAACCCACAAATAATGAATAAAAATAACCCTATTGAGGAATAATAAAGTCATATCTATGAGACTCAGTAAACCCAACCCCAGAAGATTTGGTATGTGTGATTACCGCAAAGCAGTTTTACAATAATGAGACTAAAGTAAAACCATACTTGCTCTGTTTCTGCTCTTGTATTTTGTGACTGATCATACAATGCAGCATTCCCAAATAGGACCATGCTGGGGATGGAAGCTCAATTCCATGTGGACAGTCTCGGGCGGGTAAAGGTGGGAACTTCTAAATCTTAGAGTTCTCACGAGACCCCCCAGGAAATGACCGGGAATCGAGGTGAACCGAGCTATTTCGTGTATTTCCGCCTCTTCCCGTGAGAGACGTGATGGGAGAGAGCTCTCCCTGCCCTCGAGATTGTCCGGATCTGGGCACACCTAACAGCACGGTATTCAGATGCAAACTATACGCCTGGAGAGCTTAAGTAGGATCAGGAAAGCCTGAAAGTTCTCTTGGGCAGAGGGGTGCGGAGCGGACAAGACAAGGCTCCGCTTTCCCTCTTTCTTCTCTCCCCTCCCCCTCTCTCCCCACTTACACTTCTACTTCCAATCTCTTATTGTAAGATCTTTGCCTCCTTGGGAGATTCTTCGCTCCCTCCTAAGGAAGAATTCCCCTGCACTTGTTACTAGACCCTGAAATAAAGCTCAACCCTTGTTCGACTCTGGAACGTCCTTTCTCTCATACGAGCATCCGGTTTGGCCAACCAAAGACCTCCGATAGAGGTAAGGGAAGACTCAGGTAGCCCACAGGCCTCTAGGCCTGGCAGGACCATATGTATATTTTCTTGGTAGGGAAAGAGGACCATATGTATATTTTCTTGGTATTTTTCTTAGATTATAACTTTCTTACAAACCCAACATTCTTCAGGTCTTGTCAAGTTACCAACCACTACTGGCAATCAAAATGATCTTTCAGGTATGCAGTGCACCTTAAGAAAGTGGCATGTCAAAGGTCCTGGAGAACAATTTGCAACTATGCCAAAAAGACTACAAGACTGTGCATATTCCTTGACCCAGCAATACCATTACTATGTCTGTACTCCAACAGGATCAAAGGAAAAGAATCGACATGTACAAAAATATTTATAACAACTCTTTTTTGCAGTGGCAAATAAATGGAAATTGAAGGGATGCCCATCAACAAGTTCTGGTATATGATTGTGATGGAATACTGTTGTGCTATAAGAAATGATGATGGGGATGACTTCAGGAAAACCTGGAAAAACTATATGAACTGATACAAAGTGAAGTGAGCAGATGTAGGGCAACACTGCACACCATAATAGCAATATGGTAACTTTAATCCACTGTGGACCACTTAGTTACTCTGCTCAATATAATGGTTGTGTTTGTCTGTCATTTTTGAAGAGGACCATGACAGCCAAGAAATTATGACATGACTTGCACTTGACTTTGATTTGAGTGAGAGAGGGTTGTTCAAGGTCACCAGCCTCACTTTTCTCCTGAGCTGTCTGGATTCTGTGAACCAGATATTCATCAGGATGACTGAAGGCTGCCCAGGATGCAATGGGAGACCTTGACCTTTTAGGCTAAGGCCTTTTCAAGTACTCACTTAAAGTGAGGTAATGTCCATTCAGTGAATAGGTCTCTTAAAAAGGTAGTCAGCTGGATGGCCCCTTTAATAGAAAAGAGAAAATAAATAGATAATTCACTCTGAGAGGGGCAGGGGCCTCAGGGTTGTTGTTTGAAAGAGAAACTGTTACTATTGACATTCACTCCAAACCAGGAGGGTCCAACCATTGAGTGAGTTTGGGCAGGGACCCTTCCCTGTTCAATACATGAGCTTCAGAGTGCAAGCAGTCCAAGGCTTTAGGTGAGACAAGAAAGAAGGGGAGGGGAGAGGAGAGGAGGGGAGAGAGCAGAAGGAAGGGAGTTATCCAGCTTGCTGGGTCCCCATTTAGACATCTCGGTCTACTCACAAGTTGTGTTCATCCTTCGCTATGGACTGTATGTCCTTGCCCTCTTCAGTCAATACAAAAAAATGCACAATTGAAAATCACTTTTTTCTACCTTCTCTGAAAAGTTAGGTAGAGGATGACTCCTTTCTTTCTCAAAAGTAACTAACACTGAGATGAAGGAGGGGACAAACTCCTCTATAATAATTTCCCCAACTTAGTTTTTCTTGTTTCTTTTCGTGACTCCAAGTAGGAATATGTACAAGTGACTTCCTTTGGCTCTTCCCATTATATCCCTGATGTCATTCACTTATAAAAGTCACCCTGAGGGTTCTCAATTACACAAAAATAGCACCACCAGAGGACAGCCCATAATAGCAGCTATAGTACTCCAGAATGCCTATAAAAGAAAGGACATTTTAATTAACTTAGTTAAAGTCCTCTATAGTTGAAGTAATCAAGCTACCACAACATTGTCCAAGTCAATACTTTCCAATTCAACAAACATCTGTTAAGTACCTGCTCTGAAAAGCCTAGCGGTAGGAAGATTTCCATTTATATCTGTCTCTGATAGAGATGGTGATACCAGCTGTGTGATCAGAACAAGTTATTTAACCATCTTAGTGCCCCAAGCAGCTCTCCAAGACTCTAACTTGCATAAGTTTCAGATGAAGCAATCAGTCAAGTAGAATTTATTTAGCATCTATATAATAGGTCAGGTGTTGTGTTAGGTAAAGGGAACATAAAATACAACTATCTCTGCCCTCAAGGAGCTTATTTTATATGGATGAAGACAACATATATGGGTATATATGTATATATATATATATGTTTATATATGCATATATGTGTGTCTCTATGCGTGTACAAATAGAGAGAGAGAGAGACCAAATAAATGCAAAAAAATTACAAGATAACTTAGGGAGGGAGGGAGGGAGGAAAGTGCAGATAAATGTTTAACTGGGGAGGGGGGCACATGTACATAGGAGACACATTCAAGTTTAATCAGTATGATTAACATTTTCTCCATAACTTTCTTAAATTTAGACAATCAACAAAACAATAAATCAAGCCCTGATTTTTAGTTTACTGGTTTCCAAAGTGTAAATGTTCACTTCCTAAGAATAGTATAAGCCAGCACAACCCCAAAGCCAAAGGGAGGGCACTAAGAATTAAAAAGATTCCTCACTGGAACTCCCAGACATCAATGAAATCAGTTTCAGAACTTTAGACCCTTATCTCATGCCCCCATAAAACAAACAAATGCATAACTAAATAGATGCATGAACAAATAGATGATTAAATAAATAAATGTATAGAGCATCACACTAGATGCTAGAGGAGAAACAAAAAGGTGGGCTACCTATCCTCACTAAGCTTATAGTATAACAGTCACACTTTAGAGTGCTCTGTCTTCAGACAGGACAGAGCCACTGACACTCCTCTGAATCCCAGTGAGTTCCCACAGGGATACCTTCCTAAGGGATCTCAAAATAAAGCCTCTCACTCTCTATCCCATACACAGCAGAGCCTAAACAGAGTTACCTAGGGAGTTCAGCAAAACCTCCAAATTCCTTTCTATATATATCTCTAGCAAAAAGGCACCTATGCAAGTTGAATAATAGTCCTGAGAATCCCATAGATCCCAAAGAATGATATATTGACCCTGGGGTCATATAACTTTCATTGTACATAATTGCTCCTTTTCTTACTATTCTGACAAGAGGTGTGCTGGCCCCAGTTCCTATAAGCTTGTGAGAGCAGATTGTTAAATTTCCAACAGGTGCATTTATACCTCCCACATCATCAAAAACTTCAAATCATGAGCTGATTTATTATTTTGTTGATTTTCTGAACTTAAGGAAGTGATGGAGAAGTTATTAATAATACAGACAAAACATATAAGTATATCATGATTTCAGATAGCCAGTTGTTAAATATGTACCAATTTACCCTGACCTTACAACCTTAAATTTGTTAAGAGCCACAAGTAATAGAGTTGAGCCTCAAACAGGATGGAAGAAGAGGTTAGAGGTTCTATGAGGCTATAGATGAAGCATAATATAAAATATTAATTAAAAGCAAATTTTGGGGAACACATACTATCTTGGGTATAAAAAAAAACAGTATATAAAAAGTCAAGGGTGCATATCCATCATTTGAAATTCTTGATTACCCTACCAAACACCCAAAATACCTTTACTGCTTCAGTTTTGCTCTAACTCCAGGTTGTTGGCTAAGTTTTCTTTTGAGGTCTGGAATTGTATTATTTGTTGAGTCAGAGAGGTGAGCTACAGTTACTTTCCTAAGTCCATAGTACTTTCATTTAATGGCATGATCTTCAAAATAATTTTATTTCATGAATACTCCAATGAATCTGTGATTTTTATCAATGTGGGCATTCCTTCCAATGATGCAGATCACACACCATCCATGCTAAAGCTGTGTGACTTTCATACATATACCATCATAGATTTACCAGATATGGCCCACTCAACATACTGGCCCTTGCTCAGGATCCCTAGCATTGCGTTGATACCACTAGTTGTCCTATATTCTACTACATTATGGGACTATTGTTTATTCACACATTTCTCTGATAACAGTCTTCATCACAAATTTCCTGCATTTCATTTGTAATGTATTGTAGAATGTCTATGACCACGAAAGGCCCTTTAATTTCTCAGAGAATATAGTATTAATGACTTGAAACCATACAACAGTATTGGAATAATACTGGTGTTCAAATATATGAAAAGCAATAAGCTTGGAGTCCCTACGAAATCTTCTTCAGAGTGGGTACCATATTTGAAGGTAATGTATCTCTTTTATGCCTTGGTTGATATTACTAATCATGAGGTCTTCACACAAAATTATTTCCATTGTTGCGTCTTTCACATTATCTTGTATGATTTTTGACACGTCAAAATATCCCAGTGGAGGAGATATATTTTTTGAAAGAGTTAGTGATTCTAGGTTATTCTGAGTCAAAGGACCTGGGTTCAAATGTCAGCTCTGGCATATACTCACTATGTGACCAATAGTAAGACACTTCATTTCTCTGTGCTTTAATTTCTTCATCTGTAAAATGAAAAGATTGATTCTAAGGACACTTCTAACCCTAAATCTTTGATTCAACAGAGATATTTTGTTCTCCTCAAACAAATACACCTCCCTGTCAACAAAATTAAGTACAGTGTAATCTTCCATTCCCTCCATTTTTTCAGTAAATTGTACTGTGGTAATAAAAATGCAGACTACTCTAGATACAATTTGCAAAATTTTGTCTGTTTACTTCCAATACCCCCATCAAGGATACTCTCGGTTTGTGTGTAGACTGTACTCATAAAATTGTTGTATGGATGATCAAGTAGGCATAGGAATCAATAGCTGTTGATATTCTTTCATTTGGTTTTTTGCCAATAATAAGGCATGAGATTTTTTTCTACACGTGTGTTATCCATCCCTTCTTTCACATTTCACCTTGAAAATCAACCTCTTAATGCTCTCAAGATTGTGTTGCCTCCAGGTTATACCTCCTCACTTTGTACTTGTTCTAGTCCAGCTTCTTAAAAGCCCTTAGTCCTCTTTACAACTAATTTTGTTTAAATATATTGTCCTTTAATGGGGAAAAAAAGTCTTGCTGTCACCTTTGAAAAAGTCTTGGTTAAGTAGCTCCTTAAACATTCCCTTTAAGCCAGCCATGGGGAGTATTAAATATTTAGCAGCATGGCTTCCATCTAGATTGTCAGAGCTGTTCCAGTTAAATTATGCTCCCTTGTTGCAGATTGTAGCTGATGATTTAATTAGGTGGATGGAGTTAGTTACCATGATCATTAATAAGCTGTGTTAATATCATCAAAATTCCTATCCTCCAGAGCTGGGGGAACAGCAGGAAAAAAAAAATCTGCCTACTGAGCAAGGTGGCCTATTTCTCATAAAGTCTGTCCATTTTTTAGTAATTAGCTTTGATTTGTTTGGGGGTTCCTATCACTAATTACATTCTCAGAGTATTTGACATGTTGAAAGACACCTTAAGTTGGTAATATTTATAAGGATACCTCTTAGTGTGGATTTGTACCTTTAACCAAACGAAAGGGGTGCATTTTTTCATTTTTTCTGTTCAAAGTATCTAAAATAACAGGAGTCATCATTATTGTTAAAACAGAGACACAAGCAATTAATTTCTTAGTAGCACAACAGGAAAGATGAGTACAGATCTTTGAAAATGGCATATTTCCAAAGATTGTACTCACTATGTCTTCTTTAAAAATACTTTTTCTGAGCTTCACATCTAGATTTTGAAAAGAGTGTCTCTGTCCTCAACCAAGAGAAGCATGACCTTTCACCAAAAATAATACATGGAAATCTGTTTAGTGAGTAGGTGGTTTGTTAGAGAGGGAGTGTCAGGAGGAGAATAGGTATAATTTTCAAGTGGAGAACTCAGTGAGGATTTTAGTGATTCTGGCATGTGTTATGGGCATCTGAAATAGAAAACAGCCAAACTGTAGTTATATATACGTGAGGAAAACCCACCCCCATTCTAAAATAATTAGTTAGGATTTCTCTTTGACTAAGAGTTTTTGTTGATAGCTACCAAAGAAAATGTGAAAGGAAATGTTATAAGAAAAACTATGCAACCATTACAGCTATCCAGATATAATTCAAAATCTATCTGGAAATGATGCAGAAGACAGTAATTTTCTCTAAACTAAAAGGGAAACAAAGGCTTAGTGACCAGTTGTAAGGTATATTGTTCGGATATCATCTGGACTAGTTGCTTTCTGAGCTCTATTGCAACTCTGAGATTCCATGAGAAAAACAAATAGACAAACAGAATTTCTCCATTTATCATTTGCACTATGAAAAGAAAATCCCAGCCTAGTGATCTGTATGGTTATGTGCCAGACAAGAAGAACATGATACCTCAAGACATCAACACTTCAAGGTGTTGATTGGAAGGTCCATCTAATTCAATTTTTTCCCTCATCCTGATGCTTAAAATCCCTACCATTATGCCCATCTGTACAGGAAATGAACTATATAGTATGGTGCAAAAATGTTAGATTAGAATCAGGAGAACTGAGTTCAAGACATTAATGTTTAATTCAGTGAAAGGAAGATTATAAATATAATGAACCATATTAATAATATGAATAATAAAAGCCATATGATTGTATCAGTAGATCCTGAAAAGGTTTTTTGCTAAAATACAACATACTTTCTATTTTAAAAAACTTTTTAAAACTAACGAATAAGTTAACCTTTCATTA
The DNA here is from genome assembly GCF_028372415.1 of Notamacropus eugenii. NCBI lineage: Eukaryota > Metazoa > Chordata > Mammalia > Diprotodontia > Macropodidae > Notamacropus > Notamacropus eugenii. The sequence continues at coordinate 393,795,765 of NC_092872.1, read as the reverse complement.
ATATAGTAAATGGTATTTATCTAAATTCAAGCATATATACATATATATATATATACATACATACATACTGTGTGTATGTGTGTGTGTGCATGTGTGTATGAGTGAGTGAAGAAGTCAGAGACATTTCCAACAAGATCAGGAGTAAAGCAAGGATGCTCAGCATAACCACTGACTTTGAACATAGTGCAAGAAATGCTACATTTGAAGAGGGTTAGAAGTCTTCTGAATTTCTAGAGAATTTAGAAAACTTTAGGCTAGGGTGAGGAGGAATTTTTTAAAGTGTATATTGCTTTTTGGCTCCCTGATCGTGGTGGTGAAGGTGCAACTTCTTTCAGTAGTCCCGAATCCAGGTTCATCCGACACCAGCAGCCACCCGGCAGTGTCCAGGCCCATCCTCCACCTTCGTCGCTGCCAAGCCGCCCAGGTTTGACCCTAATGAAATTAAAGTCATGTTTTTAAGGTGCACTGGTGGTGAAGTTGGTGCCACATGAGCTCTGGCCCCCAAAATTGGTCCCTTGGGTTTGTCTCCCAAAAAGGTTGGCGATGACATTGCCAAGGCAACTGGTGACTGGAAAGGGCTAAGAATCCCAGTGAAACTTACCATTCAGAACAGACAGGCCCAGATTGAGATGGTACCTTCTGCCTCATCCTTGATCATCAAAGCCCTAAAGGAACCTCCTCGGGACAGAAAGAAGCAGAAAAATATTAAACACAACGGAAACATCAGTCTCATTGAGACTGTCAACATTGCTTGACAGATGAGTCACCGATCCTTGGCAAGAGATCTCTCTGGAACCATTAAAGAGATTCTTGGCACAGCTCAGTCTGTGGGCTGCAACACTGATGGCAGGCATCCTCATGATGTCATTGATGACCTCAATAGTGGTGCTGTTGAATGCCCAGCAAGTTAAATGCCACAAAGGGGACTATTGCAATAGATTTAACATTTGACAACAACAGAGGCTCTTCGTTTTTCCATCCAGAAAATTTTTGTGTCAGAAACTACCACGAATTCTGGGAAATAACTGTTAATTTAGTTTCTTTAGCCCTCTTACTCTGCAACAACTTTCAAGTACTTTGCAGTTCTTCTGGAGGAGGGAAAGTAGTGTTAGAAGAACAAGAAAGTTGTTGAAACATCTTAGTGGGACTGTAAATTGAGGGGAAGGACTAGTTGGGCAAGCCAAAATTGCCCCAAAAGTGAGCAAAAGTTGTCATCTTTGAGAACTTAATAGGAAAGAGTGTGCCTGTTTGCCTTAAAAACTTTGAATGTAGGGTACTGGGTATGAGGATACCCTTAATTCAAACTCAGGACAGTTCAGTTGATGGCAGTAATAGCTGGGATTCAGGAATCAAGAAACTGAAAAGAGGTTTTAAAGGAATAACCTTTGGCTCGAGGTTTTTTCCCCACAAATAGTGTGGATTTATTCTAGGGTAATTTGTACATGGTCAAAAATTGCATAAAAGTTTTGTATTGTAAAAAAAACGTGTATATTGAGCAAGATTAAGAGGGTGGAGGGAGAAAAAAAAGAAATGCTACCTATACCAATAAGACAAGAAATTGGTGGAATAAGGAAGGAGAAAACAAAATTATTGGGGGTTTTTTTTTCAAAAAATATGATAGTGTACTTAGGGAACCCTAAAGAGTCAACTAAAATTAACTGAAATAATATTTCCAACAAAGATATAAGATAAATCCACATAAACATCAGCATTTTCACATATAACCAACAAAACCTAGAAACAGGAGTTTGAAAAAAAATATCAATTCAGAGTAACTACAGAAGCTATAAAATACTTATCTTCCAAGATAAGGGACTATATGAATCTAATCCTAAACTAGTATTTGCAGAAATAATGACAGATTTAAATAACTGCAGAAACATGAATTTTTCATGGGTAGATTGAACCAATATAATAATAATAACAATAATACCTAAATTAATTTGCTTATTCACTGTTTTACCAATAAATCTTCCAAAAGAATATTTTGTAGCAATAGAAAAACAATAACAAAATTCATATGGAGGAACAAAAGGTCAAGAATCTCTAAGTCAATAATAAAAAAATGTTGAAAGGGGGTGTATTGGTACTGTCCTCAAACAATACTCTAAAATAGTAATCATTTGAAACAATTTGAAACTAATTTAAAAGAGAAGGGAAGGGAAGGGAAAGGAAGGAGTAGAAAGAGAGAAACAGAGGAGGGGGGGTTGAGTGGAATAGTAGGACACAATATATAAAAGGAAACAAAGAATGTAGTAAGTAAAGTTTAATAAACCCAAAGGCCCTAGTTACTGAAGATCTTTTTTTAATAAGTAGCTATTTGGCATAGTGGATAGAGTATAGAATTGAAGTCAGGAAGACATAAATTCAATTCTTGCCTCACATACTTAACTAGCTATGTGACCCTGAATAAGTCACTTAGTCACAATGTACCTCAGTTTCTTCATTTGCAAAATGAGGGTGTCAGTAGAATATATGAAAGAAGGTTGTTACAGCATGAGGATCAAATGAGTTAAGATGAGCAAAGTGTTTTGAAAACCTCATAGTGTTATATAAATGCTAGCTATTATTTTGATTAAAAATGCAGAGAAAAGTAAATACTAGTCCAGCAGAAATTAGGTTTTTAGACCAACACTTCATACTACATACCAAGATAAACTGCAAAGGGATACATAACCTAGATGTAATATGTCATGTTACAAACAAATTAAAAGAACAAGGAATAAAATACCTTACAGATATTTGGATAGGGGAAATAATTCATGATGGGACAAGTGTGAAAGAGCATCACACAAGATAAAATGGACAATTCTGATTAAATACATTTTGAAGGGTTTTGCACTAATGAAGCAAAAATTAAAAGGGAAACAGTTAACTGGAAAAAAATCTTTGTAATTATTTTTTACCTAATAAAAGTCTCATTTCAAAGATATAAAAGGAAATTTTCAGATATATAAGATGAAGAACTTTTTCCCAATAAGTCAAAGGAGATAGGAAGAGGGAGTTTTCAGAGGAAGAATGCAAGCTATGAAAAAAATGCTGTAAATCACTAACAATTAGAGAAATGAGAATTAAAGCAACTTTGAACTTCAAACTTTCATCTATGACAAAAGAAGAAAAAGAGTAATGCTGGAGGGACTGCTGTGGACTATGGGGAAATAGGTACATTACTGGATTATGGGTAGAATTATGCATTGGTCCACCCATTCTGGAAAGCATTTTGGAATTATGACCGGAAAGCATTCTTTGTTACAACTATATCACTTCTAAGCTGATACCCTCAAAGAAATCAAAGAAAGAGGAAAAAAAGATCTATTTATAAAAAAGTATTTGTGGCAACTCTTTTTCCTGGTAGTGCAAAATTGGAAACTATTTCTTCTATTGAGAAATGACTGAACAAATTGTGGCATATGCATGCTATATAATTTCAGAAGAAACTGAGAAGATCTTTATAAACCGATGCAGAACAAAGTGAGTAGAGCTGTGGGAGCAATCTGTACAATAATAGTATGGAGAAAATCAATTTTGAAACACTTCAGAATTCCAGTCAAACCAATAATAAACCATGAGTCCAATAAAATGAAGATAAAGTATATAACTCACATCCTGAAAGAGAAGTAATGAACTTGAAACAAGAAAAACAAAAAGAACAGATACATTTTTGGACATGGCTAATATAGGAATTTATTACACTATGCTTTGTAGTTATGTATATAGAGCTTTTTTAAAAAAATAGGCTCGTGGAGGAGAAGCTAGTGAGAGATACAGCTCAACTAGAAAATGAATGCTTGTTACTTGAAAAATAAAAATAACAAACTTTTTAAAAATCACCATTAACCAGCTATATGCAGTAAGGCAAGTCAGTTCATGTCTCTGGGCCCCAGTTTCCTTACCTGTAAAACTAGAAAATTATAGTAAAAGATCTCCCAGACCTCTTTCAATTTTAAAATAAATCTATCTACTTTATTCATAGCTGTATCAAGATATTGTTCAATTTGCGATACCATGATTATCTCTCTGGTACATAATAAAGGATCAGTTTCCCTAACTGTCAAATTATCTCCCATTATTAACTACCATCTTTCAGGTTTCCCAAGATGTTAAGTAGAATGGGGCATTTAAGTGCTTAAGTATTTCATTTGATTCCTTCTGCTAATTCATCAGACTATCCCCTCCAGTGGTGCAGATAATAACTCATGCATGACTCTTAGTTCTGGAATTCTTGACAGCTGCTTCCCATAAACCGTTCATAAAGGATTCATCCAATGCACTTCAGTCTGGGTGTATACAAATTATGATTGTGGAAGGCCAAATGCAATAAATGCTATAAGATACATACAAAGTATTACAGGGGTCCAAAGAAGGGATAAAACATTTTCAAATGAAAAAGTTTCATGGAGAATATGGCATCTGAGTGAAACCTTAAAGGCATAAATTGAATAGGTGATGATTGGGGATTGGAGGATATTGATTGGGGGAAAATAAGAAACAAAACCAGAGACTGGAAACCTTAAAATATTTTCAAACAATGCCAAGTAGTCCATTTTGTTTCAGACATGTGGTATGTGCAGAGAGCATGAGAAGGCAAGAAGAGAAAGGTAGTTTAAGGCAAAACTGTTGCGCAATATAAATTTTGGAATGAAGACTATAGATATTATTCTGAAAGCATGATGGGAACAAGGGGGAAACTAAAAGTAGAATTTTTAGTACAACTGGCAGTATTATGAAATCTTTAAATTAGGAATAGTAATGGTGTCGCAGGAAGGTGATCAAAATGAATAGGAACAGAGAAGAGTTAGAATCAGGGAGACCAGTTAGTAGGCTACTAATGAGAAGGTACCTAAAGCTGTCCAAAATATTGCTAAAGGGAAGGCCAAAGGAACATCATACTAGCTTAGGGACAACTCTGAATGAAATTAATCGTCCTTCATATTATAAATTCCCTAGGCAACAATTTATCTTTTTTTTGTGGCATAGAACTAATGAAAACAAAAGACAGAATACTTATGTGTACATGCACACATGCATACACACACACAGATACACATATACAGACACACAAAATGAACTTCTTTGGGGCACATCCCTAGGGTTAGACATCAGACTTCTGTTCTGCTCTCAGTTATCTGTGTGACTTTTGGGAAGTCACTTCACCTATTTCCTCCTCTGAAAAATTAGGAAGTTGGACTAGATGTTCAATAAGCTCTCTTCTAGTTCTAAAGCTATGCTCTTAGGAATATTATCAACAATGCTAAAAATAAAAAAGATCCTGTATTCCCATAATTTCTGGTAGGGTTAAAGAAGGTGGTTTAATTTGTCTAGGTATATGATGTATACAAATCCTTAGTCTCTTAAAATAAAGTGTACTGAAGGTAAATGGATACAAAGCACAAAATGTCATTCATTTTTCAATTGCATTCAACTCTTCATAATCCCATTTGGACTTTTCTTACCAGAAATATTGGAGGGTCTGCCATTTCCTTTGCAAGTTCATTTTACAGATGAGGAAACTGAGACAAACAAGGGTAAGTGGCTTGCCCAGAGTCACTGAGGTTGTAAGTATCTGAGGTCAGATTTGAATGTAGGATAATAAGTCTTCCTGACTCCAGGACCAGCACTCTATCCACTGCACCACTTAGCAACTCTGAAACACACAAAAATGGCAGCAGCTAAAAGATGTACATTTATCTCCAGGGTACATTACAAAAGGAAAACATAAAATTTGCATTCATGACAGAGACGTACAGTTGAAAGAGTACAGAATTTGGAATTAAAGGACATGAGTCCACTTTCTGGCTCTGATACTTACTAACTGGAAGTATTGAGGTAATTTATTTATTCCTCTCTGCCTCTTGTTCATCTGTAGAGTGAGAGAGACAACCTAGATTATCTCTGAAGTCCCTTTCTGCTCTAAATGCTATCCTCTGAAAAGTCATTTGAGAATGAAAGATATCTAATTACATAAATGTAATGGAATATTTGAGTACTGAAGGAAATAATGAATATGAAGAATTATATATATGATATATAACATATATATCTATTTTACATATAGATTACATATGTATTTTTATGTGAACATGGTTTATTTCTTTGGGAAGTTAGGGAATAGATGGGGACAGGGATCAATATTGCACATGGTGGGGCAGGCGGTGGGATGGAGCTATAGGTAGCATTGGCAGAAGTTGGTATTATAAGTATCATGTCTGGGGAAGGCACTGGCATTGGAAGGAGTTCACAAGCTACGGGCCAGAGAGAGGCAGTCCCTGCTCCTTTCCCAGGAGGCTAGTGGCATGAAGAAGAAGGGGCACCAGTTTCTTCCAGGGCTGCATGCCTCTCCATCCTTTGTGGCCTTCCTTGTGTCAGGTCCTTCATCTATGGGGAAAAGGGTAGCTCTAGGCTGTAAGAGAAGCATGTAAAACTTATGTGAACTGATGAGTGAATTAAGCAGAACTAGGAAAAATATACAAACTAATTAAAATAATGTAATGGAAAGAAAAACAAAGGCAAAACTGAAAGCAGTGTAATTATGACTAGACTTGGAACCAAAGAAGAGATTTTTTTTTTTTAATTTCAAATATATCCCTCCCTTCCTTGAAGAAGCAGAGGAATATGGAAGGGAAATATTGCATATACAATCAGACTCAGCTGATGTATTGGTTACTGTTACTGAACCATAATACTTTTTTCTCTTTATTTCCATTTTTTGTAACAAGTATTAAAAGTGCTTGTTGGATAGAGGAAAAGCAGGGGAGCTACATTCTAATATTCTGTTCTTATTCCTCTACTGGCTATAATCTTTTTGTGCCTATTTGGTCCTTGTCTGCTTAACAAAGATATCAGTAAAATGACTTTTTTAAAAAGAAACATAAATATTGGAAACTCATCCAACAAGGTAATATAATGTCATCCTTATCTACATACTTAAATAGAAAAAATGGTGTGTATATATGTAAATAACTATAGAAATAGTTTTCACATGGATGGACTGCTTTCTAACTAAAAAAACTTCACCTAAAAAAACTGAACACCAAGATGGTTCTTGGAGACAGAAAGAAGTGAATTCAAGTCAAACTTCAAATATTTGCTAACTATGTGACTTTGGGGAAGTCATTTATCTGCTGCCTGGCTCAGTTTTCTCAATTGTAAAATAGGAATAATAATAGTATCTACCTGTATTGTTAATGCATTTTAAAAGGAATTAATGTATTTTTAATGGAATGGGAAGATCTTTCCCATTCATTAATATGCCTATGTGACCTGCTTAAACCACATGGAAGCCTATGTCACATGAGTTTGAGTCACATGAAGTCAATGGTAGGAAGAGCTTGCTGAATAGGTGGAACAGGGAGAGGTAGAGCAGAAAGGCTGGAATAGGAAAAAGCAGAGCTGGAGCAGAGCTGAGAGGAAGTTGGTCAGAGTAGTCAGAGTTGGGAAGGATAGACAAAGCAGGCATCTTGCTATTGTGAGTGGGAGAGCTTGTTTGTGATTTTCTTTAAAGGAGCCTGTTTGTGATTTGTTTAAGGGAGTTGATTTGTGGAAGCCTAACAGAAGGAAGGTTTGGGAATGGTAGTGCCCCCTGTACTGTTATTGTGTATAGATTTCTTTGTTGCTATGATGGATTTGGTTTTCTGGTGTTTGAATAAATGTTTTGGTTCTGTCTTTCATGTGGAGAGTCTGTTTTATTTTGTGATTCAGAACTGTGCTGGCATATTCATAGCTGCTGCAGGTGCTGTGAATATCGCATTGGCACTACACTACCTCACAGGGTTGTTGAGTGGATCAACTGTGATAACATCAGTAAAAACATGTAGGGCACAATAAAATATTTGGCACATATTAGGTGCTTAATAAATTCTTATTCTCTTGCCTTCCCCTCCCACCTTCCCAAATGCAACAAAAGAAGATACAAGCCCAAAACACTCTAAAGAGAGTCATAGAAAACAAAATCTTTAAAAGAAAACAAACTTTTCTAACCTTGGTTCATTATCCTACACTTCCAAAAATTCACCACTTCCCCAAGTAGAGAGAATCAGAGATCTGGAACTTATTTAATCAGGAAAGAGACTCAGAAGAGAAGTAAACTGAATCATACCATATCAAGAGTTTCTTTTTTTTCCTGGAAAAACAAACTTTTCTATGTAATTAGAACTGAAACTCTCTACAGATGGCTTACTAAAGCTATAAGAACATTACAGGCAATTTTATCATTAATTGTTGAAATGCCTATTGATTTTAATCTACAAAAGCAACAAAATCCAACCTATGATAATTGCTTGCATTTTAAAACTCTAAGAGATTATACATTTTAAATCTCCTAGTTTGTGTCCTCAGTTTGAAATGTCAGATGGTGAATTCACAGCTTCTACTTTAGCGATGAAAAATATAGATTTTTGCCAAGCAAAATAGATTCAAGATCAGATTCAGTCTGTTACCTAATTGTGTGGTTACTATATATCAAAGTTCAACGGGAACATTTTGAAGATTCAGTAACTAAAGGAGATAAAGGAAAACCTAAAGGACAGAGAAAATAAATGCTCCCCTTTTCCTCTTTTAAGGGGAAATATGAATTAGATTAATAGTGCAAGAACAGAATTGTGGGCAAACTTTGGAATCTGAGAATTCTAATCATTAGCCTACTCTGTCGTCCTTGATGTAAGACAAGTCTCTGAAACACTGCCCAGATGAGGAGGGAATTATACATTGACATTTTTGCAAAACAAATTTTCTTCACTGTGGCTAGTATGTTAGACATTTTGATGGTTTTGTGCACATACCTTAAGACAATTTTATATATGTGTGTATGTATATATATATATGTATACATATTTTAAATCAATAACTACTATACATAATTAGCTACTACTAACTAGTGAGGTAGAGATATCTAGAATTTATACTATAGTCAGTTTCTTTCCCAAATTTGTACTCTGACTTGATTTAACTAAATAAAATCTGTGTGTGTGTGCATGCATGTGTTTGTGTGTGTGCGTGTGTATGTTAAATCTCATGTGGAGAAACACTATTTCTGTGAAGGCAAAACCACAAGAATGAAACAATGAAATCAAGACTAACCCCACAAGGAATCTGTCTCAGAAAAGTTAAGCACTGCCAGATCTTAACACATTTGCCTCAAGTCCTAAAATCTGAAAATATGACAATAATACTTTATCAACTGCAACAAACTAATCAATCATTTTCTAATTGGGAAGTCTTTTCTGTCAACATGTCTAGTTTCTCACTAATCCGTACACAGTTTTTAATATAAGAGTTAGTAAATTATGCAAGATATCTAATTATACCTATTTGTCAAAAGACAAGATGGGTGAACCATGGACTTAAATAGCAAGAAATGAATGTTTGATTTTAATTTATTTGCTCTCAACATCAAGAACAAAAAGAAAAATCAAATTACAGGTTATATCTGCAAAAACTAATAAATGCCACTTTTAAATAATTCATTTCAAATACAACTTTTTTTCTGTGTAACTTACATGACATATGTCTTTATTCAGATTTTATACATCATACCGTATTTTGATAGTTATCCAAGATAAAGCTACCATAAAAAACAGTTAAATACTCACTGCATGAAAAGTAGGTACACAGACTACATAAAATTTAGATAAGATATACTATTTGTCCTCATGGGGTTTGCAATCTAATAATATAAGATAAATGACCTTGAGCAAAATTTGTCTCTTAAAAAAGCAATTCCAAGACGATAAAGCAATGCTTGTGTAGAGGCACTTGTAAGAAATAGTAAAGGGCAACATTCCACCAAGTGATTTAGATCAGAAAAATAATGAAAAATAAATGCTGATGCTGGTAGTCAGGAGAAGGAAATCCTCCAAGAATACAGAGATCTATATATACATATGCATAGAAAATGAAGTAAATGTGTGTGAATGTGTATGTATGTGTGTGTATATATATGTATATATATATACACACACATACATACATGTATATAGTTATTTGGAAGGGGGGAGACACTAGCAAGTGGAAGGAAGTGAGATAGATTTCCTACATGATTTCACTTGAGTTTAGTTTCAAAGAAAGCCAGGAATTTGATATGGTTGATGTGAAGAGGCATGGTATTCCAGTCATAGGGCAACCTGTGTAAAGACACCAAGCTGGTAGACAGAATGTTGTGTTCCAGGAGCAGCACATAGGTCAGTTGAACTGAAACAGTAGAGTGCATGAATAAATAAGCCTGGAAAAGTAGGCTGGAAACAGAGTGTGAAATCCATGTGACTCTGTTCTATCTCTGAATTCATCTACCACTGTGCTAAGCACTTTATAATTATTATCCTATTTGATCCTCATAACAACCCTGTAATTAAGGTGCTATAATGTAATGTGCTATTATTATACCCATTTTACAGATGAAGAAATCGAAACAAACATAGGTAAGTGATTTGCATGAGGTCACACTGCTAGTAAGTGTCTGAGGCTACATTTGAACGCAGGGATTCCTAATTCCAGGCCTGACATTTTTTTCTATAGCTCTCTATAACGATAGTGGTAGTAGTAGCAGCAGCAGCAGAAGTAGTAATAGTCATAATTGGAGACATAGTACTTGTGAGAGCAGTAATTGTACTACTACTACTACTCTGACAATGATGACTACTACTACTGCTACGAGACACATGGTAGGCTTTTAAGAAACAGCTGTGGTAAAACACATCTGCTTATGTCCTAAGCACATGTAGGAAACTTTTTTTATTCCCTAAGGGATTCTCAAATATAAGTTTGACAATTATGAGAAAATATTAATTACAAAATTATACCATACAGTTTAACAAATTGAAATATCAATATTTGGAAGTTTGGGACATCTTGAAATCATTATGATGCTTAGAAATGAAGCGCATTACAAAATAGAGAATCTAATCTTCCTTAACCATTATTTGTACAAAATTATTTGTGTCAGTTGCTTATAGTAGACAACTCATCTCTCTAAGATTAAAGAAAAGGCACTTCACATATATAATTTTTCTAAAACTATTCAAAGAATTTTTACAAATCTTTACTCAAAAATCCTCAAAAAGCCCTGTAATATGGGGCAAGTAACATTATCCCCATTTAACAGATGGATAACTGATGTGATGAATAATAGCTAAGTAGCTTGCCTAGGGTCACTCAGGTAGTTAGCAATAAGAACAAATTAGTTCTTCTCACTTCTAACCCTGTTGTATTCCTACTACTACATTTTTTTTTCTGAAATGCACTCCCAAAATAAATAATCTTATAATGCCACATAGTCCAGTCTTCTCAAGTAAAAAGCATCTGCTCACAAGAACTTAAGATTGAAGTTTACAAACAGTTAAGTAGCCAAGCATCAACTGGAATAAATATTATGTTACACTGGATGTCTAAAGTGTCTTCTATCCTAAAATCTTATAACAATCTCCAAACAAGGTTAAAAATAATGTAATAATAAAATTATGAATGTAGAAAGTTTAAAAATGAAAGAAAAGGAGGAAGGAGAGAGAGAAAAAGAGAGAGAGGAAAGAAGCAAGGAAGGAAGAAGTAAGAAGACTGATACAGATGCCACTATGAAAATCAAAACTTTCACGCTAGTATGTATTCACATAAGCAAGTAGGAATTGTTAGATAGAAGGCTGTTAAGAGACACAGTGGATAGAATACTGGACGTGCAATCAGAAAGATCTGAATGCAAATCATTACTCACTTACTTAACAAGTGGCCCTAAACAAGTCATTTAATTTCAGCTAGCCTCAGTTTCCTCACTTGTAAAATTGGGATAATAATAGCACCTACCTTCCAGAGATGTTGTGAGGATCAAATGAGATATTACTTGTAAAGTGTTAAAAGCACTTTATTAAAGCACTCTGTAAACATCTGCTATTAAGACAGTCAATGTTAAAGCAGATTGGCCATTGGAGATGGAATTTGAGGACCTATGATCAATTCCTGCCACTTCTATTAGCTAACTGTATTACCCGAGCCAAGTTGCTAATTCTTTAAACCTCAATTTCCTTATCTGTAAAACATAGATGATAATACTTTATCAAAATCATGAAGTTGTTTGCTGTTACAAGGACTGTAAAACTGTAAAAGACTATGTGTAAATTATTATTTGATGATGCATATAATGACAGGCCATGAATTCTTCCATGATCAAATCATCTTTATTCACCCTCTGGGCTAGAACCTGAAATTCTATCTTAAAGTTTTCTCTTTTTAGATTAAAGCTTTTGATACCCATTGAAATGGAAATATTTCTTTTAAGCACAGTAAAAAAATGCTCTGTGAATATTTATTAATCATTTGTATATCCATAAGGACAGAAAAATTTGATAAAGGAGTAAAATGACAAGAATGGACTTTTATTCTGGAGTAGGAAAACCTGAATTTAAATCCCACCTCTGGTATTTACTACCTGTGTGACCTTGGGGAAGTCACAGTTTCCCTGGGTTTAGTTTCTTCCTCTTTAAATTGAATTTGCTGGTCTATGAAGTCTTGTCTAGCTCTAGATCTATGATCCTAAGAGTCCACCATTTTAAGGGCAAAGAAAAGCAACTGAGGACTCTGCAGGATCATGGGTAGGAGGGAAGGAGAGAATACTTTTCCGAATCGATTTGGTCTCTAGCTGAAGACATGAAAAAAAGCATCCAGGTTCTTAACGTGTGCCTAAATAAGTCTTTAAGTAAATCTATTAATTTAACTCAACTAATGTGGGAAGCTGGGGATAGATCTATTTGGGGACACCTATTCAAAACCAGAGGAATATGTATACACAGATCCACCCTACCAGGCCTGGAGAACACCAGGTAAGTCTAAGATGAGACGATTTCCATCATCTGGTTCAGTGGACCAGAGAGGGCTGGGGAGAAGAGAGAGAGCAGTTTTCAAAGTTAGTTTTGGGTCCTGATAGGGAAGAATACTTCATAGAAGTCTAGAGGAAATAGAAGCTCTCATAGGCATTGGCCATAAGCCACCACAATATGACTGAGCTGGAAGGTCCTTGCCTAAAACTTATATTCTGATAGGCCACAACTGAGGGTTGGAGAAATATACCAGAAGTGACTGCGAAAAGTCACTGGCTAATAAAGTCCATGGTGAAACTGAAACAATAAAAAGTCCATGACTAGATGGAAGAAGTCACATTGGAGGGAGCAAAGAAGAATAAACAATGCTTTATAAACTGAAGACCAGGATTATAAAATCTTTTTAGCTCATGAAACTGATACTTCTTCTTTTTGTTTTCTATAACCATGGATCTGGCCAAGTCATTCATCCATACAAAAGGCTTCTTCAGTGGTTACACATTGCCTAGCAAGGAATTCAATATTCTTCATTATCTAGCAAGATTGTAGCTTTCTATCATTTCCCTTCATATACCCTGTGATCCATCTAATGACTATCCCCCTAAACATTTATGTTTTCCTCTAATCCTTTGCTCATGCAAGGCATATCCTATGTCAGGCTTCTCTTATAGCTTCCTATTAATTGACTGAATTCCTACACATTGTTTAAAGTCCATATCAAATGTTATCACTTCTATGAAGCTTTCACCCCTTAGGACCACACAGAGGACTTTGCACATTTCCAATGAACATTTTCTGTATTATTTTGTATGTATGTATGTGCCATAGTCCTCTCATGTAAGTTTGATGCAGACAGGGATTAGGACTGATCACAAATTTCTATGTCCTCTTAGGGTAAGAAAGGAAATGTTTCATAAATATTTGGTGAAGTGAATTGGTTTTAGCTCCAGCTAGTGCCTACCATAATATATTTTTGTAGTGCTTCCAGTTCTCTCACTCTGGTATGCTGCTAGTAGGCTGTTGTCAAAGAGCAAAAAAAAAAGAGTTGAAATAAAAATTAAAAAAAACTTCCCACTGAAGAAATTTGGGGTTCAGAGAATCTCGAAAGCTAACAAAAGGTCAAAAGCTACAGAAATACGTAGCTTGGAGCTATATACCCGAAAAATGCACTAGCCAGACTGTTGGCTTTATATTGTGTGTGGGGGGGAGGGGGGGAGAGGGGGTTTTACAAAGTAGAAAAGGCCCAGTAGAACCGCAGGCGTGGAAAAGGGAGATCCAGGTCCCCCAAAACAAATTCCACCTATTTTATATTTTTACCAAAAAAATTCCAACAATTTTTTATTCAATTTCAAAGAACTTGTGGTCTCCATTAGGCCTAAAAGAGAGAAAACAAGGAAGAAATAGTCTCCCTACTAAGAGTTTTTAATACAACAGGATTTTTGAATAGTGTCAACTCAAGAAGGTGCCTGTCTACTTTAATCAGTTCTCACAAAGACTTAAACATAAGATGTTGAATCTAATTAGTTTTGACAGCCAGTACAGGCTACTAAAGTCATCTATAACCCTCTTCTCTCCTCCTCAACACACTCAAACACTCATGCAGACATACACAGACACACTTTTGAAAAGTAAAAAAAATAACCATGGTAACTTTTTTAGTCTAAATGATCAAGTAACACAATTCACTGTCCTGGAATATTCTGATGATACGGACAGAAGTGATTTTGGTATTAGAATGAGGTAGTTAAATTTCTCAACTGTCAGTTTCACTGGTTTAGGGAAAAACAAACCTAACGGCCCACATGAAAGCAGTCTTGCACAAACCATTCTCTCTGTTTGCCACCATCTGCATGACTATCAAATTGATCTGCTGGCTCATTCCTACCTAATCTCAAGAGAAGTATTTTGGCTTGGACTTTAGAATATTGTGAGATGGATGACCAGCAGATAGTCTAAAAAGGTTACCCTCACAAGGATAATATCCACAATTGTTATTTACATTATAAATCCCTCCTCTTCCTGAAGGACCAGGTATTCCAGGTTTAGTCACTTAACTACCCTGAGCCATCATTTTCCATATGTTCAGATAATAAATGCAAATGTTATTTTACCTGCCTCACTGGGGTGATGTGTGAACCAATTAATGAATGTTCACAGAGAGCTTGGGAAGAGATAACGACACTGTATAAATGTTACAGATTATTGAATCATGAAGCCTAAATACATAATAAACTCTAGGACAGGTTAATTGGAAACATAACAAAAACTTTCAGGCAAAAATAAGAATTATTTAAAAGGAATACCAAAAAGGAGTACTTCCTTGTTGCTGGCAAAATGATGTTCATTGTTATTCCTTTTGCAGGGAAGATAAAATAAATAGGTACGAGGGCTGGGGGTCAAATCAGGAGAAATTACATGCCCTGATTTTGAAAACACTGTAAGATTTAAACCATCTAACAAAAGAAGACCAAGCTACAGAGTACATTGCCACAGGGTGTATTATATAGTTGCCATATAACTTTGTAACATATGAACCAGGCAAAATAAGAAGACAGTGTAATAGTGTACTGGTGGGCCCACTTATAACAGCTTATACTAGAACACAGGTTCCTAGGACAGCATTTGCTGCAGGAACCTCTTTAAGTAGATATGAGATCTAGCCCACTCTGTGTCTTGAGAGAATGAGATTTTTACCTTGATTAGAAGTAGGAAGAAGGCCATGTCTAGGTGCTCACTCTTCATCTCCAAGAGAAATATGAGACAGAATTATTTTTATCTGCTACATATCAGATATTTGAAATCTAGTAGTAATATTATGGAGTGTGAGGGATAATATTAAAAGCCATTTTCTTCCTGATTGCTTCAAAGGAGAGAGTAGCAGTTACCTTGTTTTCAACTAGTTTGGCTCCCTCCAATCTCTTACCCCACCCCACCTTCCAAAAAAAATCATGGTAGAGAACAAAGATATCTATCCAAGCAAACTACAAAATGAAAATTGGGAATGGTATACAGATCTGGGTAGCCAATAGAATACACTAGAGTGAATGGCTCTTTGTCTTAGGAAAAAAGATAAAAATTTCAACTTTTCCAAGGAGAGAATGATCTCACCAAAGAACTACCTTAGCACTCTCTGGATGTTCACTTAGAAATTGTACTTAGGATCAAGGGATATGTTGATAGAGGGAAAGCAGATTTCCTCACATTTCTTGTGCTCCCATAGCATTCTGGTACATTCAAAGTCTGTGCTTTGTTTCTCATCTTTCTGTCTTTCTCTGCTTCTCTTCAGCATGAATGACTCAGAGGTCTCTTTGCTAATCAGTAATTATATCTTTCTATGAAAATGTATCATTGATCATCATTTTCTTCAGGGGACTCATCCAATTCCACCTATAGTAGCGGTATTGAAACAACAAAAAATAAGATCACAGGTAAAAACTGAGCTATGTTGTCTGGGGTCAGACCCTTTCTCATATGTTATTACAATATCTTTGCAGGTGTCAATGAGATTTTACCCTAAATATAAGAATTCATTCATTCAACATTTATCTGAGTCTTACGATGTGTAAAGCAACTTACTAGGTACTGAGCAAAAGTCATCCCAGCTTTAGAAAGTGCATAATCTATGGCAGGCAAAAATGTTAGCAGACAATTGTCTCTGCCAGTTGACATCTTTACATGCAACTGACTGAGAAGTGCATTAAATAAAACATTTTACTTTATCAGTTGTTTGCTAGGTTGTCATTTTTTTCTTAAGTATACATCTTAAAATTATGTAAAATTCTAAGACATAAACAGCTATGGAAATAACTGTCTGACATTAAAGATTTTCCCAAAGGAAGTAAAATTATTTGACTTACACTATATAGGTAGGCATGTTCCCTCAGCTGCCAGTAAAAAAGTTTTGAGGTTCACCCTTGTCATTGGTGTCAGGTATGGTAGGAGAAACCTTCCCTAGAATATAAAATAAAAGAAGAAAGTCTATGTATAGATTGGGCAATTGTTTTTGTTTTTCAGTTATTTTGGTCATATCTGATTTTTCTTGACTGCATTTGGGATTTTATTGGCAGAGATACTGGAGTAGTTGGCCATTTCCTTCTCCAGTTCATTTTATAGAAGAAGAACTGAGAGAGAGTTAAATGACTTGTGCAGGGTCACACAGCTAGTAATTATCTAAGGCTGAATTTGAACTCAGGAAGATGAATCTTCCTGATTGCCATCCCAGTGTTCTACCCACCATACCACCTAACTGCCCATATAGAGAGTAGATATCACAACGTTGAAAAACATTGATACCCATAAAGAAGTTGGCAAGATATTTGGGAAAAGTAGATTACGTTTTAGAGAATCAACATATGTTAAAGTTGAGGTCATATGACCCCAGTAAGTATATAAGGATCTGATACCAGTAGAAATATAGGCATCACTGGGGCTCTGGATCTTAATGTTCCATTCCCCACATATACTACTGTTGTAGAGCCATCATGAAAAGGCTGATCAGATTCTATATTACATGATATGTGTGAATAAAATGTTTTAGAGTAACTGTTAGTCTCCAAATAGATTAAAAAGTACACCTTGGGAACTTAGAACATTGGGCATGAGGGAGAGCAATGCAACTGTAAGCAAGAGATTGCTAACAATACCCTTGTAAGACAATCCAGTTACTTTTTACATCAAATGAAACACTAAACAGTGAAACACTAAACTATCTCTTTAAATAATCACATGGTAATGAGGAGGACCTTAAAACTAGATTGAAAATTACATTCAAAAGTTTTATCCAAATCACAAATAACAAGAGCCATGTCCATCAAAACATCCTTTGGGCTTTATCTTATATGCAACAAATTGACAAAGTAAAAAATTATGGGAATCATCAGTGTTTGATGGAGTTGTAGACAGAAGTATCTACTAATAGATTGTTGGTGAAGCTGTAGATTAGGTTTTGATCATGCTGGAAAATAAATTTATTATTAGGCTAAGAAATTGACTAAAATATTCATACCCTTTGACTCATAGAATCCTCTGCTAGGCATATATTCCAAAGGATTTCAAAGGAAAAAGGTGCCATATATACCAAATTACTTATAGCAATACCTCTTGTAGTAACAAAAAATTAGAAACAAAGGAGATGTTCATGAATTGGGAAATGTTCAAACAAACCATGATACAAGAATGCAATGGAATACTACTTTTTTATAAGTAACTACAAATAGGAAGGATATAGAGAAGCATGGGAAGATTTTATGAACTAATGCTATGTGAAATAAGATGAAAGAGGTAAATAATAAAATGAATAATTAAAATAATGTAAACAGAAAGAATAAGATAAAATGGAATATATCACTATGTAATTATAATGACCAAACTTGAACTTCAAGAATAGAAAAGAAATAAATTCTCATTCTTTCTTTGAAGAGATAAGGAATGATGAGTATAGGCTATTACATGCTCAATTGTTCTCAATTTTTGTGTTGTAAGTTTTATAGAACTGTTTTGGTATTTTTGCTTGTTTTTTTTTTAATTTTTCCTTTTCATTCTCTATTACAACAAGTGGCACTCTGGGTAGAGAAGGGGAAAGAGTCGTAATTGGAAATGATGAAGTAAAAACAACAAAAATATAACAATGTAACAAATATAAAATATAACAACAATAATAATTACCTACTAATGTGCCTAGATGTCCAATAAGCAACTTAATATATCTACCTACAGGTCAACATTAATGTTCAGCTGATTATATCTTCTGTCCTGTATTGCTCCCCTTCTTTCTGCATATGCCTAGCAACTTTGAGTCATTTCATAAGGAAGAAGCAAAAATAATTACCTAATTCTGCTAAGCTAAAGTGGCAACTGCCAAAAATAAATCTTGACAATTCCTTTTCTGTTCTTATGACAGTTTTTTCCCTTTTTTTCCTTTCATCCTTAAGCAAGAGGGTAAGTAGTAGTCAGCATACCCATTCAGAAATTTCTCCGTATGACTTTTATAAACTATATTCATTAATATGCTGCTACTGACTGCATCTGCTTTGAGTTGTGCTCCCTCTCCCTGAGTGGATATGTATTTACATTGATCTAACCTGACTCTTTCACCTGGTTACCTTTATGACTAAATGATAGACATGTGCCTGATATGAAAGCTCAAGATGCTACAGTTGGTCATGGAAGTGAACAAAGCTAACTGAGACACATGAGAATTGAAGTTGTAATTTTGATGCTTTAACCAGCTGAGCTAACCAGCTGCACACTAGAATCATCTAGAGACATTTTGGAGCTAGAAGGGACCTTAAACATCAGCTAGGATAAGTCTCTGATTTTTGCAGATGACAATACTAAAGTTCCAAAATGCCTATGCAAGCTTTCATGGCTAGTAAAATTTAAAGCAATGACTTATACCTAGGTCTTCTCAATCCCTGTCCAAGATTGCTCTCAGAAGTCTTAGTGTTTTATATCTGAACTTTCAAATATTAAAAAAGAAAATTTGAAATGTGTTTTTTTTCTTGTCATTATTACGGGAAAGCAGTTCTTCTAATCTCTAAAATATAAGATTAGGATGTACACCTGAATAGAGACTGTGTGGGAGAATCACACTAGAATTCACATTTCACATGCTGGCATGAGTCCATAGATATGAGACAGTTTTGTTCAACAGCTAAAACAACGTTTTTAATGTGTAAATCCTAAAAGGAAATTAAAACTGGCAGCTACTTGATGTTAAAAAAAAAAAAGCTCCTGTTCAGCAGTCATTAAGATCTGCAACTGCAGTAATTCCCTCTAATAAAAAATAATTTATGATTTTCTTGTAGCAGAGAAAATTATGGTGCACCTGAGCCTCTGATTTTTTTAAAAAAATGCATTTCCAGCTCTTTTTTTTTAACTGCATCCTTATTTCAGCTTTACAGTTCTTCATTCAAAGCAAAGCATAACAGTAAACCCTCCTTTTATTAGAAGACAGAAGCTACAGGAGAGAAAGACACCCTATATTTCAGGGAGAAAGGAAATGAGTCTAAAAGAAAATACTAGGAAACCCCTCTTAAAAGCAACATTTGAATATTATCCGACTATGAATACAGTCACAGAACTGATGTAGTAGAAGCAAATATTGCAAACTATTGTCTATTAATAAGACTAATTACAATATATAGGATGATTGTGTAGATTCTAAGTCATCTTGGCACCATGGCAATTGAAATTCCATCAGTCATAAGCATATATCCTCCAAAACACACAATAAAAAAAAATAACATACAATTCTATCTGCTTCCATTTACTAGTGACATTTAGGTGTGTGTGTATGTTTTTTTTTTAATTCATACTATTCTTCATCAATTGTGGTACTGTGCACAGCATCTCAAATGACCCTGTTCTTTATTCAGAATCTCTTCTTTCATTCACAGAACAGTAGTAAATAGATCTCTGAGGGGTGAAAATTACTATTTCAACAATAGGACTATTTCAGCACTTTATCAAAAGATATTCCTTTTACACTTTCATTCCTTTGGCCAGAGCTGTCATTTTATGCTCTGAAATTATGTTATATATTTTCTTTGTCCAGCTGGAAATGGCAGTTGCTGGGGGGTTTTGTTTGTGTTGTTGTTGATTTCAACTTTTCTATTCCCCACCACCATCCCCTCATGTTTACAAAAGCTAACTGCTCATTCCTGTATTTGAATTCATGTTCTCTTTTAAAGAAAGAGTATTTATAATAATCCCATATTTGTATTTTCCCCCTGGTAAAGAAATGGCATAAGAGAGTAGAATAGTCATAAAAGATCCTAAATTTGCATCACCTTCTATTCTTATGCACAACTTTTAGAAAGTGTCTTTAATTCTATACAGAGAACTTTCATGGATTATAACTTTTCAATCCACAATTCTCAATTAAGCAATCTGGCATCATCTACCTTTGAGTATCTACCTGGATTTCCAGAAAGCTTATAGATGGTACATCTCTAATAGCTATATTTCTACCTCCAATGTTTGGAGGCATTTCCACCAAAAAGAAAAGGGAATATTACTTTGTCTTCTTTTTGAAAAATTCTCTGTCAACATTCCAAATTCTTTAGACCCACTGATCTCAAGTTTTAGGAAAATGAAAAGTAGTTTCTCAAAAAGTTTGAAAACCCTAGTTCAAACCACTGGGTGGTCAAAGTTAGAAACTTCATTCATTCTTTTTCATCAGAGAGAATAGTCAAAATAAAATCATCAAGATCATTCAGACTCTAGTTTGAAGAAAAAGAAACTAACCATTCAGGAAGTCAACTACCTAAAATTATGAAGAAATAAAAAAACCTACTTACAGCCTCTTACTTGGCATTTTACTGGACCTATCAATATGCATACTCCCTTCAAAGATGTAGAACACAACTCATTTGTGCCTTTTCATTCTGCACAGCCTTTGTCCATGTCTTCCCATAAGTCCTTTTCACAAAGTGTCTAACCAACATGCTGTACTGCATATACTTTCATATTTGTACATGTATCTCTAAAAATCAATTGTCCATTGTTTTAAAACTACAATAAATTACCAGATAAATAAAATTATGAAATAAAATAAAAATAAATAAAATAATAAAAACCAGCAACACAAGAGAAAAAGAAAGAATGCAAATCAACATGAAATACTTCCTTCAAAAAATGTTACAAGATCAATACTCCTACATATACCAATCATTCCCCCATATGCTACTCACCATGATGGCAGGGCTGTAGCTATGTCTGAAATTACTTGTAAAAGTCCCTAACAAGTTCACCTAGACATCTAGATTCCTTAATATATTGAGGCTCATAGATTTTAGCAGCTCCCAAGTTCCAGGAGAGCAGTAGTATGATATCCAGTAAAATGCTGTATGGTACAGTTCAAAAGAGAAGAGATTTCTAGTAAGGTGAATGACTGAAAGATGGAGTATAGACTTCACTGTGGAGTCCTCCCAGATTGTCCCTTGGCAGTGACACAACTGGACACCACCAAACATTTAATGAATGTAGGTCATAAAACTCACTCGGTTCATATAGAATTAACTAATAAGAATGGTGGAGAAAGAGATCAGCCTCAGCTATATCTTGTACATGATGAAAAAAAGTATCTAGTAAAAATGTTGATTATAAGATGCACATTACATATGTACATATACACTCTAAAATGTTAAAGAGTGGGAAGACCAAAAGGAAAAATGAGCAAATAATCTATAAGAGAAGTTAATGCATTGAATAATAACCCAAATATAGATTTGAAAATTCCCAAGGAAATGAAACCCTTACAATGTGTTCTTCATGACCCTCAGAAATTATTTAGGGAAATTATAAAACCCTATAAAATGGCTCAGAAAAGTAAATTTAAAGAAAATTGTGAATTAATGCAGAAGTTAGTTACCAAAAATAGATCAATAAGGCAAATGGGAGCAAAGAGAATTTAAGACAAACAACACAGTAAGATTTCCCCCCTCAAAAAAAAATTGTTTATAAGTTTGTAATACAAGAAGGTACAGAGCTAGAAGAAAAAATATGTAACAAAACAAAAAGAAAACAAGATGATTAAAAACATAATATTTCTCAAATACAGGGAATCAGAGTTCAAAGGGAACAGAGGCCATTTAGTCCAACTCCTTCATTTAAAATATTAATATTCAAATTCCCTAGGAAGTGAAGTAATTTGCTTGGAGTCATTTAGATATTAATCATCAAGAGATGGGCATGATTCAGAGAAATAAAGGAAGAGCTCCTGGTCTTCAGAAAAAATGTAAGGAAGTAAAAATTCTGAATGACTTCAAGAAATCACACAAGAAACCTGCCTGGACACATTGAAAATAAAAAGCAGGGGGGGCGGGGCCAAGATGGCGAAGTAGAAAGACGCACATACACATAGCTCCGAACCCACAAACCACAGAACGGCAGAGGGGACTAACCCAGGGCGAATTCTGCACCCAGAGACCACGGAATATTGGAGCGAGGGAGATTTCTGTTCCGGAAAGACCTGCAAACCTCTCGCGGGGGGTCCTTCGCGCCAGGGACTGGGTGCCAGGGCGGGAAGAAGAGAGCAGCCCTACCGCGGCAGCGACACCATGAGAAAAAGATCCGAGAGGGCTACGGGACAGAATCTCCAGCGGCCACGAAGGTCCCCCCACCCACAGAGGGACCTGCAAACCTCTCGCAAAAGGTCCGTCGCGCTGCAGACACGGTGCCCAGCCCGGACCTGCGGCAGCGACGGCGGCCGCGGCTCCGAGAGACACAGTTCTGAGAGGGATCCCGAGGCGGGATCTTCAGCAGCTGCACGGGCACCGCACCAACAGGTGACTGACAGGGGTAGGTGAGAGAGTCTCTTTGGCGGGTTGAGAGGGGAGTGAGGTGCCCCCATGGCTCGGGCCCACCCCGGGAGGTGGGGTCTGAGAGGCGGCTGCGGACGGGGGCTCTCCAAGCGAGCGGGAGCCTGGATCCATTGTGGAAGGTCTGTGCATAAACCTCCTGAGGGAATTGAGCCAGAGAGGCGGCCCTGCCCCTGACCTCAGCACCTGAACTTAATTCTCACACTGAATAGCAGCCCTGCCCCCGCCAAAAATCCTAAGGCGGGAAGCAGCGATGTGGGTGTGAGGAGAACATTCAGAGGTCAGGCTACTAGGTGGAGAAAATGCCAAGAAAAGGGAAAAGAAATAAAACTATTGAAGGGTACTTTATCGGAGAAAAAACACTTCCTCCCTTCCTTTCTGATGGGGAAGAACAATGCTTGCCATCAGGCAAAGACACAGAAATCGAGGATTCTGTGTCCCAGCCCACCCAATGGGCTCGGGCCATGGAAGAGCTCAAGAGGAATTTTGAAAATCAAGTTAGAGAGGTGGAGGAAAGACTGGGAAGGGAAATGAGAGGGATAAGGGAGAAGCATGAAAAACAGATCAGCTCCCTGCTAAAGGAGAACCAAAAAAATCTTGAAGAAATTGGCACCTTGAGAACTAGCCTAACTCAGCTGGCAAGGGAGGTGCAAGGGGCCAATGAGGAGAAGAATGCTTTCAAAAGCAGAATTAACCAAATGGAAAAGGAGATTCAAAAGCTTACTGAAGAAAATAGATCTCTCAAATCTGGAATGGTACATATGGATGCTTTGGACTTTTCGAGAAAGACAGATATCTCAGAACATACCGCGCAGATTAGAAAAATGGAAGATAATGTGAAATATCTTACTGAAAAAACAACTGACCTGGAAAATAGAATCAGGAGAGACAATGTAAAAATTCTGGGACTACCTGAAAACCATGATCAAAAGGAGAGCCTAGACATCATCCTCCACGAAATTATCAAGGAAAACTGCCCTGAGATTCTAGAACCAGAAGGCAAAATAAATATTCAAGGAATCCACAGAACACCACATGAAAGAGATGCAAAAAGAGAAACTCCTAGGAGCATTGTGGCCAAATTCCAGAATTCCCAGATGAAAGAGAAAATATTGCAAGCAACTAGAAAGAAACAATTCAAGTATTGTGGAAATACAATCAGGATAGTACAAGATCTGGCACCTTCTACATTGAGGGATAGAAGGGAATGGAATAGGATATTCCAGAAGTCAAAGGAACTAGGACTAAAGCCAAGAATCACCTACCCAGCAAAACTGAGTATAATACTTCAGGAGAAAAAATGGTCTTTCAATGAAATAGAAGACTTTCAAATTTTCCTGATGAAAAGACCAGAGCTGGAAAGAAAATTTGACTTTCTAACACAAGAATGAAGAGAACCATGAAAAGGCAAACAGCAAAGAAAAATCATAAGGGACTTACTAAAGTTGAACTCTTTACATTCCTACATGGAAAGACAATATTTATAACTCTTGAAACATTTCAGTATCTGAGCACTGGGTGGGAGTACACACACACACATGCACACACGCACACATACATAGAGACAGAGTGCACAGAGTGAATTGAAGAGGATGGGATCATATACTAAAAAAAAAAAAAATGAAATCAAGCAGTGAGAGAGAAATATTGGGAGGAGAAAGGGAGAAGTTATATGGGGCAAATTATCTCTCATAAAAGAGGCAAGCAAAAGACTTCTTAGTGGTGGGATAAAGAGGGGAGGCAAGAGAAAAACATGAGATCTACTCTCATCACATTCCACTAAAGGAAAGAATATAATGCACACTCATTCTGATAGGAAAACCTATCTCATAATACAGGAGAGTGGGGGACAGGGGCACAAGCAGGATGGGGGGGAGGATAGAGGGGAGGGCATGGGGAGGAGAATGCAATACGAGGTCGACACTCATGGGGAGGGAAAGGACCATAAGAAAATAGAAGTAATGGGGGACAGGACAGGATGGAGGGAAATATAGTTAGTCCTATACAACACAACTAGTCTGGAAATCATTTGCAAAACTAAACAGATATGGCCTATATTGAACTGCCTGTCTTCCAAGGGGAAGGGGTAGAGAGGGAGGGAGCTAAAGAAGTTGGAACTCAAAGTGTTAGGACCAAATGTAATGTTCTTACCACTGGGTAACAAGAAATACAGGTTAAGGGGTCAAGAAAGCTATCCGGCCCTACAGGACAAAAGAGAAGACGGAGACAAGGGCAGGGAGGGAGGATAGAGAAGAGAACAGATAGGTCACAAGGGCAATTAGAAAACTTGGGTCTGGGGGAGGGGGGGGGAAAGGGGAGAAAATTTGTAACCCAAAATTGTGTGAAAATAAATGTTAAAAGTTTAATAAAAAAAAAAAAGAAATGAAAAGAAAAAGCAAAATACAGATGAAAAGACTCTACAGATCACCGGCAGAATTCCCTTTTTTAATTCACCAAGAAATGTTGTGTACTAACTTTAGAACTACAGTGTCAAAATGTAATAATAATTCAGGCTGACAGAAAAAAGACTTTCACATACCAGTGAAAATAAATCTGAATCATTTAGATCTACTAGTTTATAAGAAACCAAGGGAAAATGGTAATACATTATGCCCCGAAAGCAAAGAAAATTAAACTCTCAAAATAACATTCTGCAAAGGCAAACTAAATCATCAAAAAAGAAAGAAAAACTCCCAGAAAAAGAAAAGAATTCAAGACATTCCTATTCCTTTGTTCTCTTTGTCTCTCTCTTTCTCTCTCTGTCTCTGTCTGTCTGTCTCTCTGTATCTGTCTTTCTCTCTCTCTGTATCTGCCTTTCTCTCTGTCTCTGTGTGTGTGTGTCTCTCTGTCTGTCTCTGTCTCTGTCTCTCTGTCTCTGTCTCTCTCTGTCTCTCTGTCTCTTTCTGTCTCCTTCTGTCTCTCTGTCTCTCTGTCTCTCTGTCTCCGTCTCTCTCTCTCTCTCTCTCTCTCTCTCTCTCTCTCTCTCTCTCTCTCTCTCTCTCTCTCTCTCTCTCTCTCTCTTTTGTTGGGGGTAAGGGGAAGTTCGGACTTAAATTGTGATTTTATTGGTATGGGGAACTCAGGAAAAGGAAACTTCCTTTAACATTGCACATCATCCCTCTTCTACAATTTATAATCTTAGAGAAGTACCTGGGTCTCTGAAAGGTTAAGTGACTGGCCCAGAATCCCACAGCCACTATGTGTCTGAGCCAGGTCTTGAACCTGGTTCTTCCTGGCTCTAAGTGCAGCTATCTATGTATTCTGCCTCTCCAAGCCACTCCAAAATAAATCAGACATTAGCACGGCACCAAGTATATAAATACTTTAAACTAAAGAACCACAAGAAAAATGCATAAGTAAGAAAGATCAGCTAAGAAACCAGTGCATCTAGAGCTGAACAACTTCTGTTGGTTTTTTTCTTTAAAGGAAAAAAAACAGCTTTCATATTTTGTGAGGGAATAAAAAGGGAAACATTTTTGTAGACAAAGAACCTTGGATCAAAAGGATTAAGGGGGCCAAAGGAGAAAATAGGAAAGAATTCATTTAATATTTCTGGGTATAAAATCACGTTCCCTAATTAATTTTTTTTTTCTGAAGTGAAATAGTACAGGAAAATGTTTTTGGTGGAGAGAAAAGTGAAGAGAAATGAGGGATCCTCGAGATGCATTATTTTCTGGTCAAGTCTAGAAAGGAGAGAGGAATGTGCTTTGGTTATTTGTTAATTTGGTTTTGTTTTGCTTCTGCTTTTACCCTGCCTTAGGAGAATAGAGATAAAGCATTGAAGGATAATGAATGCTCAAAGGACATTTTGGCACATTCCCATAGGGGTAGGAGTATATAGGAGGTATCATACAATGGTTTCCAATTAATGAGAATGGGCACTTCAGGAAAGTTTCTTCTCTGAGCAGAAGTCAAGCTTTTCAGGCCC
The DNA here is from genome assembly GCF_028372415.1 of Notamacropus eugenii. Taxonomy (NCBI): domain Eukaryota; kingdom Metazoa; phylum Chordata; class Mammalia; order Diprotodontia; family Macropodidae; genus Notamacropus; species Notamacropus eugenii. The sequence goes on along the minus strand of NC_092872.1, from coordinate 393,768,718 downwards.
AATCAATCAAAAACACATTAATTAAACACCTGTTGTGCACCTCTCACTTTGTACTGTGGTAAGGGTAACAATGAGGGGTTCACAGTATCTTTTTCTAATGCTATCAACTCAAGCTCCCACATCATTAGGTACCACTGACTAACTAGTGCCAGTTCCACTTTAGCATTTATTATCAAATAGTATTTTGAAAGGGGTGTTTACTCCCCAGATATAACAAAAACAAAAAAATCCAAACATTCCCTCTTCCCTCACCACCTAAGTAACATACTTTCCACTATACCACCTTGACCTCTAGAGACAGTGAACTCAAACTTAGTATAGTTTCTACATATCATTCTTCTCACTAAGTTCCCATCCAAAGTCTCAGTGACTGAAACTGAGAAAAAAAAGACATGAGAGTGTGAAAAGATGATGTCAATGAGTAAAAATCAATTAGCCAGTCAGTTAACAAGAATTAATTTAATGCTGAATAAGTGCCAAGCACTCACTGTGCCTAGGATAAATACCAAGCCATAAACACAGAATGTTTTTGCAAGGAGCTCAAATTCTCATGGTAGATACAATAAGCAAAATACTATGTATATACAAGATAAGTTCAATGTAAAGGAGAAATAGTCCTAGAAAGAAGGCACTGACAGTGTGGGGGAAAGGAAAGATTTTAATTGAGTCTTGAATGGAGAAAACAATGAGGAAGTGCCTTCCAGTTATGAAGAGCAGTAAATAAAGTGTTACATCAGGAGTAATATGTCATAGTATACAATGTCATATTGTTGTGTTTGAGGAACCGATAGGGTAGCTTAGGTGGTCTTGGGGAAGGGGTAGGATAACAGGGGAAGACAGGTTCAGAGGGTAGATGTATATACAAGGAAAGACATGCTAATAAAGGAGAAAAAGTAGTATTGAGCCTCGTGTACAGAGCAGCCTGTACCAAACTTTTACAACTTCTTTGCTATTTGTAAGAATATCCTTCTTCAGAAGAAATTTATTCTAAAAACAAATGAAAGGTAAAGAGATATGGGGAAAGCTTGTAATTGCACTAACATATGGACTAGTAGAAGAAACAACAGGTTTGTACTCCTTAAAGACCACCTTGTATGATATATGTAGAAAGAATAAAAAAGAACCCATAAACACAAAGTGGATGAATAGAATAGGCACTAGAGCATCCCAAAGCAGATCATATTCTGGAGAATGCTATAAGAAAAAAATAAAAGTCAACACCAAGTACCTCCTTCAGAAGACTCCTACAAGATCACATGATAAGATCACTGTTATAAGAAAAGGTTGATTTAAGCGAATATTTGTGAGAAAGGTTGCTATAAATAAATGTCAGAGACAAACCAAGAGAACAAATGAAGTGGGCAAGGACAAAACTGTGATAGTTTTGTCTGGCCTGGGAAGGTAAGACTGGAAGAGAAAGTGAGATCAAATATGTACAATCATGAATGTGAGAGAGAATAACAATAAAAATAATTTCAAGGACTTTGAAGTTGGGTTGGGCAATGGAAGACAAAAGCAATAAGCATAGTAGATAAAGGACTGGCACTTTAAAGTAAGGGTGACCCGACACATACTAGCTGAGTGATTCTGGCCACACTTGGCAACTGAGACCAGAAGTTGCAGAACACTGCTGTAATGGTAACTTAAATGGGAAGATCTTTCCCATTCATTAATAGACCCAAGTGACCTGCTTAAATCACATGAAAGCTTAAATCACATGTGGTAGGAGGAGCTTGCTGAACAGGTGGAACAAGAACGGTGGAGCAGAGCTGGGAGGAAGTTGGTGAGAGCAGTTAGGGCAGAGGGGAGAGAACACAGGTAGGCAAAGTTAGTGTTGTGAGTGTTTGTTTGTGAGAAGGCCCCAGGAGGGGGAGGGGAAAGGAAGGCTTAGGAATGGTTTTGTCCCCTGCAGTGCTAATGTGTATTGATTTCTTGGTTGCTATGGTGGATTTGGCGTTCTGGTGTCTAAATAAATGATTTCCTCTGCCTTCTGTGTGGACAGTCTGTTACACTTTGTGATTCAGAACTACGCCAGCACACTCATAGTCACCATCAAAGTTGCAAATATTGCCTTGGCAATACATTTGGCATCACAAAAAGGATTGAAGGGTATAAAATCTCTATTTGGAGGAAAAAGGGATTTAGAGGAAGAAACCGATATCCCAGGATGAAAGGATTTACCTTATTCCTCCTTAGCAAGGGAATGCATTAAAAGCACTGGACCCTATGAAAACCAGAAACCGAGGTTACAGAAGGGGGAACCTAGAGAGTTAGAAAGGAGTTTACAAGGAATACCAATAAAACCAGGGAAAGAATTGGCAGGGGTGTGTAGGAGAGGCTAGATTTTATTAACAGATCACCATATTATGTGTAAAAGCAGAGACAAGGTACTGAAGGAAAAAAATGCAGATAAAAAAGAGTGTTAGTTTGTTTGGGAATTCTCAGCATTTAGGCTCTCCTTTAAAAGAGCAAGCTGGAGGGTCTCAGGTGGTAGAAAAAAAAAGTTGCTCATTTAGCTCAGAAGGAGAGAAAACTGGCAAAAGAAGTGTGCATACAATCTTTATAAAGACCCAGCCTAGTTGTCACAGTGACAACTGTCATGGAGAGTGCAGAGGGGGGAAATGTAACAAAGTTATCATTGGAAAATGAAACAATGTTAGAAGGAGAAGCTTCTCAGGCAGAAACTTGCCCCATATTCAGGTGAAAACCAGAGAACCAAGCAAGGAATACAATGTTTAGGAAAATAATTTAGGATTTTACTCAGCATGAGGTCAGAGATGTTTTGAGTTGATTCACCCAAAAGATTGCTGAATCGTTAATATCTTGAATGGTGAGAATCAGTGATGAAGGGGTCAGAGGAGTATCTATAGAGGGTATGGGTTTCTTGACAGTTATAGGTGTTAGCTGTATAACCTTGGGCAAGTTACTTCACCCCAGTTGCTTCATCCTGGGTCATCTCCAGTCATCCTGATGAATATCTGGTCTCTGGATCCAGATGACTCTGCAGGAGAAGTGAGGCTGGTGACCTGCACAGCCCTCCCTCACTCAAAACAAAGTCAAGCTCAAATTATGTCATGATTTCTCTGATGGCATGGTCTTCGACAATGAAAGATGAATATACATACAAATATACAGGTATTAGAAACCTTTTGTACAACAAGCTTTTAGAGTTTACAACATGCAAGGAGGTAACAATACAACTAATCTGTTAACTTTGGCTTCAGAAAAATGCAGTAAGCAGTATCCTACTGACTCTATGTGGTCTAATGGAGATAGATCATAGTATTCACTTAGGGACTGTATAAGAAAGTTAAAGGAGAAGGTAATGAAGACTACCATAATGATTGGGAACACAGATGCGCACTATGATACCCCCTTAACTGTTTGTCATGAGAATATAATAGTGAAGATGGATCCTCCTGCTTACAAGCCACTAGTTCTGGATCTACTAATTGAGGAAATAGGACATCCTCTTTCATAGGTGCTGCACAAACTTCACAGCTAAGTGACTTAGGGGGCTGAGGAAAGATCAATTTCCTCAAGAGAGAAGGATAAATAGTCAGCAGATTCAAAGTCAGAATAGATTGATAAAAATTGTCTAGAAGCATAGAAGGTATGTCAACTAATGAACTATACAAAATGTACTGAGAAAAGGGGCTTGATACTAGACAGAACAGAGAAGTAAGAACTGCCCCTACAGATCCTCCTGAACTCTTGTATCCAAATTTGTCACACCTTTAGGGAGAATAGGAAATTGGTCAAACCTCAGTTCAGATTAAACAAATACACAGATGAAATTACAAACCTCATATCAATTTGATGATATGTTGGAAAAATGAATCAAATACTATAACTAGGGCATTAATAGATACTGGGACAGAGGGCTCCCTTATTTATGGATATCTTGATAAGTTTAAACCTGGAACTCCCATCACCATCACAGGACTTGGAGGGACTGAAATATCAGCCAGACTAGTCAAACTAATTATGAAAATTGGACAATTACCTAAGGAAGAATATATCATGGTGACCGTACCCATTCCTGAAGAGATCATTGGAATACATATATTGACACATACGACTTTAAATTTACCTGAGGGAAGATACAAATTTGCACTAAGGAAGGTAGGAATTAACACAGTTTTAGTGAGTAAAATAAAAATGGACCCAATCACTTTACCTGAAACTTCTGAAGAAAGCATTTTAAGGAGTATCATGTGCCAGGTATGTAAGATGAAATTAATAATACTATACAAAAATGTGTTGAGGCAGGAGTGTTAGCTCCTACAACACTTTATGGAATAATCCTGTCTGGCCAGTACAAAAGTCAGATAGGACATGAAGGATGACAGTGGATTGCAGACAATTGAATAAGGTGACTCCTCCCTTGTATGCTACTGTACCAGATACCATTACCTTAATAGAAAGGATCCAGAAATATGATAGGACTTATTACACAGTTGTTGATTTAGCCAATGCTTTCTTTACTATCCCAATAGATTCTAAACAATGGGACCAATTTGCTTTCACTTGGCAGGGCTAACAATATACTTTTACATGCTTGCCACAAAGATATGTGCATAGCCCTACTATTTGTCATAGGATTGTGGCTGAACATTTGGATGAATTAGAGCTACCTGACGTACAGCCTACCCACTACATAGATGATATTATGATACAGGGAAAAAATTTAAAAGAAGTAGAGAAGAGTTTGACACTTTTCATTGAGCATATGAAAAGCAAAAGGTGGAAAAGTAGCCCTTTAAAGATTCAAGGGCCAGCTCAAACTATAAAATTTGGGGTGTATAATAGAATAAGGAGCTGTGAGAGGTTCTCCCACAAATCTGACAAAAGATTCAGGATTTTCCTATTCCCACCAATAAGAAAGAGGCCCAAAACTTTATAGGATTATCTGGCACAAATTTTGAAACCCTTATATAAAATTACTAGGAAAAAATATGAATTTCATTGAGGACTTGAGCAGAGTAAAGCTTTTGAAGAAACAAAGGCTACTATACAGTTAATCCTAGATTTATGGCCTATGAAAATGGCCTGGTGGTATTACAAGTGACTGTACAGGATGGATATGCAAACTGGAGTTTATGGCAAAAAGAACAAAATACTAAATGTACCCTTAGGATTTTGGTCTAGGAAATTTCTTTCAACTAGAATTCAATATACTCCTTTTGAAAAGCAGTTGTTAGCTGCATATTGGGCTTTGGTAGAGACTGAACAAGTGACTTTGGGCCATGAGGTAATATTAAGGCCAGGAACTCTGATTATGACCTGGGTAATGAGTACCCCAGCTTCTCACAGAATTGGACATGCACAAGAGGCTAGTATACCAACTGTTGGTATAATCCTTGGTAAAAGCAAATGAGGGATATGATGGATTAACTGAAGAACAAAAGAGACATGCATGGTTTACTGATGGGACAGCAAAATATTTGGGCCACAAAAGACACTGGAAAGCGATAGCCTACAATTCATGTACTAGGTGGACTTTGGAAAGTACTGGGATAAGTGGAAGTAATCAACATGCTGAATTCATGGCAGCACATCAAGCTATCAAAACAGAACAAGGAGGATAATGTCATATATTCCAGTGGACATAAGACTAAGATATTAGTATCTTATTAATTTTTAAAACAAGTAGCAGAAGAATGTTACGTATGTCAGTTGGAAAGGGAATAAATGGTTCCTCTGGTAGTAACTGAAGAGATGGCAAATGGAAAAATACCAGCCCAAATTTGGCAGATAGATTATGTTGTACTCCTACTCCAAGATAAAGAAAGCAAATTTATACGTACTTGTGTTGTCACCTACTCAGGTGTACTAGTGACTTGTCCCTGTAAGAATGTGACCCAGAAAAATACCTGTAAAACTCTAGATAGCATAAGTCTACATTATGGAAACTCAATGCACATTCAAAGTGGCAATGGGTCACATTTCAAAGGTAATGAAATGAAAACCTATTGTGTGCTAAACAATATAGAATGGATATACCACATTCCATATTATTCATAAGCATCTAGGTTAATTGAAAGAATAAATGAATTATTCAAAGAACAGTTAAGGAAGTTAAGTTCTAATAATACTTATGGACATTGGAAATAAAATTTGTTCACTGCTTTAAGTATTTTGAATAACAGACTGGGAGGAAGTACACCTCTAGCCAGAATGATGACCTCAAATTTGCAAATTAGAAAACAACATATAAGATCCCAAATATTGAGTATTGGACTGTGAGGACAGATTTTCCAGTACCATATCCAGGGATACCTGGTTCAGCAGGATATGATTTACATTGTTTAGAGGACTTTGGGTTGGATAGAAAAGAAATGAGAAAAATCTCCCGGAATATGTATGAGAATCCCTAAAAATCATTTTGGATGAATATTACCTAAATCAGGATTAGCAGCTAGAGGAATACATGTATTTACTGAAGTGATAGATTCTAATTATCAAGGAAAAATTATTGTGACATTCCAAAATTTAGGTGAAGAACCCATACAGTTTTGTAAAACTGATAAATAGTTCAAGTGATTATTAATCTTTGTGAAAAAAAAATATCACTTGTGAAAACTGATCCTCCTTCCAAAATTACCAGCACAGGAACTGAATGGTTAGATTCTACTGATAGAAAAAAATTGGGAGCTAAAATATGGGTGAAATGGAGGCCAAATGATGTTCTAAAGGCTGCAGAAATTATATAGCCCACCAGAAAGATAACACTGTAACTATTGTTTATTCAGGAGAAGATTACTAGATTGTACTCTTAACTCATTATTCTACTATGAATGAGGCTATGATAGTGGGTTCATGGACTCCAGAAGCATGACTGACCCTACTTACCTTGTTTCTGGTTATTGTCTCCTTGTTTCCTTTTGGCTTTTTGTCTGTTGAATTTGTTGGCTAGATTTGTTTCCTATAGGTCTAGCACCCTCCACCTGGAAATGTCTGATCCCCTAAGCCAGATGTCACCCCCTATCCACCACTGTGATGTGTCCCCCCTAGACCTGGTGTCAATCAAGCTCCAGAAGACAGCTAAAGAACTGACCTCTTGAATGGGACCTCTTGGGGCAGGGACAGCTCTGTGTTCAATTTCAGCAGGAAGTAACTATAGAAGAAAAGACCTTTGCCCCATACTCCAAGATTTTAGGCCTCATTCATTTGAGAGGGTAATGATGGGGTGTTTGTGCTCAACCCCCACCCTAGGATATTGTTTTATGTGCTTATTTTGTATGATCCCTGTTATATTGTTGTAAAGTTCTATTGACACCAGTTGCTTAAGATATTGTTTTATATGCTTATTTTATGTTATCCTTGTTATAGTTCTATTGATACTAGTTGCCCCACTGATCTATGTAATGAATATGAAAGATCATGGAGTTAAATGTAATTTAAACAGGAAGATCTTGGGAATGGCTTTGTCCCCTACAGTGCTAATGTATATTGACTTCTTAGTTTCTATGATGGATTTGACTTTCTGGTACTAGGATTTGGCTTTCTGGTATATGAATAAATGTTTTCCTTCTGCCTACTATATTGAGAGTCTGTTATACTTTGAAGTTGGGTCATACAATGGAAAATAAAAGCAATATAGCATAGTAGATATTAAGGATAACCTGGCACATACTGGCTGAGTGACTCCAGGCATACTTGGCAACTGAGACCAGAAGCTGCAGAACACTGCTGTAATGGTAACTTAAATGGGAAGATCTTTCCCATTCATTAATGGGCCTATGTGACTGCCTTAAATCATATGAAAGCCTAAATCACATGTGATAGGAGGAGCTTGCTAACAGGAGAAGCAGGAAGGGTGGAGCAGAACTGGGAAGATGTTGGTGAGAGCAGTTAGGGCAGAGGGGAGATAGCACATGCAGGCACAGCTAGCCTTGTGAGTATTTGTTTTTGGGAAGGCCCCAGTGGGGTAGAGAAGCGGGGAAGGTTCAGGAGAGGTTTAGGAATGGTTTTGCCCTACTGTGCTAATGTGTATTGACTTCTTGGCTATTATGATGGATTTGGCTTTATAGTGTTTGGATTTGGCTTTCTGGTGTTTAAATAAATGTTTTTACTCTGCCTTCTATATGGAGAGTCTGCTATACTTTGGGACTCAAAACTATGCCAGAATATGCATAGTCATCATCAGTGCTTTGAATATTGCCCTGGAGATACAACTTCTGATTTTGTCTCTGAAAGGAAGAGAAATAAACATTCTAAACAAACAAACAAAAATGTGTACAGAGGAACATGGGAAGGAAGAGAAAACTAGGATTAAATTAGTGGAACAAAAACAAAACGCAGGATGGCGGAGTGAAAGCAACGACTCACCTAAGCTCCTGGAAAAACTCCTCTGGATATCTCCGGGGGGAGAGTCTGACCAGACTTTGGAGGTGTAGAATCCAGTGGGTGACGGACTTTGACGGATTCGGAGCCCAGGCTGGACCAGAGGGTCCATGGGAGGGATCTGTTCCGCGGGGCTAAGACCCTGGCGCACAGCACAGCACGGTCGGCGCAGCAGGGTGGAGGGGACCAGAGGAGCCCGAGAGTGGCGGGCGAGACCAGCGGAGCAGGAGATAAGCCAGGCTGAGCCGGTGAGAGCCGCTGAGTGCCAGACATCAGTGCAGCAGCCCTTGAAATCTTCAGCCTGAAGACGGACTTCGGTGGGTCACTACTTGAACTTCCAGGAACTGGGATGGCAGAGTGATCAGTAAGTGCTCTCTCCTCCCCCCTGATGACCGTGAGGGAACCATAAAATTCTTCCCCAGAGTAATCCCGGATCAGCGGGAACAGCAGAAGGGGGCGGGTGGTCTCATAACACCAGACGCTGGAAAAGTGGCAAAGGGGGATTCTTCCTACGGAAGCGGAGACGGCTGGAGGAACAGACGACCCAGGGCAGAGAAAATTCGCACTGAGACCCAGGCAAGCCTCAGAGCTGGGAGACGAGCCCAAGGAGGGGCGGGAACACGCGTTAGCTTCTAGGTGTGCCCCAGCCCTCCAGGGGAAAAGGGAAGACAATAGGGAAGCTGGGATCACCATCCCCTGACCTTGCCTTTGCCTCAAGTCAGCTGAGGAGATATCCTGAGGACAGACCACCCCTCCCACATACCTAACAAGCTAACCCCAGGGTTGATCGGGGAAACAAAAAACAAAAGCCTGCTTTTAGCCTAGACACACATCAGCTCAACTTAAAGATCTGTACCTTCTGACTGAAAGAACCAAAAGCTACAACACTCAGCCAACATCATGAATCGGAAAAAGCAGACGAAAAGTGAAAAAACCATAGAATCTTTCTATGGGGATAAGGACCAAAACACAAACACCAAAGAGGTTAGAGCTGAGACTGTACTTCCATCTGAAACCTCAGATGGGACTATGAATTTCTCGCAAGCACAACTAGATTACCTGGAATGTCTGAAGAAGGATATAAAAGAAAAACTGGCCAATGATTTTAAAACTATAAAAAAAGAATTTACTGATGAGAACATCACCCTGAAAAAGAAAATTGAAGAAATGGAAAAGGAAGTTCAAAAATTAACTGGAGAGAATAATTCCCTAAAAGGAAGAGCTAATCAAATGGAAAAGGAAACCCAAAACCTAATTGGGAAAATTGATCAGATGGAAAAGGAAACCCAAAACCTAACTGGGAAAATTGGTCAAATGGAAAAAGAAGTACAAAAATTAAATGGAGAAAATAGCTCCTTAAAGGGAAAAATTGGTCAGATGGAAAAGGAGATGGAAAAGCTAACTGAAGAAAACACTACGATGAAGATTAGAATTGGGCAAGTAGAAACTAATGACTCAATGAGGCAACAAGAATCAGTCAAACAAAATCTAAAGAATGAAAAGATAGAAGAAAATGTAAAATATTTAATTGGAAAAACAACTGACCTGGAAAATAGATCCAGGAGAGAAAATCTAAGAATTATTGGCCTGCCAGAAACCCATGATGAAGAAAAGAGTCTGGAAAATATCTTCCAGGAAATCATCAAGGAAAACTGTCCAGAAGTACTAGACTCAGAGGGCAAAATAGTCATCGAAAGAATCCACCGTTCCCCTCCCGAAAGGGATCCCAAACTCAAAACCCCAAGAAATATAGTTGCCAAATTCCAGAGCTATCAAGTGAAGGAGAAAATACTACAAGCAGCCAGAAAGAAACAATTCAAATATCAAGGACACACAGTCAGGATCACACAGGACCTTGCAGCTTCTACATTAAAAGATCGAAAGAACTGGAACCCAATATTCCATAAGGCAAAGGAGTTGGGACTTCAACCAAGGATCAACTACCCAGCAAAGTTCAGCATAACATTTCAGGCAAGGAGAAAGTCATTCAACGAAATAAGGGATTTCCAGAGCTTCCTGACCAAAACACCAGAACTCAATAGACAATTTGATCTTCAAATGCAGGTCTCCAGAGAATCATAAAAAGGTAAACAGAGGGGAAAAAACAAAAACAAAAACTTGCTACTCAATTAGGGCAAACTGTTTACCTCCCTATAAGGGAAGATGATACCTGTTAATCTTGAGAACTGTGCAGCTATTATGATAAAAGGGATATATGTAGAGGGAACGGGCATAAAGTAAATGATGTCATGTCAAAAATATGATTTAAGTATGAGAAGGGAATGTAATAGGAGCTATGGAAAGGGGGAAGCAGAAAATGGCAAATTATATCACAGGAAGAAGTACAAAACTATAGTAGAGGGAAGGAGGGGAGGGAGATGAGCATTGTTTGAGAGGTACTCTCATCTGATTTGTTCAAAGGAGGGAACAATAATCTTAAGTAGATAAGCCTAACTAGCTCTATAGGTAGTAGGAGGGGAAGGGGGAAGAAAGGGGAGGGTGGCTAAAAGGGAGGAAAGAAGCAATAAGAGTAAAGGGGACTAAAAGGGAGGGGGGTCAAAAGAAGGAGGGGAAGGCTGCAGGAGGAGGGGGAGAAAAGTGAATACTGTTGAGGACGGGAAGGGAGACGGGAGAGCTAAAAGCACAAATGGTGGGAAAGAGGTTGGAGGGAACTACACAGATTGTAATCATAACTGTGAATGTGAATGGAATGAACTCTCCCATAAAACGGAGATGGATAGCAGAATGGATTAAAAGCCATAATCCAACAATATGCTGCTTACAAGAAACACATTTGAAACGGTGGGAAACACATAGGATAAAGGTCAAAGGATGGAGCAGAATATATTGTGCTTCAGCTCATGTAAGAAAGACAGGAGTAGCAATCCTAATCTCAGACAAAGCAAAAGCAGAAATAGATCTAATCAAAAGGGATAGGGATGGAAACTATATCCTGCTAAAAGGCACCATAGACAACGAAGCAATACCATTACTAAACATGTATGCTCCAAGTGGTATAGCATCCAGATTCTTAGAGGAGAGGTTGGGGGAGTTGAAGGAAGAAATTGATAGCAAAACTATACTAGTGGGGGACCTCAACCTCCCCCTCTCTGAACTCGATAAATCCAACCTCAAAATAAACAAGAAAGAGGTTAAGGAGGTAAATAAAACTCTGGATAAGGTAGATATGATAGATCTTTGGAGAAAATTAAATGGGAATAGAAAGGAATATACTTTTTTCTCAGCGGTACATGGAACATTTACAAAAATTGACCATGTACTAGGACATAAAAATCTCACAATCCAGTGCAGAAAGGTAGAGATAATCAATGCATCCTTTTCAGATCATAATGCATTAAAAATTACATGTAATAAAAGGCCATGGAAAGAGAAATCAAAAATCAATTGGAAACTAAATAATCTAATTCTAAAGAAGGGTTGGGTTAAAGAAGAAATCATAGAAACAATCAACAATTTCATTCGAGAGAATGACAATAGTGAGACAACATACCAAAACTTATGGGATACTGCAAAAGCAGTTATTAGGGGAAGTTTTATATCTCTGAATGCTTACATAAATAAAATAGAGAAAGAGGAGATCAATGACTTAGGCTTGCAGTTGAAAAAGCTAGAAAAAGAACAAATTGAAAATCCCCAAGTAAATACCAAATTAGAAATACTGAAAACCAAAGGAGAGATTAATAAAATTGAAATTAAGAAAACTATTGAATTAATAAATAAAACCAATAGTTGGTTTTATGAAAAAACTAATAAAATTGATAAACCTTTGGTCAATCTGATTAAAAAAAAGAAAGAAGAAAACCAAATTACTAATATTAAAAATGAAAGGGGTGAACTCACCTCCAATGAGGAGGAAATTAAAACAATAATTAGAAACTACTTTGCCCAACTTTATGCCCACAAATTCGATAATCTAAATGAGATGGATGAATATTTTAAAAAATACAAATTGCCCAGATTAACAGAAGAGGAAGTTGAATACTTAAACAACCCCATCTCAGAAAAAGAAATTGAACAAGCCATCAATGAACTCCCTAGGAAAAAATCTCCAGGGCCAGATGGATTCACAAGTGAATTCTATCAAACATTTAAAGAACAGTTAATTCCAATACTACATACACTATTCTTGAAAATTGGGGAAGAAGGAGTCCTCCCAAATTCTTTCTATGATACAAATATGGTTTTGATACCCAAACCAGGAAGAGACAAAACAGAGAAAGAAAATTATAGACCAATTTCCCTAATGAATATAGATGCAAAAATTTTTTTTTTTATTTTTGCATCTAGACTATATCCCCAAGAGATCATAAAAATGGGAAAGGGTCCCACATGTACAAAAATATTTATAGCAGCACTCTATGTAGTTGCCAAAAACTGGAAGTCAAGGGGATGTCCATCAATTGGGGAATGGCTGAATAAATTATGGTATATGAATGTAATGGAGTACTATTGTGCCAGAAGAAATGATGAACAAGAAGACTTCAGAGAGGCCTGGAAGGACTTATATGACCTGATGCTGAGTGAAAGGAGTAGAACCAGGAGAACTTTATGCACAGAAACAACCACAGTGTGTGAGAGTTTTTTCTGGTAAACTTAGATTTTTGTAATAACACAAGAACTTCTTACCAAAAAAAAAAAAAATCCCAATGGAGGATCTCAAGGCAAAATGCCTGCCACACTCAGAGAGAGAAATATGGAAGTCACTCACATATTGTAGCAGATCATGTTTGTGTATGTGTATGTGTTTGTGTATCATGTTCTGATTTGTTATATGATTTCTTTCATTTATCTTAGTCTGACTACATAGCATGACTATAGTGAAAATATACTCAATAGGAAAGTATATGTAGAATCTATACAGAATTGTATGCAGTCGTGGGGAGGGAGGGGGGAGTGGGGGGTAGGTGGCGGGGATAAATCACAATTGTATGGCAGTGATTGTTAAACATTACAAAATAAAAAAAATAAAAAAAAATAAAAATAAAAATAAAAACGCAGGAATTTACTGACTTCAAAATGGGCAAAAGCAATTCAACTGAAAAATACAAGCTTGACAATTATGAACCTAAACATAAGTAGATTAAACTCCCCCCCAAAAATTAAAGGGAATGAAAGAATGTATAATAAAATAAAATTCAACAATTCACAAGACACATACAGAGTAGATAGGAGGAAGTCAAACAACATTTATTAGCCTTCAGATTATTACAAAAAGTAGCAAGTTTAATCATGATTTCTGAAAAGACACAACAAAAAAGAGATAAAACCAAGATATGTAAAGAGGAAAATATATTGTGTTTAAAGGTACTACATCAAGATATTATCATTATGAAATATATACATATATGTGTGTGTATGTACGTCTATGGGTACTCGTGCGTGTATATGAATGTGTGTAGAAGTAAAGACAGCCATATATCAAGCAACACTGAGAGCAACACAATCAATTAATATACATTTCTTTCAGAACTTGATAAATCCAACAGAAAAATAAGTGAGAAAGGTATGGAGCTATATAGATTGTCACTGGAAAAATAAAATTTAAGAGGCTTGGTGCAACAAATAAAAGGAATTTTAAGGAATATCCATATTTTTCAGGTTCATATCTTTACAAAAATGGATAATGTGACAAGCTATAAAGAAATCAAAAATAAATCTCAAATGGCATAAAAATATATTCCTTTAAGAAATAAAACAAACATAAGAATTAATAAAGGAAACATAAGAAAAACTATAGACCCACAAAGAAAATTATAAAAAAAAAAATACACAAAAAAAATTGAGTTGAAGAACAGATCATAGACCCAATAACTATATGACATAAGCAGAACAGTAATAGTAGGATATTGAGCAAATAGGTGGCATAGAGGATAGAGTGCCAGGCCTCGAGTCAGGAAAACTCCTCTTCCTGAGTTCAAATCTGGCCTCAAACACACTAGCAATATGACCCTAGGCAAGTCACTTAATGTTGTTTGCCTGAGTTTTCTCATTTGTAAAATGAGCTGGAGAAGGAAATGGCAAATCATTCCAGTATCACTGCCAAGAAAACCCCAAATGGGGTCACAAAGAGTCTGCCATGTCCAAAAATGACTCAGCAAACAATAAGACAATATGTCAAGGGACCAAAGAAAGGAAAGAAGGAAGGAGCAGAAAAGAGAATGCAGGAAAGGGAAAAGAGAGAGACAGCAACAAAAAGAAACAGAGAATCACTAATGAATATTGATGCAGAAAAATTTTGACTAGTTTTAACAAAAGAGGCTAGCAACAAGTAAACACACACACAAGCACACACAAACACACACACACACCCCAAACTAAACATATAAGGCTTACAAAGATGTTTCAGTATTAGAAAAAGAATTCACATAATCAATCCTAAAACATAATGGGGGGAAGGGGGGAAGTATGTGATTATATAAATAGACACCAAAAAAATCCTTAAGGGAAAAAAAAACGATGTTAAAAATTCTAAAAGTAATTGTCATAAAAAGACTTCTTCAATATGACCAAGTCTAAGATGGAATATTATTTGTAAAATATAATAAAAGGATCATGGAATTTTAGAATCAGAGAGATTCCAATGTCCCTCTCACACAATCTATCCCTGAAAAAGATTCTCTAAATGGAGTAGAAAGAAGCATATACTCTAACGCTTCCCCCACAGCCCCAAAAATACATTAAAATTACTCTCAACAAAGTTTAGAATAGCAGAAGCCACAGAACAACAGAGCAAAAGAGGTTTCCAGCCAAAGGTAAACCAGAAGTCTGACAAGAAAGGTCTATCTCACAGGATGCTGAGCAGAGAGGAGCCCAGCCCTGGTCATGTGGCACTGGGAGGAACAGGAACAGAACAGAACTTCAGGGCAGAGTTCCCAGCAGAGAGGGTCCCAGATACCTCAACCCACAAGCAACAAAGAAAGCTCCAAAGGTCAAGGGGGAAGGGCTTTCCCAGATGAGTGACAGGCAATGGGGTTTTTCCAGCAATAGCCCTAGGCGATGGCAGAGACAGAGGCAGCTGGCTGCAGGCAGCTATGGAGGCCCAGAAGCAACTGGATCCATTGTTCAGGCAGCTCAGCTTACAGCCTCTGGCAAAAGGGAGCAGTTGATCTAAACCCCAGCCCTGAGTGATGGCCCTGCCCCCACCCAAAGCCCAGGGGAACCAAGCAGCTGAGTCAAATCTCTTGACAAAGGATTCAGAAGTCAAGTAACTGGCTGGGAAAATGCCCAGAAAAGGGGGAAAAAATAAGACCATAGAAGGTTACTCTCTTAGTGAACAGGCATCTCCTCCCATTATTTCAGATGAGGAAGAACAAGGCTTGCTGTCACAGGAAGTTAAGACTCTGGCCTCCAGGGCCTCCAAAGGGAACTTAAACTGGCTTCAGGAAATAGAAGAGCTTGAAAAGTGAGTTGGCAGCTTGCTAAAGGAGAACTAAAAGAATGCTGAGAAAAATAACACCTTTAAAAAGAGGCTAACTCAATTGGAAAAAGATATCCAAAAAGCCAATGAGGAGAAGGAGGCATTAAAAAGCAGAATTAGCCAAATGGAGGAGAAGGTTCAAAAGCTCACTGAACAAAATAGTTCTCTGAAAGAGAGAATTGAGTTCAGGGAAAAGAATGACTATGAGATAAACCAAGCAGCTAGAAAACAAAACCAAAAGTTTGAAAAAATAGAAGATAATGTGATGACTAACCTGGAAAATAGATCCAGGAGAAACAATTTTAAAATTATGGAACTACTTGAAAGCCATGATCAAAAAAAAGAGCCTAGACATTATCTTCCATGAAATTATAAAGGAAAACTGTCCTGATATTCTAGAATCAGAGGGCAAAATAAATATTGAAAGAATCCACTGATCACCTCCTGAAAGAGACCCAAAAAGAGAAACTCCTAGGAATATTGTGGCCAAATTTCAGAGTTCCAAGGTCAAGGAGAAAATACTGCAAGCAGCTAGAAAGAAACAGTTCTAGTATTGTGGAAATACAATCAGCATAGGATAGAAGGCAATATAGTTAGTATTACACAACATGATTATTATTGAAGTCTTTTGCAAAATGACACATATATAGCCTGTATCGAATTGCTTGCCATCTCAGTGAGGATAGGAAGGGAGGGAGGGAGGGAGGGAAAGAAGGTGGAATTCAAAGTATTAGAAACGAAGGTTGAGAATGATTACTGCATATAACTGGGAAATAAGAAACATAGGTAATGGGGTATAGAAATTTATCTTGTCCTACAATAAAAAAGAGAG
Source organism: Notamacropus eugenii (assembly GCF_028372415.1). Classification (NCBI taxonomy): domain Eukaryota; kingdom Metazoa; phylum Chordata; class Mammalia; order Diprotodontia; family Macropodidae; genus Notamacropus; species Notamacropus eugenii. Next base: position 393,752,099 of record NC_092872.1, on the reverse strand, counting down.
AAGATGGGGATAAGGGAAGGGTGGGGTGTGATAGAAGGGAGGGCTCATTGAGGGAAGGAATAACCAAAATGCAAGGTATTAGGGGGTGGGGGGAGGGGAGAGATGGGGAGAAAAATTGGACATGTTACAAAGTGATGTAAAAGCAATTAGTATTAAAACAATTGACTGAATTAATTACTGAGACTAAACCATAGACATCTCTAGTTTGGGGAAACGAATTTTAGTCTAAGTCTCCTAGAGGCAGGTAGCCTTGGGTAAAATTTGGCATTGATGGAAAAGTTAAGGTTTTAATGGTAAATATGATTTTATGATTGTTATTTAAGCAGGAGCTAGAACAGGTATAGAAAGGCATGTAAGCCACTTAAGACTTGCCTCAAAAGATGTTCCTTAACCAATGTGAAATTATAGTCATATCTGAAACCTGGTTATTGGAACTTGATGTTTTAAGATGCTATGGGAGTATTAAGTGACTGTTCTTCTGAGTCTAACTCCAGGTACGGATACCAACAAAGGTGGTCTGAGCCTCCAATCCATGATGCCAGTAAGCCTGTGAAATGCGGATATGAATTGAAAAAGGTGATCTCATGGGAATGGTGGGAGAGCGGCTGTTCAGCCTGGGCTGAGGTAGGACTCTCCTGACTCAATTTCTCCGCTGACAGCTGGCAGACTCCAAGCCTCACTGAATGCAAGTTGACAATCTACTCCTGCCTGGCTGACATGAAGATGGGGAGATATTGTTTCCCTGCAATGTCCAGACTCTTAGTGGCAATTTCCTACAGTCAAAAGGTTTATAAGCTTAATACCAGATCTATGAAAATATAGATTGTTGATAGGGGAACATACAAGGTCAAGTCTAAAATTAAGCTATTAGGCTGAGAACTTTAGACCAACAACAATAAGTTAAGGTCCTTTAATTCTTAGTAATAGTGTGGAGACAATTAGGTCAAGGGTTTTTGAACTTAGCATACATAGTCATTATTTGTGTCACAGTTAGTCAATGTTAAAAAAAGATCTGTTTGTGGTCTATATTGTAAATGCTTTAAAAGAAATGTCACCTGACCAAAAGTTGAAATTGTGTTATGTGATATGAACTGTGCTAAAAATGAAAAAAAAAAACAAAACAGTTCCTAATAAAGTCTTTGGAATTTGGGTGAATTATTCTAGCTATCATGGTAGAGTCCAAAGATGAGACTTAGAAGTTATAGACATTCTCACTAATCATAAAAAAACTGTTGCTTTTTTAAAAAATTTCTCCTGCAAGGTGACAACTAATAAGTAGATATATGTCTAAATGTTTACAAATACAATGTCTTGTGAACAGTATTATTTAGCCTCCCCTTAAAGAAAGGCATGATGTATTAGCCATTTGTTTTCTGGAATTAGAACAGGTTAAGGGATATTCAACAATAAATTTAATTGTACTACTTTTATAAATAAATTGTTTACAATGCTGAAAAAAAGATTCCCTGTTCCAACATACAAGGCAAATGGTTATTGAGCCTATATTTGAAGACCACATGTGAAATGGAACCCACTTTTCCTCTGAACTATGATCTGACATCTTACTAGAACTACTATATAGTAATGAGAAAAAGGAAATACATTACAGGTATACACATTACAAAGACAATACAAAATTATCTTAATTTTCAGATGATATATTTAATTTTACAACCTTAGAAAATTATCAAAGAAATTAATACAATAGTTTCTGTAAAGTAAAAAGATACAAAACGAATGAAGAAAAATCATTAGAATTTTTAAAAGGTGCCATCAATAGAAATGGAGGAAATGAAAGAAGAGGAATTTTTTCCCAAAATGACCTTCAAAATGCACAAAATATTTGAATATTAATCTTCTGAGATTGTCTTGAGACTTATACAAACACATCTAGCAAAGAAAGTCTTAAATAATTATAGAACTATTCATTGTTCTTGAACTACATATTTCCCATATATATATGGAAGACAGAAGACCACATTGTCTTCAGGAATACACAATGCTATCTTTTAAAAAGAAAAATAGGGGTAGAGCCAAGAAGGTGGAGAAACTGCACTGTCTTGCTGATGCTCTCCCCACAAAACTAGCCAAATACCTGTAAAAACAATGACTCTAAACAAATTCTGAAGCTGCAGAAACCACAGAATGATGGAGTGAAGCAAAACTCCAGCCCAGCATAGCCTGGAAGGTCACTGGGAAGTGTCTATTGAGTCATTCTGGGAGCACAGCACAGTCCAGTGTGAGCTGCACAGGCACAGACAGGATCTGAGCAGACCTTGGGGGGACTGAATCTTGGGCACCTGTGGCAATTTCCAGACTTTATGACCCCAAATGCTGAGTATAAATTGGAAGGTCAGTGGAAAAATCCTGTGGGATCTGTGTGAGAAAGTAGAGTAGTTGGACCCCAGTCCCAGGGCAGTAGAAGGGGTGGAGGAGCCTGTGGATGAGGGGCCCCTGGCAGCAGCAGCAGGGGCAGTGACAGTGCAGGAACTATTTCTGGAGCTCTAGGCCCACAGATTGTGGGGGAATCGAGCAGCTGACAGTCTAGCCCCCACTGCCATTGGAAGCAGTGAACTACCTTGACAAAGAGCTCAAAAGTCAAGTAAATAGCTGGAGAAGAAAGAAAACCAAGAGAGAGAGAGAGAGAGAAAGGAAGGAAGGAAGGAAGGAAGGAAGGAAGGAAGGAAGGAAGGAAGGAAGGAAGGAAGGGAGGGAGGGAGGGAGGGAGGAAGGAAGGAAGGAAGAAAGAAAGAAAGAAAGAAAGAAAGAAAGAAAGAAAGAAAGAAAGAAAGAAAGAAAGAAAGAAAGAAAGAAAGAAAGAAAGAAAGAAAGAAAGAAAGAAAGAAAGAAAGAAAGAAAGAAAGAAAGAAAGAAAGAAAGAAAGAAAGAAAGAAAGAAAGAAAGAAAAAGAAAGAAAGAAAATTTATCTTCCCCTTCTCATTTTTATGCCATGGTCATTTATTAATTACACCCCTCCCCCATCTCTCCATAAAATAAGAAACAACAAAGAAAAATGGTTAAGAAATAAATCTAGCACAGCTGCTGTATCTGAAGAAAGGAGGGAAGTTTATTTCACTTCTGTTCCTTTATAGCCAATACTGGTTATTGCTTTTAATCTGAATTCTAATGTCTTTTAGTGTTCTTTCCATTTACATTATTATGGTCATTGTATATATTGATATCCTTGTGTAAGGCCAAGCAAAGTAGGATCTTTTACTGTTTTTGTTTTAGTATAATCAAGAAGCATAATGCCTCTATTGGAATGTGATTAACAAAGATCTTCCCCACCACCCATTGATGGGCCTACCTATTAGGGAACCTTGATTAGGGGCATTGTTTTATAGGAGGGTCCCAAGGACCTTTTGTTTTTTCAGTTGAGGTACTGGTCAGAGGGGCATGCCCTCTGGCTCTCAAACATGTATAAATACTCTGAGGGTGAGGTTTTGCATTGGGGCTTAGTTTTTGGAAGAAGGTTTGTGTGCCACAAGAGACTCTGAGAAGCTGTTAAGCAGTTCCCCGGCTTTGAAAACCCAGATGTCAGTGCTTCCCTCTCTGGCAACTATGACCAGACAGTAGGACCTGTCTGGTGATTTGTGATGTATGTATTGCTTATGTCAGACAGTTTGGAAGCTCTGTCTGTTGATTTCCTGAATTAAGGGAATGATATATGTGCTTGATTAAAGGAAATTGTTAACCCCTCAAAAGTTGCCTTTCCTTTTGGAAAAACAGATCAAAGAACCTGTGATAGCAGGACCCCTGTGTATGTCAGTGTGCTTATCATTACACCTTGTTAGAGAACTTACTTTTTGCTCTACTAAAATCAATACTTATTAAAAAAAAAAAAAACTAAAGCTGAAAAGTTGGTTTGAGGCAGGATGTGCAGGACCTTGAATGACAAACAAAGGATTTTGCATTTGATCCTAGAGATAATAGAGTTTACTGAATGGGGGTAAGAAATTGTCAAACTAGCACTTTAGGAATAGCACTTGGACAGTTATATATAGTTTGGATCAAAGATACAGCAGAAAGCACTTAAAAGGCTTATTTAACAGTACAATTAAGAAATGATTAAAGTTTGAATTAGAGAGGCAATCTATGAATGAAGATGCAATAGATGACAGAAAGATAGAAGTAGAATTAACAAACTTGGTAACTAGATACATGGGGTTGAGGAAAGTAGGGAGTCCTGAATGACTCTGTGATTATGAAAATGCTTTTGACATAAACAGAGAAATCTGAAAGAGAAATGGGTTTTGGGGAAAAGATAAAGTCATTTTGTGAACTTGAACCTGAAATACCTGTGGGACACCTAGCTTGAGATATCTAATAGGCAGTTGGTGATACAGGGCCAACCAAAGATCAGGAAGACAGATTAGAACGAGAGAGAGAGAAAGAGAGAGAGAGAGAGAGAGAGAGAGAGAGAGAGAGAGAGAGAGAGAGATGGATGGATGAATATGTATAGATACATATCTTTCCCAAGAAAACTCCAAATGGGGTAAAAATGAGGTAGATGTGACTGAACAACAACACAGATAGATAGAGATATAGGAGTTATCTGCATAAAAATGTCAATTTAGGTCACTGGAGCCAAAGAAATAAAAAGAAAGAATGTAACACAAGGAGAGAGAAAAGGACATGATTCATGTATAAGTTAAGAGATAATTGGTAACCTTGGAGATGGTACTTTGAGTGATAAAGTTAGACATAAAATTTCAAGGAATTAAATGAATGAGAGGAAAAAAGTAATGAATATAGAAAGTTGTTTTTGTCTTGTTATGTTTTGTTTTGTTTTTCTAGCAGCTAGGATGTGAAAAGGAGAGAGACAGGACTATACATTTAGGGGGTGATCGAGTCAACAGTCTTTTTTGTTTAAGAATGGGGAGATCTAGGAATGTTTATAGAAAATATGGAAGAAGTCAGTGATGGGGAGAAATCTGAGATTAAAGAGAGAAGGAGTGGCTGTGGGGGTAATATCCTGGATGAGAGAGGAGAAGGGATCAAAGTTACGAGAATGGTTGGGCTTGGTAAAAAGAAAACTTCATCAGAGGATGGAATAAAGAAGAGAATGGAAGATGATGTCTTCAAAGTTTTTGTTATAGAGAAAAAGAAACTCACAGAAATGGAACTATGTTTTCAGTAACATACAAGACAAGGTCCTTTTTTGAGAAGATAGGAAGATAGGGTTTTCTGGGAGACAGGGAGAGAAGTAAAGGTTTTGAAGAGTTTCAGCGAATACAACAGAGAATCAATTAAGGAACGGTAAAAGGAGTGTCTTCCTGTAGACCAGCACAGTTAAGATCACTTCCTCTAGTAATGTTCAAAAACATGAGTACAAACAGAGATAAATGACTCAAGGGTGATTCAGGAACATGGTCTGGCCAAGTATAATACATAATACAAGGGGAACACAGAATTCAAGAGGAGACTGTAACATTAAAATGGTTTACCATAAAGTCAAGATTGGGGAGGGAAGAAAGTAAAGAAAGTACGTAGAAATACTGACTTGGGAAAATACTGAGGGACGTATGGAGTAGAGGTCATGGGGAGGATGAAGAATTAGTTTAGGAGGAGAGAGACAAAGAGAAAGATGAAATGAAGGAATAATAGTTACAGTTGAATAAAAGGATTTCAGAATTCATGATCACAGAAGTGAGAGAAATTATTACTAACAGCCAATGAGTTGGGGAGATCCAGAGTTGCCCCTTCTTTTTTAAAGTCCTTGTTTTAAAAGTTCTCTCTCTTGAAGGATATTACTTCATGAGATCAGATTTTCTTGATCAAACCCCACTCAACTGGGGAAGCCATTGTACTCTAATCCGGTTTAGATGGGGATAAATTCTTTGAAGAGATTGCCCAAGGAGTAAATTTAAGTAAATGACATACTCAAAGTTCAAGTCTAGTCCCTCATTGTAATATTGGTCTCTCATTAATTGTTAACCAATCAGAATTGAATGCCACCCTCGGGAATACCTGTCTTCCAATGGGTATAGAAGCCTAAATCTACTGCCATGATTATCTTTAATCTAAGAGAGAGATGGCTAGATGGCTAAACTTTTATCATTAAACATGCTAGTGTTATGAATAAAGTGATTAAATTATCCAGAAATTATGTCTCATACTTTTTTTTTAAATGTCACAGAAGTGAAATATTTGTGGGTGCTCGTGAGAAGAATGTGACTATTCATTTTTGTGGCCAGGGTAAAATGAAGGAGTTTCTAATTCTTTTCCTTATTCCTCATCCTCAACTCTCTCTTTTGTAATCTTACTCTTTTATTCCTTGCTTTTTTTTGTCCTGACAAGTCTGTGAAGCAACAACAACTTCATACAGACTATCTTTTATCAGTAATATTAGTGATTACCATTTATGCATCTATTTCCTTCCTGAAAACGACCAAGTATAAATATCAACTTTCAGCTTAGGTTCACTTCAAAATATTTCTTGTAACTATCTGAGTGTACTTCATTGAAAGAGACAAAGTAATTCTTTGACATTTTGATTTAAGGCATTTTTTCACCAAACAGTAAAGCCTAAAAGATGAACACTTCTATTTCTATTAAAATTAATTACATTAAATTATACATTATATATAATCAATTAATAGAAAGCTGGTATGTACTAATCTTTTAAACCTGTTACAAACATTTTATGCATCATAATCCTAAGTTAGAGCACATATATTTTTAGGTTCTCCCAACAACAGAATTTGATTAAAGAGACTCTGTTACACATCAAAATTATTCCTTTTTGCAAATGATTCCTAGGGATTACTCTATATATCGTTCAAATAAACACAGACCAGAGTTGTGAAATTATGTCCTAAGGCTATTAAAGAGAAAATATCCCCACAGAAGCAGTGTAATAAACTCAGAATCTAGAGAACTGAGTTTGAATCTTAAGTCTATTCTTTGCAGTGCATGACTATGGACAATTCAATTAGCTTCTCAGAGCTTCAGTTCCCCCATCTGTAAAACTGTAATAATAATATTTGAATACAGAACCAGCCTTAGTGTCAGGACTTTGTGGGTTCAAGTCTTGCTTCTAACCCATAGCTATATAACTACAGGTAAAGTACTTAAATTTTCAGTACCCCAGAAAACTTAGCTGGATTGTAAATCTGCATGAGAAGAGAGAGTTTTCACTCCAAGAATTATCTATACCAATAAGATCACTAGTCAGTCAACAAGCATTTATTGAGAATGTATTCTGTTATTATAGTACATTGTGCTAAGTGCTTACACAGTGACTACACCCTTCAAAAAAATTGCATTATCTACCTCAGAGGAGTGGTGCTGTAAGCATGAAAAGTACTCTGAACTGAAAAATATACTACATAAATTGTGAACTGGAAAAAGTCCTGCATGAATTCAAGAGAACCCTACTGGTGTTCTCCTCCTAAATTAACATGGACTATAATTATAATATAGAAGTAATCTTCTATGTCTTATTCCCCATTGAGTTGTTTTTTTGTTTTGTCTTTTGTTTTGCTTTTAGAATTTATCTTCCTTCTCTTTAATGGGCCGTAATTGGTATAAATAAATGGATTCATCACCAGGCAGCCAGCTTTCTGTGATGACCCTCCAAAAATTTAGTCATACTGGTCCTTAGATAGTAAACACAGGATATTATCACAATCAAGCTGAGAAGTTTTTCCAGCTATTAGAATCTGGCAGACCTTGCACCATAACAGTATTGACATTGAAAATACAGGGTTACGTTCACATCATGATAAGGCATGAATGGGACTTTTCCTGAGCACCATAGATTACCTATGGAGGACTTATAGATAGATATGGATAACAATTACATAGCATGAGAGGGTTGGATAGCTGTACCAGAAGAAGAGGTATTCACAATGATGAAATTACAGATTCATTGGAGTATTTTCCCCCTGATTCCTGTTTCCATGGATTCTCACGAAATGAGGGTCGTGGAATCTGTGACATAACTCAAAATTTTATAGTGTTTGACAGTTAACAAAACCTTTTATTCACAACAACTCTGAGGGAAAGGTGGCAGAAGCACCACATTCTCATTTTACAGAATAAATTGAGGCTTTGAGAGGGTAAATGACTTGCATCTAGTAACACAGCTGGCAAATATCAAAGCTAAAAATCAATCTCAAGTTCTCTGTCTCCAAATATGGAGCTCTTTTCATTCTAGTATTAATGGCATAATCTGAAGCTTCTTGTGTGATCAATCTCTTGGTGTTTCTCAATTAAAATATTGGCAGAGAGCTTCTTATAAGAGTAATTACCAGTTAAGGAAATGGTGGTATTTAGGGGAAAAAATGTTTGGCCAATTTGTCATAATGGAGAGCTGAAATTAAATGAGTTTTTACCCAGCTGCGCATTAGCAGCCAAATGTTGTCAATAGCCATCCATTGGAGGACTGTTTCTTTACTTTATCAGGCTATTGATCTGTATTTCTTGTATTAATCTTATTGCCTCAAATGATACCATTTACATTTCTATGAAACAAGCATACATCTGCTTGTTTAGTTATGAATTTTTTTTTCTTCTGATCAAACACTATTATATTCCCAGATATTCTCAAGGGAGAATACTACCCTAAAGAAATTTATAGATACTTCTAAGCCAAGTGTGTAGTAATCAATTTTAATTATTCAGGATCTGCAGAGTTAAGCTTTGAGAAACCAGTGTGCCTGTGTCACAAAGAGCCAAGAACCCCTGGCTCAATGTCTACATTCACACATCCTCCATGAATTGCCTTTGCAATGGATTACTAATAAGTGTTTGATGTTGAACAAACATCAATGCTTCTATTAAAGTGAGACCAAACACAATGACTATTTGTTTAAAACACAGTCTGAAAGATGGACGAAGTTCAATAAGCACTGAAGCTGATACAAGGCTTCATTAAGAAAGAGAGGCAATTAAAAAGTGGAAGGTTGTAGGAGGGAGTGATATGCACATCATGTTGCCAGTGGAAAAGGATATGCTGTCCACATTTTCTTTTGAAAGGATTCTAACCTTAAGATTTCAGAGAGAAGAAAAAGGGTCATTAGCCTGAAAGATCAAGTTTTCATCCTCACCTTCTCAAAAAAAGGCTAATGTGTTGATCCTTGCCTGTTTTTAGATCTCCCCTGGCATCTATTACTACATATTGAACATATTAGGCAATACATAATCATGGAATGCATGTAAGAAAGGTTTGAGCAGTGCATTGTTCTTCCCATTTCTAAACAAGTTATGCAATGGTTTTCCTAATGCAGGCTTCCCAAACTGGGTAGCCAGGAAAGACCAAGATTAGAAAGTTCCACCTTGGGTATTAGTTAGTAATGTAATGTTTTTTATTTATTTATTTTTAGTTTTCAACATTCATTTCCAGAAGATTTTGAGTTCCAAATTTTCTCCCCATCTCTGCCCTCCCCCAGCAAAACGCCATGCATTCTGATTGCCCCTTCCCCCAATCTGCCCTCCCTTCTATCACACCCCTTCCTTCCCTTATCCCCATCTTCCCACTTTTCTTGTAGGGCAAGATAGATTTCTATACCCCATTACCTGTATTTCTTATTTCCCAGTTGCATGCAAAAACAATTCTCAACATTCATTTCTTAAACTTTGAGTTCCAAATTCTTTCCTTTCCTCCCTCTCTACTCATCCCCACTGATAAGGCAAGCAATTCAATATAGGCTGTATATGTGCAGTCTTGCTAAAACCTTCCATAATAGTCATGTTGTGAAAGATTAACTATATTTCCCTCCATCCAACCCTGCCCCCAATTTATTCTATTCTCTCTTTAGACCTTGTCCCTCCCATAAAGTGATTACTTCTAATTATTCCCTCCTCCCATTTGCCCTCCCTTCTATCATCCTCCCACCCCTCTTATCCCCTTCTCCCCTACTTTCCTGTAGTGTAAGATAGATTTTCATACCAAATTGAGCATGCATGTTATTCCCTCCTTAAGCCAAATATGATGAGAGTAAGCTTCACTTTCTCCCTCTCACCTCCTCCCTTTTCCCCTTCATTGATAAAGCTTTTTCTTGCCTCTTTTATAAAAGATAATTTGCCCCATTACATTTCTCACTTTCTCTTCCTGATATATTCCTCTCTCACCCCTTAATTTTATTTTTTTAGATATCATCCCTTCTTATTCAACTCACCCTGTGCCCTCTCTCTATAGACATATATATATGTGGGGGTGTATAATCTCTCCAACTACCCAAATATTGCAAAAAATTTTAAGAGTTACAAACATTATCTTTCCAAGTAGGAATGTAAGAAGTCAACTTTTGTAAGTCCTTTATGATTTCTCTTTCATGTTTACCTTTTCATGCTTCTTCTCTTGATTCTTGTGTTTGAAGGTCAAATTTTCTATTCAGCTCTGGTATTTTCATCAAGAATGCTTGAAAGTCCTCTATTTCATTGAATGACCATTTTTTTCCCTTGAAGCATTATAATCAGTTTTGCTGGGTAGGTGATTCTTGGTTTTAGCCCTACTTCCTTTGACTTCTGGAATATCATATTCCAAGCCCTTCAATCCTTTAATGTAGAAGCTGCTAGATTTTGTGTTAATCTGATTGAATTTCCACAATATTCAAATTGTTTCTTTTTAGCTGCTAGCAATATTTTCTCTTTGACCTGGGAACACTGGAATTTGACTACAATATTCCCAGGAGTTTTTCTTTTTGGATCACTTTCAGGAGGTGATTGGTGGATTCTTTCAATATTTATTTTACCCTTTGGTGAGGGTAACTAGGTCGTGCAGTGGATAGAGCACCAGTGCAGGGGTCAGGAGGACCTGAGCTCAAATCTGACCTCAGACACTTGACACTCACTAGCTGTGTGACCTTGGGCAAGTCACTTAACCACAATTGCCTCATCCTGGATTATATACAGTTATCCTGATGAATATCTGGTCACTGGATTCAGATGACACTGGAGGAGAAGTGAGGCTGGTGACCTGCACAGCCCTCCCTCACTCAAAACAAAGTCAAGTGCAAGTCATGTTATTATTTCTCTGATGGCATGGTCTTCTTCAGCAATGAAGGACAAACACACACATACCCTCAGGTTCCAAAATATCAGGGCAGTTTCTTTTGATAATTTCATGAAAGATGATGTCTAGGCTCTTCTTTGGATCATGGCTTTTAGGTAGTCCCATAATTTTTCAATTGTCTCTTCTAGATCTATTTTCCAGGTCAGTTGTTCTCCAATGACAATTTCACATTGTCTTCTACTTTTTCATTCTTTTGGTTTTGTTTTGTAATTTCTTGGTTTCTCATAAAGTCATTAGCTTCCATCTGCTCCATTGTAATTTTTGAAGAACTGTTTTCTTCAGTGAGCTTTTGAATCTCCTTTCCATTTGGCTAATTCTGCTTTTTAAAGCATTCCTCTCCTCATTGGCTTTTTGGGGCTCTTTTGCCATTTGAGTTAGTGTATTTTTAAAGGCGTTGTTTTCTTCAGCATTTTTGGGGGTCTCAAGCCTTTAGCAAGCTGTTGACCTGCTTTTCATGATTTTCTTGCCTCACTCTCATTTCTCTTCCCAATTTTTCCACCACCTCTCTTACTTGATTTTCAAAATCCTTTTTGAGCTCTTCCATGGCCTGAGACCATTGCATATTTATTTTGGAGGTTTTGAATGCAGAAGCCTTGACTTTGAGGTCTTCCTCTGATGGTATGCATTGTTCTTCCTCATCCAAGAGGATGGAAGAAAATACCTGTTCACCAAGAAAATAACCTTCTATAGTCTTATTTTTTCCCTTTTTTGGGCAGTTACTTGACTTTGGGGTCCTTTGTCAAGAGGAGGGTATGCTCTGGGGATCTGTAAGTTCTCTGTTCCTCCAAGGTGGCACAATCAAGGGAGAGTAGTTTACTCCTCTTCTGGCCTGCACTCTGGTCTAGGAGCTACTGAAAGCTTTTCTACCTAGAATCCTCTCCAAAGCCTCCACCAGCTCCAACTTGTCCACAGTCCTCTTCACCCTAGGGCTACTACTCAGGGCTGAGACTCAGATCAGCTGCTAGATTCTCCCAGGGGCTTTAGGCTGAGGGCTCAAAAAATGGATGCTGCCACCACCTGGGGCCAGGGCTAGGGCAGGAGGACCCTGCTCCCTTCTCACCCAGGTGTAAGCACTCTCACTGACCTTTGAAGCTGTCTTTGGTGCTTGTGGTTGAGTAAACCAGGAACTGCTGCTGCCATTGGCACCCTGAAGCCTGTTTGGGTCCTGTCCCTGGTGCTGCATGGCTGAGACTGTGCTGGGCTCCACTCTGCGCCTGGTGCAATAGGCCTCTTTCAATCTGTTTTGTGGCTTCTGCTGCTCTAGAATTTGTTTAGAGTCATTTTTTACAAGTATTTTATAGGCTGTGGGGGGAGAGCTCTTACAGGTCTTCCTTCTACTCTGCCATCTTGGCTCTGCTCCCTAGCAATGTAATGTTAATCTAGTAGAACTTAAGTGCCAGTTCTCCCAGTTATGTGGAAGCTGGGCCACAAAATCAGAGGCAGAAAACAGATTTACCCTCAGAAATGTATACTGACATTAAAATGAAAATAGGAAGGAGCAAGTAAAGAAGCCTCAAGGTTCGCTACAAGGTGGGCAGAAAGGGTCTGTGTTTTACACAGAGTTTTTCAAAGAACGTAGAACTGAGGGAATGGGAATGTTTTATGTCAGAGCATCATAGGAGAGCCCTAGCTTCCACCTTTCCCTACACCTTCTGTAGCTGAATACCTCTCTGCTATTGGCCACAACATTACCACAGAAGGAAACATTCTCTATTTGGTGGTAGACAGCTAGTATCTGATACCAATACAATCTTTCCATTGGAAAAGGACCTTAATTTTCTCAGATAATTGGAGCATAATTTAACTTTTAACATGCAGCTAGAGCCACCATGTTCAATCTAATGCATCACAGAATTATAGAGTTGGAAGATACCTTAAAGCATGGAATTCTAAAACAGAGCTAACAAAATGTTAGAGCTGAGAGTAGCTTCAGAGCATGAAACATGTCCTGCTAGAGTGAAAAAGGTCCTTAGACAATATAACCCTAGAATGCTAACGTTTGCAGAGACTTCAGAGATCATATCCGGTCTAACAACTTCATTTTACCAATGAGCAAATAAGATCTCAAAAGTGATGCAACCTGACGATACATAAGTGAAATATCATGTTCCTAGTAGCCTAAAAGAATTATATAAGCATAAAGAATTTCATTTTCACCTGAAAAAATTTTTATTCTTACTGATGATGATGGTGATAAAATTGAAATAGAAAAAGCAAATATTGAAATATAAGTGGATGGATTACGTGGAAGTCCAGAAATTTAAACTCAACATTTCTAGGATCCCCTCCTACCTCAAAATACATGCCAAAAATTCTAAATTCATGTGGTAAATCATACATTTTTTTCCTTTTTGCATTCAGTATTTATGGTTTAGCACCTGACAGTTGGAGAGAAATAAATGTGCCTGCCTGTAGAGAGCAGGGATACTTCCATCATGTTAAATTGTTTAATAATAACTCAGGCCCTACCCCAAGGTCATTCTTGACATCATGACTTTCTCAAGCAGTCCAGTGGGATTCAACCAGCTGCTTGGTGACTCCTAGGAAGGAATCTGCACTTATATAATACCAGCTACAGCTTGGAGTAGAAAAGATCAGTTTTGTACAGAACACAAGAATACTACAATGAAAGGAAAAGCAATGACAGAAAAAGGACTGGGGAAAGAGGAAACACTTATATTCAGAGGTAAGTGGAAGTAAAAAGACTACCTAACGAGACTCTACATTGGGAAATACATGACCAAAATGTCCTATTCTGTAAGCCAAAAAGACTTTAAAATTGGAAATTCCAGAATTTAGAGCTTGAATTTCCTATTCCATTAAAGAGCAATGCAAAAGCTGATTCAAAATACCCAGAAGGACACCAATTTCTCTCTTTTTGAAGAGACCTAATCTATTGTGAAATGATTGGCTTTTTTCCATGGTTCCACATGAACTCTTCCTTTACTTATAAGAAGAAGGTTACTCAAAATGAAAAAGAATTAGGAGAAACAAGAGGAGAGGAAAAAGAAGAAAATGAGAGAAAAGAAAGGAAGAGAATCTGATGTAGAAACAACCAAATCCCCAAAATGCAGGGGGCCTGTGTTATATTCTCATGGCATCTTGAGAATACCAATGGAGCATGCAGGGCTATCTATCCATTATTCCACATTCTCTCCATCTAACAAATCTCACTTTTCATTACATATTTCTTTGATGATATTCTTTACACTGCTTCTTGCATAGTCCCTTGAAATGTTGCATGGTAATGATGCATGACTGTGGTGAGCTATAAAACACTCCAAATAACTGAAGCTGAAGATCGCCCAAAGAATAGTAGAAAAGGACACAGCGGGCATGAACAGGTTGCAACACATTACAAAGGATAATCAATGTTGGGCCATTGAAAAGTCATTGTCTACTTTGGAAAGAATAGCTTAGGAAGAAAAAAGGAGACAAAAAAATTATATGGAGGTGAGGATTGAGGGGGATTGTAAGAAAGTAGTGGTAGAAACTTTAAACAGTTCTTTCTAGACATTTAATAGAAGTGAAATAGAAGAGAAATATAGGACCACACCTGTTGAGAAGATGTCAGGGTCACTGCCTTTGTTGTTGGCGTTTAAGGGTAGGAAATCTCTATCCCCATCTGATTTGGGGAAAGTAGCAATTAATACTCACTAATTTCTTTGCTGCTTATGTAGGAAAAAAATAGACAGAGATAAGACTTAAATCTAGGGGCCTTAGGAAAGTAGATAGAACCACAGATGGCTTTCCAAGGAAAATTATTACTTAATTAGCAAACATTGAAAAAATTACTATTAAAATGACACTTAAAGTAGGGAATACTAATTAATGAGGATCTCTGGAGGTGGGCTAGTGCCTTTGGGACATATTATCTATGTCTGTCAGCAATCATCTACAGTGTTATCCCCAAGGTGCTCTGACTAGGTAATAAGTGCCAGGGTCAAATACTCAGGCCAGCAAAAGAGCTCCGTTGGCTAGAATTATGTCTAAGGAAAGAGGTCTTCAATCTCCTGAAATGATCATATGACCATGAACCTAGATCACCAGCCAAGGCCCAGAAACAATAAATCTTCTTTGAAATTAATGCTCCCTATTCACTCTTTATTTCTAAACAAATGTAGCCAGGATTCACCTAGGGCAGTCAGCTACTCAAGACTGTTCTTTTACTCATCACACTCATTTCTATATGTAAGCTAACATAAACAAGTATAAAATATTACCAAAAGTTATCGAAAGGGGTATTCTGTTCAGCAGAGGGAGAAAGCATGCAATAGACTCAGAGGAAAGATTATGTGCTGAACTTGGCATCATAAGAAGGTTGTTTGAGTCCCAATTACTCCACTAACTACAAATATGAATTTGAGGATATTACCCCATCTCAGCCTCAAATATCTCATCTGTAAAATAGAAATACCAAATCCCTGTCCTATCTACTTCATATGACTGATGAGACAATAGCATTTTATAAACATTAAAGCTTGAATTATTGATATTAATGTTAGACTGGAACCCTACCACACAGATAGCAAAATAATGTATGTGAAACCCATCAGAAATTAAAAATTGTTATGTAAATGTATGGAAAAAATATAGAGAAGTAGAATGGTACAATGGAAAAAGCATTAGATTCAGTGTTAGAAAAACAGGGTTTAAGTCCCATCTCCATCACTTGTTAGGATGGTTATCTTAGTCAAATCACAGTCTAATTTTTGGTATCCCTACGGCATTGAAAAGAGCAAATAATAATAGCATATATTTAAAGTGTTTTGCAACCAAAAATTACTACGTTAAAAACTATCATAGAAGCATGGATAGAAGCCCACAAAGAACTAGGCAAGCTTAAAAAGGAAATGCACCATTAATGTATATGCAGAAAGCAGTCCAGTGAGAGGATTTTGGTTACTTATACCAAAAGAGAAACACTCATTTTTGGCCTATATTCAGGATTGGTCTTTGGGATAGGCAGCCACCCATGTGGTATAATTTAAAGAAGGATGATAAGAATATGAACTTACATGGTTGTGGTGTTTTGTTGTTTACCTATTACTTTCCTCAACAATAACAATAAAAAAAGACCACATTTGCCTCCTTTAAAACTGAGCCAAATGCCAATCCGTTTTTCCCTAAAGCTGGGAAAAGGATGTGAACAACTACAAAGTGTTTTCCCCCCAAACATATCAAGGAAACAAAGAGTAACAGTAACAAAACTTAAGGTTTCACATTAAATGAATTTGAAAGAATTTTTCTGACAGCCTCATCTCATCTCTAAATTAATGAGTCATGAAAACAATACTCACAACAGCTTTTTAAAAATCTAGCAACACCCTGCTCCTTAGGCTTTCATGAAAACAGAATGAAAGGACCTTCTAGTAAACAAAACAATGTCCTCCATTTTTAGAAAGTCATCTTGAAACTACAAAAAAAATTCATCAGGACATATTCCTCCCTTGAATCCTTATCAGTCTCCAGAAAAGGGGGAAGGTAAAGAGAGGAGAAAAAAAAAGCAACAGCCTGCTTGTCTGAATAGCACAGCTGAAGATGTGTCATTGCAGTAGGATATTTTATAGCCCCAAATGTGGTAAACTGAAAATGGAAGATGACCCTTACTATGGAGAAACAAGTCATTTTGTGTTGATGAGTACAAAGTTATCAATACTAGATGGGGGTTGGGGGGGAGTGGATAGAACTTTATAAATCTTTTCTCTAGCACAATGTTTTCAGCAATAGACTTTATGAATTCTTGCTGTGCTTGTCCTTTCCATGGTCAAGAAAACTTGGGGGGAGGGTGAAGTGAGAAGGGGGAGATTTGAAGAAAGAATATGAAGAAGAAATGGGGAGATGGAAAGGCTCTATTGAACCCTTTTCTTTTTTATAGCATCCAATCTATGGACAGACTAGGTCAATAGATCTGGTGGTTTCCAGCCCTTCCCTAAATTAAACTATTAAAGTAAAAGGTCAAGGTGAATACCTGGAGGTTTGTATTCTGCAGTCTTCCCTTTTAAATGTACCAAGAAAGGGCCACCCTGTGTTTGTTGCATGTCATTTGGATCAGTAATGTCAGTAATAACAAATATCTAAGTGTTAGCATATCCAGCATTCATTGTACATATTCTAATCCAATCAGCCATCAAACTTTCCATATGACCTTCTGTAGAACAATACCTCTGTTTTTGAAACCACATCACCAACCTAGTGAAAGGAGATACTTCTTAGGATTAAGCTGTGGTTGGTTGTGCCATTCATAAACCTAGAGCGCCACCAAGTGTCTAAAAGCTGAAATAGGTTCTCAAAAATTTTTTTTCCTCCATCTCCCCAGCAGGTCATTTTCATGACAAGTCACTGTCCCCCACTAATAGAAACTATTCTGCCAGCGGGGCCTGTAAGAGCACCTGGCCGAAGTCAGGCAGGAAAACAAAGTTCATTCAAATAAATCAAGCCCCAGAGATTCATATCACCTGAAAGAATTTAGGCAACCTAATGAAAGGCCTGATTTTTCTACTTTTAAAAGAAAAATACAGGAGAAGGACCAATAGAAAAAGAGGGAAGGTACTTATGAGGTCCTTTGTGACCCATAGGTTTATTAAAAATTTTATTATTCACACATCTTTAAGTGACACATTTTAGCCACAATCTTTCCACAAGTGATTAAGCGATATGATCCCCCCAAAATAAACTTTAGAATTATCACCTCCACTTCACAGATTAAGAAATGAAGGCAAAGATAGGTTGCAATGATTTGAGTAGCTTCAGAGTGAAAGTCAACAGCGCATCTTTTTGCTAATCTGATGCTTAGCCATGGTGCATACAGTACTCTTTCTCCAGAATTTGACACTATAACATCTCCCATCCTGAAAATACTTCATGTTACATCCCCTGCACCTATCTCACCATTAAGCAGATTTCTTCTTATTTAAGAAGCAAATGCTTTTTTCCTCTGTTTTTCCTTTTCTCCCAAATTTTCTTTGTTTTTTTTTTTCCATTTTCTTAATAGTTCAGAAACCAAATAACTTGGGTAGCTTCAAAGATCAGTGTCAGAAAAGGTTCTTCCCTCCTGTGGCTTAATATAATAATAGACACATCATTTTCTCCACAAAGCAGCAGCATCTTTAATCACTTCAAATACAGAAAAAGCTAGGGAAGTTTTCCTAGAAATGGAGAACTCAGGGTCCCATTTCAATTTATGATCATATCAATAATCTCTAGACTGTCTTAAGTGAACTAACCCATTATTTCACAAGAAGCTAGAAAGAAACTTACTAAAATCCTATTGGCATATCATCACTGAAAAAGAAATAGCATATATTTCTATGGTTCAAAGTTTCTGATGATAAGCATTTATCAATTGCTTTTCTCTTGTATATTTCTAAGTAGCAGAAAGGACATTTCACCATCCCCAGTGGGCCATAGGGAATTGAAAGAGCTGCTATCATTAAAAGCAGAAATTATTGATGGATCTCTCCTACCCAGAGCTGAGGCCCCTACAAATTGAAACTGTTTATAGATCAGAACAACAACAAATTAATCCTTGTGTACTTTTCTAAAATACTACAGTGTAATTTTCCTGCTGCATCACCTACTCCCTGAAACCACAGGTAAATCATGTTGCAATTTCACAGATCATTTTAGAACAGATTGGAAAAGATTGGAGGAAGCCAAAGTTTCAAGGAAATTATTTTCATAGAAAAGTATGGGTTTTGTAATAAAAATTGTCATTAGTAGTGACTCTTTTTTCCTCATAATATACCTTTAGCCAGGAGATCTCAAAGCATAGTTGACATAATGTATTAATACACATACTTATTCTGTTTTTATTTGAGGAAAGTGAAACCAGGCACAGAACAAGAAATCACTGTTGTCAAGCCACCAAAGTATTGGATATCAGGATCTGTCAGATTCAAGTTCTGTCTAGTAAACGCTTCGCTTTCAGGAACATTTAACAACTAACATAATATTAAAAATAACATTTATTGTTTTATAAAATTCTTTCCATGTTACTTCATTTGAATCTCAACAACTCTGTGAAAGAGATGCTATTATTTTCTCTATTTTATAGATCAGGAAACTGAGCCTGGGGCAAGTTAAATTACTTTCCCAAGTTCATATAACTACTACATGTCTGAGTCAAGATTTACACTCAAGTCTTCTTGACTCCAGGCCCAGGACTCTGTTCACTATGCCACCTGCCTACTTTCCAATTTAAAAAAAAAAAAAAAAGGCTTCTCTTGCTGAAACTAGATTCAGAGTTATCTTCACCTCTTCACATCTAAGTCCCCATGTCCAATAAGTCGCTGAGTCTTAGGTATTCTGCCTCCAAGTAATCCCCTTCTCTCTATATAAATAGCTAGTACCATATTTCATCTTGCATGGTCTATTGTAATAGCCTCTTTGTGGTCTCTTTTTGTTTCTGATCTTTCTGTTTTCCAGTCTACCTAGCACAAAGCTACCAAATTTATATTCCTAAATAGCAAGTCTGACCATATCAATCCCCTGCTTTAAAGACTTCCTATTGCTTCTAAAATACATTATAAACTCCTAATGTTGGCATTTAGAGCTCTACAAAATCTGGCTCATGCCTACTTCTCCAAATACTTTATGTTATTCATCTTAATGCAGTCTGTAGTCCAGCCAAACTAGTCTGTTTCCAAAATTTGGCATGCCATCTTCTGTCCCCATGCCTGTGAATAAGCTACGAATAAGCTATTAGACTTATAAATGCATGAGAATACATTCCTCCACTTACTTCTACTCCTTAAAATCATGCTTTCTTCAAGAGTCAGATTAAATTCCACTTCCATTGCAAAGCCCTTCCTGATGCCCACAGTTGTTCGTTCCCTCTCCTCAAATCTCTTTGCATTTTTTGCAAAGTAAAACAACTCTGAGCTACCAGTCACACCCATTTGACTGGCTAAGATAACAGAAAAGGGAAATGACAAATATTGGAGGGGATGTGGAATCATAGATACACTAATGCACAGGTGGTGAAGCTGTGAAGTAGTCCAACCATTTTGAAGAACAATTCAGAACTATACCAAAAAGGCTATAAAACTATGCATACCCTTTGACCCAGCAATACCACTACTAGGTCCATACCCTAAAGAAATCAAAGGATAAAGAAAAGGAACCAAGTGCGTAAAAATACTTATAGTAGTTCTTTTTGTGGTGGCAAAGAATTGAAAACTGAGGGCATGTCCATAAGTTAGGAAATGACTGAGCAAGTTGTGGTGTGTGATTCTGATGGAAAACTATTGCACTACTATAAGAAATGATAAAGTGGATGGTTTCAGAAAAACTTGGGAAGACTCATGTGAACAAATAATGCGGAATCATGCAAAGTGAACCAAACAGAACTAAGACAACATTGTACCGAGTAACAACAATCCTGTAATGACAATCGGCTGTGAAAGATTTAGCTACTTTGATCGATGCAATGCTCCACAACAATTCCAAAGGACTCGTGATGAAAAATGTTATTGATCTCCAGAGAGAGAACTGATAAACCTGGAGTGAAGACTGAAGTATATTTTTTTCACTTTCATTATTTTTTTTCTTTTGCAAGATGGTTAATTGTGGAAACATATAATGGGTATCATTTCTTGCCTTCTCAGTGGATAAGAGGAGGTGAGTGGGAGGGAGAGAATTTGCAGCTGAAAATTTTAAAAAATGTTTTAAATAAAGTAATCACTGCATTTCTGTATAGATAGATAGAGATGGTAGATAGATAGATAGGTAGAGAGAGAGAGAGAGAGAGAGAGAGAGAGAGAGAGAGAGATGATAGACAGATAGATAGAGAGAGAGATAATAGACAGATAGATAGATAGATGATAGAGAGAGAGAGAGATAATAGACAGACAGACAGATGATAGATAGATAGATAGATAGATAGATAGATAGATAGATAGATAGATAGACAGACAGACAGAGAGTCACCTCCACCCCCCTCAAATGTAAGCTCATAGAGAGCAGAAACTGTTCCATTTTTGGTTTTGTATCTCAGATGTCTTGCACATTACAGGTTTTTAATAATGTTTGTTAAAAAGAACTAACAACTCACTACTCCTGGAAAATATCCTGGCCTTGCTATTTTTATTTCTAGCTAGAACAACTGTCAGAACTCTGCATGTGGACATGTGAATAACTTACTAGCCCCTCAACTTGATATGCCATCATCTCCAAGAAGCCTTTCTTGATTCTTCGCCTAACACTCCCACATACATACACATTAAGACACACACACACACATACAAACATACACATACACTGGAATGCTATCTCACTCCAATTACATACTTACTAAAATCTAACTGGAATTTTAAAATTTCATTTAACAGTATACATATCTTATTTCCCTTGCTAAATTCCCTAGTGGCAAAGGTTTTGCTTGTATCTCCCCTAGTACCTAAAACAGTGCAGTGAACTTTTACTACCTTAGCCAGATTCCTCTTGATTCATACCAGCTTGTTCAGCCCAGGACTGAGTATAACACCTCAGATATAATTCCTCCAACAGCTCTAATTTATTTTTACTTTTGCCTAGTTTTTTCCTTAAACATATCAAAATCAATACTCCTCAGACAATTCATTTTCTTCCCTAAACCTGCCCTCCTCCAAATACCCTTTTAAAAAAAAAAATCTGTTAAGGGTACCACCATTCTCACAATAATCTATGTCCAAGACATCTCTCATATCTGTCCTTTGGCACAACCATAGTCCAAGTGGTCATCTTTTGGATTATTATAATAGTTAACTAACTAGTCTCTCTGCTTTCATCCTATCCCATCTCCAATCTATACTCCACATGGAGAATGTGCCAAAATCCTTTTGCAATATACTTTGGAGCTTCCAAAATACTCTTTGTAAGGCATACGTGGGACTGACATTTTCTTCTGCAAAAATCTTTAGGACTTCCTAACTCTCTAGAATTAAATCCAAATTCATGGAATTCACATTTAAAATTCTTCATGATCTGATTCTGACTCACGCTTCTTGTGTTATTTTATATTACTGCCTTTCATACAGTTATACTTTAACTAAACTTGGATACTAACTATTCCCCAAATCGAACATTCTCTGCCTTCCCTCCAGGACATTCTCATGTCTGAGATTCATTTCCTTTTCATCCATACCACTCAGAAGTCTTATCTTCATGGCACAACTCAAGTTCTACCTACTCCATGAAGCTTCCCTTTATTCCCTGCAGTTTTCTGTTACTTTTCAAATTACCTTGGACTACTTTATCTATTTATCCCTCATGTCCTTCTATAGATTAAAAGCTAATTGAGGGCAAGGGCTATTTTAATCTTGTCTTTGTGTGTCTAATATTGACTTAGCACAGCATCTTGAACATAATACAGTTGCCTATTTTTTCTTGCTCTTTCAGAAAGATTAACCATCTTAATCTATACTTCACACTATCTCAAAATGACTTTGCTAAAGTATAGGTCATATTCCTACTCAGTAAACTTCAGTGGTCCTTTATAATTTCTATGATTCAATAGAAACACCTCTGACAAGCATTGAAAGCTAGCCATAGCCTGATGCCATAATAACTTTCCAGTCTTCTTATACATTGTTCCCCTCCACACATTCTATGATTCAATCTACTTGCAGTTACCCACACATGCCACCTATCTCCCATCCTGGTACTGGCAACCTCAAATCCTCATTCTCAGTGAACCCACATTGCTCATCTGTTAATGAATCTTTGGCATTTCTACTTTCACAACATTTCTTATGCATGTACTCTTTTCTCCACTCACACAGCCAACTCCCTGGGATAGACCCTAATCACCTCTCTCCTGGACTAGAGCACAAACTTTCTAATTGGTCTCTCTACCTCAGCTCTCTCATTCCAGTTCATTCTTTACTCAGCTACCAGGGAGATGTTCCTAAAGCTTAGATCTGACCAGGTCACTTCCCACCTCAAAAATATATGATATTGATACATGATAAAATATTAACTTGTCTGTTAGGCATTTGAATCCACTTCACAATCTGGTTCCTTTCTATTTTTCCAGTATTATTACACTTTATCTACTCTCCACTAAGCAAATTAGTTTAGGCAGAATTGTCATTTTTATTATATTGGCTCAGTCTACTCATGAGCAACTGATATTTTTCAACTGATTTAGATCTGACTCCATTTGTGTGAGAAGTGTTTTCTAATTATGTTCATATAGTTCCTGGGTTTGTCTTAGCAGATAGACTCCCAAGCATTTTATACTATCTACAGTTATTTTAAATGGAATTTCTCTTTTTATCTCTTGTTGCTGGGCTTTGTTGGTCATTTAAAGAAATGATGATGATTTACCTGGGTTTAATATTATATCCTTCAACATTGCTAAAGTTGTTAATTATTTCAAGTAGTTTTTTTTTTTAATTTATTCTCTAGGGTACTCCAAGTACACCATCATATCATCTGCAAAGAAAGATAGTTTTGTTTCTGTATTGCCTAATCTAATTCCTTATATTTCTTTTTCTTCTCTTATTGCTACAGTTTACATTTCTTGTACTATACTGAATAATAGTGGTGATAATGGGCATCCTTGTTTCATATCTTATCTTATTGGGAAGGCTTTTAGCTTATCCCCATTATAGATAATGCTTGCTAATGGTTTTAGATAAATACTGCTTATCATTTTAAGAAAATCTCCTTTAATTCCTGTGTTCTATTGTTCTAAAGTGGGGTTATTTAGGCATTCTATTTCCTAATCTGTTAAGCTGGGTAATTTGTATTTTCAAAAATATTCATTGGCGACACAGCCAAGATGGCAGAGTAGAAGGATGCACCTCTAGAAGCTCTCCTCCCACAGCCCACAAAATATGTGTAAAAATGACTCTAAACAAATTCTAGAGCAGCAGAAGTCACAAAATGACAGAGTGAAAGAGATTTCTAGCTCAAGGCAGCCTGGAAGACCAACAGGAAAGGTCTATTGCATTGGGCAGGGAGTGGAACATAGCACAGCATGGCCTGCACCAAGGAAAGAACAGGACTGGAGCAGGCTTCAAGGCACCACCAGCAGCAGCTACAGGTCCCAGATTCCTCAACTCACAAACACCAAAGGCAGCTTCAAAAGTCAGTGAGAAACTTCTTTCTCATCCGTGAGAAGAGAACACAGTGGTCTAGCCCTGGCCTCAGGCAGCAGCAGCTGCCATTATTGGAGCCCTGACCTAAAGCCCTTTGGGGAATTGAGTAACTGATCTGAACCTCAGCCCTGAGTGGTGACCCTGGCATGAGGAGGAGTGCTGGCTGGTGTGATGGAGCTGACGGAGGCTCTGGAGAGAGAATCCTGCTCACAGACCAGACTGCAAGCCAGGAGAGAAATAAACTCCTCTCCCTTGACTGTGCCACTTTGGAGGAACTGAGAACTTGTAGGTCCTCAGAGTATACCCTCCCTTTGACAAAGAACTCAAAAGTCAAGTAACTAGCTGGGAAAATGTCCAAAAAGGGGAAAAATTAAGACCATAGAAGGTTACTTTCTTAGTGAACAGGTATTTTCTTCCATCCTCTTGGATGAGAAAGAAAAATGCATACCATCAGAGGAAGACCTAAAAGTCAAGGCTTCTGCATTAAAAACCTACAAAATAAATATGCAATGGTCTCAGGCCATGGGAGAGCTCAAAAAGAATTTTGAAAATCAAATAAGAGAGGTTGAGGAAAAATTGGGAAGAGAAATGAGAGCGATGCAAGAAAATCATGAAAAGTGAGTCAACAGCTTGCTAAAGGCTTGAGACCCCAAAAAATGCTGAAGAAAATAATACCTTTAAAAATAGACTAACTCAAATGGCAAAAGAGGCCCGAAAAAGTCAATGAGGAGAAGAATGCTTTAAAGAGTAGAATTAGTCAAATGGAAAAGGAGGTTCAAAAGCTCACTGAAGAAAACAGTTCCTTAAAAATTGGACTGGAGCAGATGGAAGCTAATGACTTTATGAGAAACCAAAAAATTACAAAACAAAACTAAAAGAATGAAAAAGTAGAAGACAAAGTGAATATTTCATTGGAAAAACAACTGACCTGGAAAACAGATCCAGAAGAAACAATTTAAAAATTATGGGACTATCTGAAAGCCATGATCCAAAAAAGAGCCTAGACATCATCTTTCATGAAATTATCAAAGAAAACTGCCCTGATATTCTAGAACCAGAAGGTAAAATAAATATTGAAAGAATTCACCAATCACCTCTTGAAAGAGATCCAAAAAGAAAAACTCCTAGGAATATTGCAGCAAATTCCAGAGTTCCCAGGTCAAGGAGAAAATATTACAAGAAGCCAGAAAGAAACAATTAGAGTATTGTGGAAATAAAATTAGGATAACACAGGATCTGGCAGCTTCTACATTAAAGGACTGAAGGGCTTGAAATATGATATTCCAGAAGTCAAAAGAGCTAGGACTAAAACCAAGAATCACCTACCCAGCAAAATTGATTATAATGCTTCAAAGGAAAAAATGGTCATTCAATGAAATAGAGGACTTTCAAGCATTTTTTATGACAAGACCAGAGCTGAATAGAAAATATGACTTTCAATCACAAGAATAAAGAGAAGGATGAAAAGGTAAACAAGAATGAGAAATCATAAGGGACTTACAAAAGTTGAACTTTCCTACTTGGAAAGATGATATTTTTAACTCTTGAAACTTTTCTCAGTATTTGGGTAGTTGGAGGGATTATCTCATATAAACATGTGTATATATATATATATATATATATATATATATATATATATACACATACACACACACACACACACACACACACACACATATATATATATGCATACACATATATACATAAATATACATATATGTAGACAGAGGGCACAGGGTGAGTTGAATAGGAAGGCATGATATATAAATAAATAAAATTAAGGGGTGAGAGAGAAATATATTGGGAAGAGAAAGGGAAAAATGGAATGGGGCAAATTATCTCACAAAAAAAGCAAGAAAAAGCTTTTTCAATAGAGGGGAAAAGGGGGAGGTGAAAGGGAAAAGGTAAAGCTTGCTCTCATCACATTTGGCTTAAGGAGGGAAAAACATGCATACTCAATTTGGTATTAAAATCTGTCTTACACTACAGAAAAGTGGAGGAGAAGGGGATAAGTGTGCAGTGGGGGGGGGGTTGATAGAAGGGAAGGCAAATGAGAGGAGGGGGACAATTAGAAGTAAATACTTTTGGGGAGGGATAAGGTCAAAAGAGAAAATAAAATAAATGGGGGGCAGGATAGAATGGAGGGAAATATCAGAAATCTTTCACAACATCAGTATTATGGAAGTCTTTAGCAAAATTATACATATATAGCCTATATTGAATTGCTTGCCTTCTCAGTGGGTATGGGTAGGGGGAAGGGAGAGAAGTTAGAACTCAAAGTTTTAGGAACGAATGTTGAGAATTGTTTTTGCATGTAACTGGAAAAGAAGAAATACAGATGATAGGGTATAGAAATCTATCTTGCCCTACAAGAAAAGAGAGAAGATGGGGATAAGGGAAGGGAGGGGTGTTATAGAAGGGAGGGTAGATTGGGGGAAGGGGTAATCAAAATGCATGTTGTTTTGTGGGGGAGGGGAGAGATGGGGAGAAAATTTGAAATGCAAAATCTTGTGAAAATGAATGTTGAAAACTAAATAAATAAATTGGAAAAAAATATTCATTGATTTTGGTCATATTGTCAAATTTATTGGCATATAATTGGGCAAAATACTTCCTTATGATGGCTTTAATTTCTTCTTCATTGGTGGTGATTTTACCCTTTTCATTTTTTATACTGGATATTTGATTTTCTTCTTTCTTTTTTAAATCAAATTAACCAATGTCATATCTTTCTTCTTGTTTTTTCATAAAACCAAACCCTAGATTTATTTATTAGCTCAATAATTTTTGGTTTATTTTTTTTTTTACTTTCAATCTTATTAATCTCATTGTTAATTTTTAGGATTTCCAATTTGGTGCTCAATTGGATTTTTTTAATTTGTTCTTTTTTTAGTTGTTTGGGTTTTGGGGGGGGGGTACCTATTCAATTTATTGATCTCTTCTTTGTCTATTTTGTTGATGAAAGAATTTAGAGAAACAAATTTAACCCTAAGTACTTCTTTGGCTGCATTCCATAAATTTTGGCATGTTGTCTCATTGTTGTTATTTTCTTTAATGAAATTATTGATTGTTTCTATGATTTATTCTTTGACCCTCTTATCCTTTAGGATTAGATTGTTTAGTTTCCAATTGATTTTTAATCTATTTTTCCACTGCCCCTTGTTGAATTGCAATTTTATTGCATTATGATCCCAAAAGAATACATTTAATATTTTTGCCTTTCCACATATAATTTTGAGGTTTTTATGCCCTGTTGCATGGTCATTTTTTGTGTGGGTGCCATATGCTTCTGAGAAAAAGGTATATTCCTTCCTGTTCCTATTCAGTTTTCTCCAAAGTTCTATCATATCTAACTTTTCTAACATTCTATTTACCTCCTTAGTTTTCTTCTTATTTAATTTTGATTGGATTTATTAAGTTCTGAGAGGAGATAGTTGAGGTCCCCCATTAGTATAGTTTTGCTGTCTATTGCTTCCTATAACTCACTTAACTTTTCCTTTAAGAATTTAGAAGTTATACCACCAGGTGCATATATGTTTAGTATTGATATTACTTCATGGTCTATGGTACCCTTTAGCAAGATGTAGCTACCATCCTTATTTTAATTAGATCCATTTTGGTTTTACTTTGTCTTCTATCAGGATTGCTACTCCTCCTTTTATTTTTTTACTTCACCTGAAGCATAATAAATTTTGATCCAGTTCCTTAGTTTTATTCTGATTTTTTTTTCTGCTTCTAGTATGTTTCTTGTAAATAACATATTGCAAGATTCTGGTTTTTGATCCACTCTGCTATCAGCATTTTTTTTAAGGAGAGTTCATCCCAATTCACATTCACAGTTATGATTACTAACTGTGTCTTTCATCCTGTCTTTCCTCCTATTTGTTCTCTCTCCTTTCCCTCTTTCCCTCTTCACTAGTTTTGCTTCTGCCACCTCCCCCAATCTGCGCTCCTTTCTATCAGTCCCACCCCCTTTATTTAATCTCCTCCCATCCTACTTCCCTGTTGGGTAAGATACATATCTACATTCTACAGATTGTGTACATTATTCCCTTTTTGAGTCAATACTGATGCCATCTCCAGTCATCCTGATGAATATTTGGTCACTGGATTCAGATGGTTCTGGAGGAGAAGTAAGGCTGGTGACTTTGCATAGCCCTCTCTCACTCAAAACAAAGTCAAGTGCAAGTCATGTCATCATTTCTTTGATGGCATGGTCTTCTTCGGAAACAAACGAAGAACATAATACTGATGAGAATAGGTTCAAATGATGCTCGTTGCCCACCTTCTCATCTTCCCCTCCACTGTAATAGGTTTTTTTATGCCTCTTTGTGTGAATAATTTGCCCCATTCTACCCCTCCCTTGCTCTTGCACAAAGTGTACTCCTCTTTCTCATTCCTTGATTATTTTTATGGCATTCCCTCAAATTCACCTTATACCCATACCTTCTGTTTATGTATATCCCTTCTAGCTGTGCAATTAGTGGTATAATTTTTAAGAATTGACAAGAATCATCTTCCCACATACAGAGGTAAACAGTTTAGCTCTATTGAATCTCTTGTGTTTTCTTTTCCCTTTTTACCTATTTATGCTTCTCTTGGGTCTTAATATTGGAAGTCAATATTTTTGTTCAATTCTTGTCTTCTTATGAAAGCTTGAAATCCCTCTATTTCACTGAATCACCACTTTTCCCTTGAAGCATTATACTGAAATTTGCTGTATTGGTGATTCTTGGTTATAGTCTTAGCTCCTATGCCTTCTGACATATCATATTCCATGAACTCTGGTCCCTCAATGTTGCAATTGCTAAGTCCTATTTAATTCTGATTGTGGATCCCTGATGTTTGAATTGTTTCTTTCTGGACACTTACAGTATTTTGTCCTGATAGTTCTCAAATTTGGCTGTAATGTTTCTTTGAGTTTGTTTTTTATGTCTGTGTAATCTCTTTCCTAAGGTGATTGGTAGATTCTTTGTAACCCTATTTTGTCCTCTGGTTCCAAGATTTCAGGGCAATTTTCCTTGATAATTTCTTGAAAGATGCTGTCCAGATCCTCCTTTTGATCATAATTCTCAGGTAGTTCAATGATTTGGACATTGCCTCTCCCAGATCTATTCTCCAGGTCAGTTGTTTTTCCCATGTGGTATTTTACATTTTCTCCTATTTTTTCATTCTTTTGAATTTGTTTGATTCTTGATATCTCATAGAGTTATTAGCTCAGCCTGCCCAATTCTAACTTTTAAGGAGCTGTTTTCCTCAATTAGCTTTTGTACTTTCTTTTCCACTTGGCCAATTCTACCCATAGATTTTTTCCAAGCTAGTGACTCTTTTCTCATAATTCTCTTGCATCCCTCATTTTTTTTTTCACAATTTTTGAGCTCCCGCATGAGTTCTTTCTGGGCTAGAGACCACTTCCCGTTTTTCTTTGGGGGTTTTCCCATAGGTATTTTGACTCTTCCCTGTCACCATAACAACTTTCTATGGTCAGATGACTTTGGTTTTTCTCATCATTTTTGGCCTTTGTTCTTTCTTTTAAATTTGAGCTCTGCTCCTGCGGTGGAAGGGGCTGCTGGTGTTGCATGGATGTTGCCTTGAGGCACACAGGAGACCCTCATGTCTGGTGCTGTGACAAAGGTTTTGGGGGGTAGCTGAAGTTACATTAGGTCTGGAAGCTTACCTACCATGAGGCTGGGATCCTAATGATGGTGTCTGGCATGTGCTGAGGCTGGTAGGATGTTTCTGCATTTCCCTGGGGATATACTGAAGCAGAGGGAGGTCTGGCTGCTAGAGGTTACCTATTTGCTCAGGGATATGCTGAAGCATGTGGGGTGTCCTTGTGTTGGCATTTGCCTGCTCCACTGCGCTGGGGCTCAGGATCTACTACTGTTTTGCTAAGGTGGGGTTTGTTATTGGCTTGCTGGGATACTCCTTGTCTTGGACTACATCCTTCTTTTACCTGAGTGAGATGAATCTTTTCTGCTTATCTTCTAAGTTTCTTGGGCTCAAAAATTATTTTACCCCATCTTTTTGCTGGTTCTTCTTTTCCAGAATGTTTTGTGGAACTATTTTATGGTTGTTTGGAATGGGAGAATTATGGCAATTTACTGCTTACTCCACCATCTTGGCTCCTGGAAATCTCCTATCTATCTATGAGGTCTTTTCTGATCACATCAGGAGTTAGTGCCTTCTCCTCCAAGACTACCTTGTATTTGCTTTATATATCTTCTATATGTGACTCTCTATGTTCATGTTATCTCCCATGTTAGAATATAATGCTTCATGAAGACAGGTACTGTTTCACCTTGGTCTTTATATTCTTTATGCCTAGCCCAGTGCCTATCAGATAGTAGACAGGTAATAAATTCTTACTTTCAAGAAAATTTATTGATATTTAATGAACTTTTGCTACATTGAATTGAATGGGGGTGTATGTAAATGAATATTTGTTGAATAAATCAATAGGAAACCAAATAAGGTAAATAAATGTTTGTTGAATAAATTAAGCCATGTAGGACAAGAAAATAAAGAAAACTTCAACTCCTTGGGACTAGAATAGGCTATTCTAACATCTAGATCACTGTGATTTCCATTAGATCTCTTCCAGGTTAGTCCAAACCTACTTCATTCCAATATATGGATATTAGAACTAGAAATGACCTTAAAGATGAGCTACTCTAACTCCTCTCATCCTACAGGTGAGGAAAGTAAGAGCCCAAGAGGCAAAGTGGCTTACTGAAACAGATGGAGACAAAACAGACTAACAAAAGTATGGAAAGAATTTTATCCACCAAGGTATAGGGAAAAGTTATAGCTCTCTTCAGCACCTTCATAGGTTGGCTGTGCAGTGATGCTGAATTTCTGGTATTGTGGCTCATTTCATATAATTATACTCGTACTTACCAAACATATCTATCTTGGTCCGTACCATCTCTTCTATAAGAAATGAGGTGCTAATCAAAAGATATACCACAATAATCAACGTACACTGAAGTTTTCTTATTACTTCCGTCTATCCATTACTAGAGTTGTTACCCTTTAAAGTAACTGGTCAAATCCATATTCATCAACAGTAAGCTTGACACTCTCAAGATGACATCTCTAGCATTAACTTATAATGCATTGATTTTAGAATCAGGGCTACCTACATGCAAGAAATATATATGACATAAAATGTAAAATTAAACCACTAATATAGGTATTCACCCTATTCAAAAAAAGATACACTCTTACTTTGGACAGGTTTTTTTTGTTTTGTTCTGGGATTTTTTGTTTGTTTGTTTTTAACTAGATGTGTGTGTGTGTATGTGTGTGTGTGTGTGTGTGTGGTCAAAAGGATCGAAATCAACTTCTTTAAGCAAGAATCTAACAGGCTACATGACTTTGCTCTTATCATGTTTACCTGTAACAAAGATGAAAAAAGCAAATTCTCCTCATTTCTTCTATTTCATACTACTCTTCCAAATTTCAGTTATCATGTGAGAAATGGATTTTTGTACAAGGATAATAATAACTAGCATTTATATACTACTTTTTAAGATTCTACAAAGTGCTTTACAAATACTATTTTATCCTCACATCAATCCTGGCACTATTATTATCCTAATTTTATAGATGAAGAGATTAAGGCTGAGATAGGGTAGGTAATTGGCCCAAGGTCAAAGAACTAGAAAGTGTATAAAGTCAGATTAGAACTTGACTCCAAGTCTAGTATTTACTGTGCCACAAAGAATTAAATTACAATGGGATCTTAGAAATGGAAGGATTATTATCAGTAACCTCTAAATTCACAGATAAGGAAACTAAAGTCCAGAAAGACTATTGGTTTTAATAGGAGTTACATAACTAGTTTGCAGAAGAATTAGGCTTAGAATTAAGGTCTTTTATCTCCCAATGCGGAACCTCTCAATCAACCAATGACTATTTTGCAAGACCCCAATTCTGAGACTCCAGGGTAGATTTATTCATAAGAATCTTTCTGGACAAAGAATAAGAACCAAGTTCACATTGAATACATGTCTTATCTTGATATCACACAATAGTTTGAACTTCATTGCAACAGGATAATGCCATGAAGATATAAGCCTGAAACAAATGTCTCTTTCAAATCACTTATGCAAATATAGCTTTAAGAAGCACAATATATGCAGATTTACAAATGAGATAGTTCCTTAAGGGTAATTTACTACAATAACAAAGAAAAAATATCTCCTTAAAATCTAATAATTATTTCCAGTTTAAAAAATAACTTAGAAAATAAAGGTAATGGACATTCATCAAGTTATTTCTGACAGAGAATAACAGTTTATTCTTCTAGAAATAATTTTTAAAAATCACTCATTTCATTTCTTACAGCACATAGCATATTTTACTGAGACTTAGCATTTATCAGAAGGGAAAGTCAGCCAGCAATCTGGAGAGCTGGCACACATTAGATTTCATCTCATTTTGCATATAGAAGGCCGCATGCTGTGGAATTAACAGCTTTCAGATTGTTTTAGCTTAACTGTTGGACTGTTTCATTTGGGCATGATGTACATTTTTAATTTAAATAAAATACAGCTAATTTTAGGATTTTTCAAGAATTTCATATTCAATGTTCAATCCGAAGGTTATATACAACTTCCAGGTGTGTTTATACAATTTTAAAGCTGAAAGGAATCGAGATATTTCTTAGTGCAAACTTCTCCTTATATAGATGAAGGCACTGAGGCCAAGAAGGAAGAAATAACTTCCACACTGTCATATAATTAATAAATGATTGTAGTCAAAAGAAATGGAGTTCATATTCATAGCTGGTCAAAAATTTCACCTGTCAAGTATTCTTTCCATTTCTTTAGTTCAATCAACATTATCCATATATAATAAGGATAATATCAGCTCATAATTTCATGATGCTTAATCATTTACAAAGTATTTCCTTATCACAACCCCATGAGGTAATTTATCATCCCCATTTTACAGATAAAACAACTGAGGCTCAGAGAAATCTCAAGATAACTGCTAGTAGGTATACTTTTAACCCCAAAGTTCAGTGTTTATTCTACTATATGACATTGTAAGGAGTTATTCTCCAGGATCAGAAGAATCATATTGTACAACATACATTATGAGATGTTCAATGGAACTATAAGATATATTAAATATCGTACTTATCGTAATATTTATATTTTATAATATATTATACTACATTAAATATGTTAAATATGTAAATACATCATATTACATATGAAATATTTTTAAAATAATTTCACGAATACAGATATTACAGAGAAAATTAATTTATACCATGAGAGCACTTGTATATTTTCATATTTTCAAAAATAAGATTCCTGGTTAAGATGGTGGTGTTAAAACTTATAAAACAGCCCAGCTCTCCCATATATACTCTAGCAGGAATCAGAAAATAGCATCATACTGGAAAATAATTTTTAAAAAAAAAGAGAGAATGAAAGCAAATTCCCTCATATATCCTACAAAAGCACAAAAGACAGACCAGAAGCCACAAGCATGGGAAGAAGTTTGCTTGACAAGAAAGCCAGGACAAGTTCAAGTAAAGAGACCTGTAACAGCACCCAGGTCAGGAGGCAGCAGGGCAACAGAAGCCTACAAAACTCTATGAGATAGTTGATTACCGAAGTGCTCTGACCACCAAAGAGACACTGAAGTGTGACAGTGCTCTGAGGAAATTAAACAAAGATTTTAAAATATTAAATAACTGGTCTAAGGTCACATAGCTCATAACTGACTGAGGCAACATTTTTACTCCTACTCATACCTCTCTCCTAGGTTATTACAATTACCTTCTAATGGTCTCTCTGCTTCAATTCTCTACCCACTCAAATCCATACTTTGCTTGGTTGACAAAATTTTTGGAATGTGTAAATTTACACATCACCCCCAACTCAATAAATTCCAGTGGCTCCCTATTACCATCAGTCTAAAACTTAAAGAAAAATGTTTGGTATTTAAACTTCTTGACAATACAGTCTCCTCCTATCTTTGCGATCTTTGTTATATTGTATTCCCTCACACGTACAATTAACATCCAACAACTCTAGCCAACTCCATCTTTCTCAAACATGACAACACATTTCCTGTCTCTGTGCCTCTGCACTGGCTCTCTACCATTCCTGGAATGTTTTTCTTTGTCACCTCTACTTTTTACTTTCCCTAGATTTCAAGAATTGGCTTGAGTACCACCTTCTTAGGGAGGCCTTTTCCAATCCCCCACATTGCTGAGGTTACCCTACTTCTGCTCTGAATTTACCTTTTTATGTACCTCATTATTTACATTTTACTTTCTGCTTTAAATAATGACTTCCTTGAGAGTAAGGACTGTGTTTGTTTTTTCTTTGAATCCCCAATGCACACTGCCTGACGCAAGGTAAATGTTGATAAATACTTGTTCATTTTACATAAGATACAAAAGCAAATGACCACAGTAGCACAGTATTTTTGACAAACCTAAAATTCCCAACTACTGGGATAAGAATTCACTATTCTCCAAAACCTGATGGAAAAGTGGGACAGAAATTAGATATAAGCCAATATTTCATCCCATATACTACAATCAGTTCTAAATAAATATGTAACATAAAGATAAAAGTCTGTATCATAAACAAATGATGGAAGAGGGTGGATAAAGTAACAAGTGCACAGCAGACAACAAAAGAAAACCTGGAAGGAAACAAAGAAAAGCAGGACAGCTTTGAAAACAATGTGCAGTATTTATTAAAAAGATTTTCTTGAAATGGAAATGTATTGCTTTATATCGAATCCTCTCATGTTCTGCTGTGTCCATGGCAGTGGTTTTTTTTCTTTTCTTATTTTGTATTTGTTTAAAATAAATTTTAAAACGAAAATAAATAAATAGATGACAACAAGAAGGGGAAAAGATCTCTTTCACAGCAACAGATGGGGAGGGGAGGAGTTCTTAACCAAACAAGGGATAGAGAAGCTGTCATGAGAGAAAAATGGAAAATTTTTGTTGCATTAAATTGAAGGATTTTTGCACAAGTAAAATATGTAAATACAAGCACTGCTGTCTAATAGATAGTCAAAGGATATGAATTAGTAGTTCTAGAAAGAGAAAAGTAAATTATCAGCCATTATATAAAATGCTCTAAATCATTATTAGTAAGAGAAATAGATATTAAAACAATTCTGAGGTTCTACCTGAAGTTTATTATTAGATTGACAAAGATGACAAAGAAGGAAAAAAGATGAAAACTGTAAGAAATGGTTGTGAGAATATGCACCTTCAGTCACTGTTGACAGAATTGTGAATTGGTTCAATAATACTGAAAAAACAATTTGGAACTCTCCCACATACCTTTTGACTCAGAGAAAGATAAGGCATATACTGGAAAGATTTAAAAAGAAGAGTGAAAAACTCCTTTTATACTAAAATATAATAATTCTTATTATACCAGAGAACTAAAAACTAAAGGGGTACCCATGAACTGAAAAATGATCAAACAAATCATGGCATGTGAATATGATGCAATATTGCTGTGCCATAAGAAATTAAAGAGAGAGAGAGAGAGAGAGAGAGAGAGAGAGAGAGAGATCAGAAAAACCTGGGAAGACTTTAAGAACCAGGAGAACTATGATTACATTATAAAGGGGGGAAAATTTGAGACTTAAGAACGCTCATAAAAACAATGAATAGGAAAAATTCCAGAGGACCAATGACAAAGCATGTTTCTCACTTTCTGAAAGAATGATGAACTAGAGGTTCAGAATAAGATACATATATTAGGATATGACTGTTTATTCATTTTACCTGACTATATTAACTTGTTACAAAGGAAAGGTTTTGTTTGTTTTGAGGGAGGAAGCATTGGGAAATAATTGGATAGTAATTAATGGAGAAAGAATGGAAGGAGAGAGGAAGGAAAGAAGGAAGGAAGGAAGGAAGGGAGGAAGGAAGGAAGGAAGGAAGGAAGGAAGGAAGGAAGGAAGGAAGGAAGGAAGGAAGGAAGGAAGGAAGGAAGGAAGGAAGGAAGGAAGGAAGGAAGGAAGGAGAGTTCTGAAACATTTTAAGATGTATAGCAGAGTGTAGAAAGGAGTTTGGTACAATTAGTTTGAAGCTAACATGCAGAATTTAGTGCACATTATTTTTGTAAGTGCTGTATGTAATGAGATTTGTGGTCTTAAAATACAATACCCCTTTCTGCTTTGTACATGGAGATATTCATGTTTATTAACATTTATCAGATTCAGAATAACAAAAAATTTAAAATAATCATCTTTTGTTTGGTTGTGCCAGATGAAATACCATTATAAGAGTACCCTTGGGTGGGGATGGAGGGCAGTTTTCAAAACAATTTGCCTAAGGAAAAAGATAAATAATTTAGCAAAGTGCAAGAATTATAAGAAATTCTCTTTATAATTGGTATCTATGGAACTCTGATATTTTGTTCAGAATACAAATGAGTGAATAGTATACATGGTCTTTTAATAAAGACTCAGAGTCATACTTCATTTTTGAATGTTTTGGTGTGTGAAGGAATAAAGGTGACATTTGGTGACTTCTGAGGAGTCATTTCTGTGTTTTGGAGAGACTGTTTTTATTTTTGCTTTAACACAGAGCCCTAAAATAGAACTTTTTTAATTGGTTAAAGTACAAAAAAGTTTAGGTTCTCATCTGTGATGACTGTGTTTTTGTTTCAGAGTTGTATATGAGCTCATCAAATAGAAACTTTGCTGAAAAGTCAGATCATATAGAAGCCAAAGCTACTTTAAAATGCATTGCACAAAAAATTTATAATTTCCTGATAGATCTTCCTCTGTCAACTTCAAAGACTATGTCAGTGAAGTTTTATTTTCATCATTTTTAAGCAGGAAAACCTTAATCACTATCAAAAGAATTTAAATTTGAGGTACCCATCTGTTGCATTTGTAAGAGGTTCCAAACACTCCTCATAGAGAAAGACCTTGGTTTTGAACTTCAGTGATTAAACAGTGCTCTCTTTTGTACAATATGCTTATACTGCTGTTATACAGAGAGTATTTTAATGCCAACCTTCAGTCAAGAGCCTCTTGTCCTACAAGATACTCATTATTCAGGAAAAATACTAGCTACATTTAAAAATAAAAAGAGGGAGTCTGCATTCACAGAAGTGTCTTATATTACATGTTTTCATCTACAATTCAGAGGCTCTACAATCATCAGAATGTGAGCTTTTCCCTGAAATAATAATAAAAAGAAGTCCATTCAATTATCATCTCATGGTCATTCCACCTGCTACATGTGGATTTCAGAATTACAATGATTAACATTGAAAACACTCTTCTTTGTGGCCAAAACTCCTTTATACCTGGACCTTGGCTTTCAGTGGCTAATTATATGGCAAGCATTGGAAAGGTCACCAGGGAAGGCCATGGTCATAATATAAATCTTCCAGACCTCACAATCTCCTTGGCAAAACCACTGCTGAGTGAATCACTCGAAGGAACAAAGGATTAAGCGGTTTAAAAAGAAGACCATTTCTGAGTATATGTTAACATTAAGAAATTGGAAGGGAAAAAACAAAATAGTACATACAATAAAGCGTGGCTAATATTGGTATTGTACATAGAGTTTTAGAGCATCTTTTTTAAAGTAAAATTAAGGGCAAGAGTTAATGAAACTAATATTTTCCAGAAAGTCTTGCCTACATGCAGTGGAACAAAACTTGGATAGAACTGCCTAGAGAAAATGCAGAATTTTACCCACCAATTTGTTGCAAATAAGGGCATATGTTGTGTTTTATTTTGTATTCTCTGATAAATGAATGTTTATCCTGGGATCAATGGCTCAGGGTGAATGGAGGCAATTGCTTTCTTACCAGGAGAATTATCTTAAATCAGATCTCTTTTGTTTGATGAAACCTAAATTGCAGGGGGAATATTTAAACATCCAAGGAGAAAAATCCATAGATAAGCTACCACATAGATTCAAGATGCATTTAGCAGAACTAATTGTCTTTATCATTCTTTCATTCTGTCCAGCTACTAATAGAATACTCAGTACAAATAGTCCAGTGCAAGGTCATTAAATATCTTCTGATAGGATTCACTGGTCTTAAAACAATGTATGTTAACCTTTAAAGGATTTAGCAGAATATAAAATATCTAGTAAGGGAGGTGGGTCTTCAGTTCAAGTTTATCTAGATACCAAACGAATTCACCTCATTCCTTGAGACAAAGACAAGGAATCTTTCCCCATGTTTTGTATCCATTTTGAGTCAAAGCGAAGTGAATGAAAAATTAGACATAGGACAGTTTCTAATGAAAAGAAATGGAATGGAATGGAATGGAAAGAGAACTAGACCTCAAGTTCACAGACTTGAGCTCAATTCCCACCTGCAACATTTAGTGTCTGGGTAACCATAGGCACATTATTCAACCTTTCTGAACATCAGTTCTGGGGATGTTTGAACTTTTTATCTCATAGAGTTGCTGTGAGTCAGGTGCTTAAGAAATCGTAAAGTATAATATGATTATGAATTATATAGATAGCCTAAGTTCTGTACGAACACCCATAATAATACTAACACTAAATATTAAAAGACCTAATGGGCAACCTCCAATGCCTTAGGTAGTCTTTGTAAAGAATTTATGGGAGAAAATGGACAAAAATGACATGAGAAGTATAGATGGATGACAGTTTGCAGATCATAAATGAGCTGAAATATATTTTTATTTTGTAGTCACAAAAACCCTAAGTTTTATAGCAGTATGATATGGAACTATATACTAATTTGACTATATGCCCCAGACTGGATGGAGAGAGTTGTACAGTTCCTCTGTTTTTAAGCTACTGACTCTGGAATCATGCCTTAGAGACAACTAGAAGCCTAACCTGCCTAGCGATCCTTGATAATACTGTGTTTCAGCTGATACCTTGTTGCCTTCTAGTTACTAGGAATGGAAAACATAATTACTTCACCCTGTGCCCTGTATCTCCATTCAAAACAACTGTTCTCAGAAAGTAGGTCCCATCAAGAACCCTAACTAAATTGAAGATGAAACTTTCTGCTAATAACAGACCTCCTTGATTCAAAATTGACTTGCCCTTTAGATGTGGTTTAGATCTTGGAATGTTTAAGGTGAAATGCTGCCTGAAATCCACTAAAGGCTTTTACTAGCAAGTAGGAACCTGTTTAGAAAGGAAGCGATGGGTTATAATACAGTGGTATTCTGAGGAGTCCCTCTTTGTCTTTTCTTTCCTGTGTTTCTCTAGTAGAATGGACTATAGAGGAGCATTACTAGCTTTTATCTTCTCTTGTAGAGAGATCTTCTCTGGAAGTCTAGCAACAGACAGAAGTACTGCTCTTCAATTTCTCTTCTGGCCTATGTGGGACAGCAGAGAAGCAAGGAGTTTCTTTCTTCCCCTTATGCATCCTTCCTGTCAGTTTTTTTATTAATTGGGAAGTCAATATGATCTCATGTCAACAGAGGCACAATTAGAACCAGTTGGGCCCAAAAGAGATAATATAATTCTATCTGACTTAAAGGAATATTCCTTCATTCTTTAGTTTAGGGCTCCCTTAAGATCTTGATTTACATAGACCAGGTCTGATCTCTGAAGATTCTATAATATTATCTCCCTTGATTCATCACAATCTCAATGTGGAGCACCTCTGTCAGGGAAACTCTAAATATAGTTCATGTCTAATAGAGTAAAAGGGTACCTGAGCTCCCATACACTCAATAGACTAAATGTTAACTTTTATTTCACCCCACAGAAAATAAAGGCAAAAATGAATTATAGGAGGACATTTACATATAGAAAACACATAAAACACTCATAATAATCCCCCTCACAAGGAAGTGAATTCAAAATTGCCAGTCAAGCAACATTCTGACACTCCAAATGAATTCCTACCTCTTCCACAGTGCTGCCAAGACTCATAATGTTCCCAGTGCTTTTGATTAGCCCTTTCAGGTCAACCTAGATTAGTTTACTGTTCAACACCTTTTCAATCAGATCCATATTATATGAATGACTCACAATAATGTAGGTAGCTGGTTGTTGTCCTTTGTTCTCAAAGAGGATCAAAACGACATCATTATGTTGGAGTCAATGAACAGTGTGTCTTACTGTAGCTGATTAGATCAATATGAGCTTGGAAGGCTCTACCACAGGCCAGGCACAAATAGTCCATACCTATGGATGATGTCTTTTGACAAACTGGATTAAGGCAGAATTGCAACCTCACTCTTCCATAGTCACCAGAGTCCAGTGGCAAGACAAAATTTAAGATAGCTGGTGATTACTTGGGATGCAGTGGATAACCTTGGTGTCTTCAATGTCTAATGAAGCTCTAAACACTCCACAGTGCCTGCTTTGGCCACCCTCATGGTCATTGAAACAAATTGTTCTCATTGGCCCATTCTGACAGGGGAAGTCTGCACATGTTTGGGGTAGACACTCCTCTAATTTACCAATAGGTTTGAGACCCCTCAGTTACCTTCAACTTGGTTTAGCCCATCTGTTGAAATTATCAGGGTGTGGCCACTGCATGTACTGCAACTTCTTGGAGCCACAGATGAGAGTTGGGTCAATCAGGTGGACACAAAGGTGGAAAGCAACTCCAAAATCTTTGAGCTCTGAAGCTCAACAACCCTCATACCTGAGGCACTAGTCTTCCCTGAATACCCCATATCCCAAAATAAGGAGCAGCAAAGTGCCAAACTATTATCCCCCAACTCTACCCCATAATGCCAAGGCTTTATAGCTTTTCCTTCTGTTCCCTTATTTCAGGGGCCATGTAGACAATTCTCTTGTTTTAATAAAATTCACATTTCTCTCTCTAGAGCAAGGTCCTTAACTTGGGGTCCATAAACTTGTTAGATAAGTAGATGATAGATAGATAGACTAATGTAATAGGACTGATAAACTAATATTGCTTCCTTTGTAATCTTATGTATTTTTTAACATTAAAAAGTGATTCTGAGTAGGAGTCCATAGGCTTCATCAGATTGTCAAAGAGGTACATGAAAAGTTATGGTTAAGGCAAAAAGTTAAGAACACCTATTCTAG
This sequence comes from Notamacropus eugenii, assembly GCF_028372415.1. Lineage (NCBI taxonomy): Eukaryota > Metazoa > Chordata > Mammalia > Diprotodontia > Macropodidae > Notamacropus > Notamacropus eugenii. Next base: position 393,710,962 of record NC_092872.1, on the reverse strand, counting down.
AAAGTCCAATTCCTGAATGTTCAGACTTGAGGGTTCACATTTGAGCCCTGGCTCCCTGGAGTGTTAGTAAATTCTTCAGTCAGCTTTCAAAACTGTCCAAAAGACACACATTTTAAGTTTAATCTGTAGTGATAACATTTTTACATCACTTTCTTAAATCTAGGCAATAAACTAGGTGTATATGGTCACTCTGTAAATGTGACAATCTCCTTTCAGGAGTGCACACCCCTGTGCCTGAGGCAATCTTTAAGGCTGGCACTAAGAAGACTCCCTTCTCTGTATTGAAGGCTAAATGTTGAGATCATACTGCCTTGACTATTAAAATGCCATCTTCTTTACACAGGAGGTTGAGTATCAGAAATACTGTCTAGATATTTCCTCCTCTGACCACATAAGGACATAACTAGTTGCTTCCGTCAGAAACTTTTGTCTTAGGCTGACAGAGTGAGAAGTAAAACTCTCATGTGCTTCAGAAGAGCATTAACAATTTATTCCTGTGAAAAAAATTGCCTATGCATAGGCTCCTACCACAGAACCTTTCTGTTCTGTTCTTTGTCTCCCAGACATCTAATTCTCTGTTCACCTCTACCTCTTGGAATCCCTAGTTTTCTGCATGGTGCAGATGACCTTCATTAAGAAGCCTTTTCTCATTCTTCAACTAGCACCCTAAATTCCCTTGTCCCTGTTTTGCATATACTATATATGAATAAGGTGACTCTCAGAGCTAGCTACATTGTAAGCTTCTGAAAAATAGAGCCCATCTTACTTTTGTCATTGTGCCTCCCAATAATGCCTGGCACATAGTTGGCACTTGATAGATGCTAAGCTAGAAACTCTCCTCAAAATTCATGGGCTTGCTAGTCTTCCCTTTTTCCCTTGAGCAAAATTGTTTTTATGTCTGAGTTCAACCTACAGAACATCCTATTGTCCAATGCTGAAAGGATCCTAAAGTAAAGAGAACACTGGCCTTTAAAAGAAATGACAGAATTTATCCAGAAAACTTTCAATAGACATGGCTGAGAAATATGAGGAGCATTTTAAAAGGTCCACAGATTCATGTAGAACTATAGTAAGACTTGACAAAGTTATTAAAAAGATCACTGAACTTGGACTCAGAAGATCTGACTCTTCTCCTATACTTGCTTTACAATGACTCAGAAATTTCTCCACTCTGGAAAGCTTACTAGCTCTAAACATCTCCCTCAGGTTGGCCCTATATCCTTGCCATCCCCTCTCTCATTAGTGGGCTTCTCCCAGAATCTCAGTTTTAAGAACATCCAAGCCACTCAAGCTTTTATTCCTCTCCAAAAGCATTCATGATCCTCTTTCCAGACTTTCTCTACATGAGACATCCATTTCCCCTGCCCTTCTACCAACTACATTCTGTCTTCCTTTTAATTTTTTTTGTTTTTCCCTATTATAATGTAAGCTCCCTGAGAGCAGCTGCTGTCTTCCTTTCTGTTTGAATTTGCATTCCTATACCTTAGAACTGTGCCAGGCTCACAGTAAATGCTTAAATAGTAACAGTTAATTAATTAGTAACAAGTAAATGCTTGTTGGCTTGACTTAGTCATTTACTTGCTGTGTAATCTTGGACAAGTCACAATCTCTCAGAGTCTAAAAAAATTTTTTTAGTCTATAAACAAGAACCAAACCTATGGTTTCATTGGTATAGGAAACTCCCAGAGGAGAGTCCCTCTATCAATGCAAGTCAACACCTTCTTTAGGAATCTTAGTCTTAGATAATTTCCTAGAGCACTGAAAGGAGCAGTGAAATCTCCAGGGACATACATCTGATAGGTGTCAGAGGTAGTTCTTGAACCCAAGTATCTCTGGCTCTGAAGCAAGCTTTCTATCAACTACACTACACTTTCTTTCATATCTCCCATACCTGGTTTTAAAACTATTTATAATATATGCATTTCTTGCCTTAGTTCATGGTTGTGAGGGTTAAATGTGAGTGTACTCCGAGCAACTATGTAACCATGATGTGCTACTGATATATAAATTACTATTGTTATTGTTAAATTACCAAAAAATATTTTTAGAAAAAAGTCAATCAGCTTATATTCTCATCATATGTAAAAGACATCAGTTAGTAGTAAACTCCAAAACCCTACGCCAATAATCATGCAGTATTTGTCTTGGGTTCTGGTAGCTCTCAAAGATAAGATTTCTTGCCTCCAGTTTCTCTCATGTCCTAACTTCCCCCAGGTGCTTTCCATATCAGTCTTGCTATGAAAGTGGTGAAGTCATTGCTGGTACTTATACTCTTTAGGAGTATAAAACCCATTGCTCCAGAGTACTGTGGATTAAGAGTTTGAGAGTCCCTGATAGCTGCCTATAGTTCAGTTAACTGTCCATGGCCTAAGGAGAAAGCCATAAGTGTCTATGAAAATAGCACTGATGACTAGGATAGACCTTCCTTGACCACTTTGGAAAGAACTGTTGAATGCTTGAATTATTCTTAACTATAGCAGTTCACCAAGGTTCAATCCTAGGCCCTCTTCTCTCACAGTTCTCAACTTGGGAACCATATTTTTAAAATATTTTAATAAATGTGTTTTAATATAATTGGATTCTTTTGTAATTGCATGCGTTTTGTCTTATGTATTTAAAAACACTTCTTGGAGGCAGAGTTAAGATAGTGCAGTGAGAGCTTATTTTTTCCCCTATCCTCCATAACTCTCTAAGAAATACAGCAGATGGAATGATAATTGGGGAAGTTAAGAAAAATCACGAGTCATTTTTTCCAATCCAGGGAAGCCTAGGAAGACAGACAAGGATATTTGTGGACATTTGGGTGGAGGCTGAATAAGAAGAGGGGAAGGTGGGGCAGCATGTACTGTAGTAGGACCAGGAACATTCTAGCACTTAGGGACAGAAAGGGATCTGAGAGGTTTTGGATAAGATGAATAAGGCAAAAAGAGATCCCTGAGGACCTCTGAACTAGAAACAAGTGCCCTCTGGCAGCTATGTCATTCATTATCCATTTCAGAATCATAGATCCAAGGCAGAGAGGAGTGGCAATTGAGTGCCATGTCTTTGCTGAGTATTGAATACAAAATATATTCCAGAAATTTAGCTCTTGAGTTTGAATGCCTGTGACTCTGAATGCAGGAGAAGAGTAGTGATTTAGCTCTAACCTTTACCTGAGCACAGTGGAAAAAAATCAGGGCAGAAGACCAAAACCAAAGGAGAAACAGTTCAGTCACTATGGTGACAAGGAAATTCAAGACACAAACACAAAAGATGACTTGAAAACATCGACAAGTAAAGCCTCAAAGAAAAGCAATGCAAGACATAAGCCAACAAGAATTCCCAGAAGAGTTAGATAGCACAAGAGCTAAAAAAGGAGATAAAAAAGCAAATACTGATAGCAAGAAGAAAGAAAGAATTCAAGAACCAAGAAGCTACAGTCAACAGCACAGAAGTTTTAGCAGTCACAACCATAAAGGAATGGAGAGCTTAGAATATAATATTTTATTTTATGCGTGTAAAAACATTGTTCTGAGGGAACTGATGAACTTTGAATACAGATTGAAGCATATTGCTTTCACTTTATTTTTCTTGAGTTGTTTTAGTTTTGTTTTGTTTTTTGCAACATGACTAATACAGAAATATGTTTTGAAAGACTTCACACATATAATGCGTATTATACTGCTTACCTTCTCCAAGGGTGGAAGAGAATCTGAAGAGAATTTAGAATTTAGAACTAAAATTTTTAAAAAATTAGTCTTAAAAATGTTTATTACTTATTCTGAGAATAGGTCCACGGCTTCACCTGTCAAAGGGGCTCCTGGCACAAATGTTAAGGACCTCTTCTTTGGATGGTAATGATGACCTCATCTGGGACGTATAAGCACTGAACAATGCTATTTTTTCATCTTGCCAGTAAGAGACAGCAAGGTGGCAGAGTGGGTAGAATGCTGTCCTTGGAATCAAGAAGACCTAAATTTGAATTCTGAATCATATATTTCCTAGCAGTCTCACCCTGAATAAGTCACTTTAATTCTCTCAGTCTCAATTTCTTCCTCTATTATATGAGAATAATAATAATAGTGCCTATTTCCCAAGGCTGTTGTGGGGATCAAATGAGAATAAGATAAATTTCACAAACCTTAGAGTAATATATAAATACCAGCTATTATCACAATAGCTTACCCAGGTGACTTAATAGGTGCTTATTAAATTGAGAGTCAGAAGTCCTCTGAGTCATGGCCCTACCATTTACCTCACGTCAGTTACTTTATCTTGAAGGGCTTTTAACCTATAATCTATGATAAATTCTTATAAGACTTCCAGATTTATAAAATGCTTTTCTCACAAGAACCTTATGAGGCGGCATAACTATTATTATCCCCATTTTACAGATAAGGAAAAAAAGGTCTCAAAAAGACTAACTGACTTGTCCAAGGTCACAAAAAGAGTAGGCATCTGATTGCAGTATTTGAACCCAGGCCTGACTTCAAGTCTTATGCCTTATCCACTATACCACACTACATCTTAAGGGACAGGTGATAGAGTAGGACTAGGTATGATCACTCCCAGCTCTAATAAGTCTATAACTCTCAGGTTCAGATTCAGTGAAGTTCAAGAGTTATAATTTAAATATCTATTAGAATACTTGTTCTCTGGTCCTTCCCGATTTCTTAGGAACCACCCTTGTTTAATGTCTATAGTCGATAATTTCCTCTAACTTTGTTGTTTCAGTGAAGAATTCAGCACCCCTAGATTTTCTCCCTGTGACCCCAGGGAAGTCCCTGGTACTCCAGGGGAGGATAGGGGAAAAAATAAGCTCTCACTGCACTATCTCCATTATAAAGAAGTGTCAAAATATACCCCCAGTACATTATGAAGTATGATCACAAGTACTGTAAATCTTTGTACATAAGGAAACAGTTCCCCACAGCCAAGAACCATGTATTCAACTTTATTTACAGCTTAGCACTGACTGGGTGCTCAATAAAAGCAGTTGACAACTATTCCTGAAAGACCAACCAATAAAGACTGGAGCTCAAGAGAAGCTCCCTGCAGCCTCTCTTACCAATTAGGTGAAATCCCTAAAGGGTTATTTCAGGTCATGGCAGAAAAATGTTTCCTTGGATTTACAAGTCTCCAAATTTGAAACTGCCCTAGGCTTCAGATTTGTCTTCATCCCTTAAAAGTCTTACTTAGAATAAACATCTAGGTCTTGGCTGTTTTTACTACCATCTCTTTAATAGGGACTGAGGTCACTGAAATTGCTTCTATGTCAGGCTCACAGCTCAGGACAAAATATTCCCTTCTAAGAATCATTTAAAACAATGCCTGTGGTAAAGGATACATGGATCTCACTGCTCTGCCAATGTACACACAGGTGCCAGTATAAATTGGATTTACATTTCTTGTTTAACTCCTTTGTCCTCAGTCTAACCCTCTAACTTGGAAGTTATCCTTTCCCTTCTGTACTCCTTTAGAGGTGGGAGGCTTTAGTGTCTAATAGTGAACATTTCCTATGAACTGTCTGGGGAGGCATTTACTAGAACAGAGATGACAGAATGAAACTCATCATATTAATTTTTGAAGTGCTTTTTAAAAGTACAGCCTTCTGGTAGAGCATTTTTTGAATAATGCTGTATGCTTCAAGAAGACGTTTTCAAATCTCACTCATAATTTTTGAAAACCTTCCTCATTCAGAATTGTCACAGCTTGACAGCCGGTCTGTGTTTGGAGTATATTCCTCTATAACTTACTACAAACTGATTGAAGAGCTGATGAATTTGACTTAACCCAAACAAAAAACTTTAAATATATCTGGCTGAGCATGCTTAATGAAAATACATAGATAGACAATGTCTGGCATCCCATTTAAAAGAATGTGAGTGACATAATTAAGATTTTCCTTGAAAACACACACACAACAACAACAAATGTTATTCCTTTTCTTGACATTAAATAACAATTTCACATTGTGACCAAAGGAAACAAGTCTTTTAGAAGTCATTCAGTGTCAGCTTTCATTTTCCCCTTACTGTTTCCTCTGCTGGTGGGAATCTTTGATTTGCTTTTCTGAATGTTTTATGCATAATTTCTAGCCCTTTTGAAACTCAGTTAAGTATTGTTACTATCAGATTTATTGTGTTCTTTGATCTAAACAATTTATTCTGGTTTGTACAAATGATGGACAAGAATTGTTGATATTCTGTGTTAGAATCACTAGTAGAATTTTCCTATTAATAGGGAAGGTGGACACACAACTCAGGAGGCACATGAAACTACTGAAATCAACAAAGGTTAAAACAACATTTAGAAGGATCCAATAGCCACACTTTCAGACCATCATACCACAGGCAATCATTCTGATGTAGTCTTCGGTTGTTTTCTTTTCACTGAAGCTTGACCAATTCCAGTCCTTTTGGTATTATGGAGTTCACATTCAGGAACTTCCTGCTTATGGTGATGGTAAAGAGAAACTAATCTAAGATAAATCACAGATGTGAAAAGCTGAAAGGGAACTGAGAAACCATCTAATCCAACCAGCGCCAAAAGCATAAATAATCTCCAAAACATCCTAGATTCTAGGATAAGAACTCTAGTAAGCTACCAAGGCAACAAATTTTTTGGACAGGTGTAATTGTAAGGAATTTCTTCCTCATACTAGGATAAAATCTGTCTCTATGACTGTCAAATATTGGTCTAATTCTGTATTTTCAGATTAAGAACAATAAATTTAATTCAAATGATATTTTTTTGCCTTACTCTCTAAGCATCACAAGAATCTACTGGTAAGTACAATCAGCAACTGCAGGAGAGGGTATAAAGTTGCCAGTGCTGAGTAGGCTTAACTAGCTTTTAAACCAAATAAAGGAAACATGAACCTACCCAAAGCTGGGGGAAAGGAGAAAAGGAAATTTAAGGAAGGAAATTTAAGAATTTAAGAAAAGAAAAAAAAAAGGCCAGAAAAACAATAGAAATACCTATATAGTTCATGTTTACAAAATCAGAATACAATTAAACTTTGAAACTGAGTTAACCAATAATATTCTTTTTTTTCATTCTTTCAATCAGATTTTTCCTGTTCTCTCCCACACCACTATTGCCACTCTGAATATGGTTGGTGGCTTAATGTAGACACCCAGTATCAGCATATTGCAGATCCACCAGTCTTAGTCTTCACAGGAGTAGGGATTACAGGCTTGTACCACCATGCCCAGCTTTTCACACACTTTCTACAGATAGTTATGGAATGATATGGATACACATTTACATAACACTTTATTGTTTCAAAGTATTTTATACACATTTCATTTTAACTACATGGTAACCCTGAGAGGGAAGTGATAGATATAGTATTCCCATTGTACAGACAAGCAAACAGAAGCCCAAGGGGGCCAAAGGACCTAAAGCCAGCAAATTAAAGAACCCCAATATGAACCCAGATCTTGGGATTATACAGACCATAGATTTAGAGCTGGAATGAACCTTAAAGCTCATCCAGTCTCTCATCTTCACTTTTCAGATGAGGATATTGAGGCTTGAAGAGCCTAGATGACTTTTCCAAGATCCCACATGTAATAAACAGGAGAGCTGCAGTCTCTCACTTCAGATCTATTCCTCAAGGCCTTATGACTCCAAGTCTAGATTTCTTTCTACTACACAATATTGATTCTCTGAATGAAAACTCACGTGCAAGATAATCTCCTTGGGCCATGGCTAGATGCAGAGCAAAGAAAAAAAATGGTCATGTTCATTATACTCTAATATATAAAGCAGAAATATATCTTTGTGCATTTTGGAGAGATTTTTCAGTAAGAGGTAGATGCAAAATGTATGTGTGGTGTACATGGGTTAATACTCAGTTAACCAGAAAATTCAGTTAACTGAAACATGCCATTTCTCAAGCATTCAGATTAATTGAGGTTTTATTCAATATTGATTTCACTGTTGGCATATTGCTAAAGATACAGGGCCCAATTTTCCCTGTTCCAATTTTTTTTCTGTTTTAAAATTCATTTGTTATGGAAGCTTTGGCAACATGCCTGGTAACCATGAAGGGCTTTTCCTATAACTGGTAACCTGCAACAACAACTACTCAAGGACATGGTTCTAATAAACTTTTGAAGATTCAGCGGCTTGGATGCTTTTATCAGGAATGCCTCTGGTTTTCAAGACAAGCCAAGGGAGAAATGAAAAATGCAGGAGCAACAGAAACAACCTTGGCCCAGGAAAGGAAATTGGATATAATGGTCACCTACTCCAAGCAGTCAAAGTGAAGTAAGACAGTGTGTACTCTGAATGGCTTACACTAGGCACCTGGCACTGGGGAGTTAGAGTTTATGGTCATTACTGCTTGTATGCTTTGGGATCTCCCCTAGTTATTACACAAATACAGTCTCACATCATTAAATACTCATCAGTGCTGCCACTCTCTGCCTCTTACTGCACAGAATGCTAAAGAAGCAAATGTGATTTCAGAGTTTCATTGTTTCATTTTCAGAATAGAGGAGGAGGGTTTAAGTTGCTGTGTGTCTGTGTGTCTGTGTGCCCATGAGCTAGATTTCAAGGTTTTCCTAGGAAGCACTAGTCCTTTGTTGAGTCACTGCCTTGAGGTGTCAGTGTCTCTTCCACAGTTTGGTCCGATGACCTCAGAACAGACTTTGACATATGACATACTCACTGATCAGGTTTCCATTAATCCCTGCAAACTGGAGGAAGAAGATACAGTCAACTCTCAAGTGGAAATTCTCAAAGAATGCCTTTTGAACCATCTCAAATTCCCATTCTGATGACTGGCATCCCAGTTCATTATTCACAACCATAATCAATACTTTCTAACTTCTTTTATCCCAGAATAAAAATTGCCCAAAATTGCCTGAATTGCCTGAGAATCAGGATTTAGATCTAGGAAAGACTTTAGAAATCACATACTCTATGCCTCTCTCTTTTTTTTTTTTGTTATGGATGAGGAAACTGAGGCCCGAAGAGATGAAGTAATTTGCCCAAAGCCACAGAGGCAATAAATAACAAAGAAAATATTGAATTCTCATCTCCATATTCCAAAGCCATTTCTCTTTCCACTACCCTACATTTCTTCCATTTGAATTTCTCTGATTATAATATTTTTCCTCTAGAGACTTACTTAAGGGGATATCTCATATGTTAAATTCTATATTCACCTACCCTGATTAAGCACTTTCTAGTTTTTCTTAACGTAGCTTTAAAAGAGTTGGGTTTTTTTGTTTGTTTGTTCGATTGTTTTTTTCCCCATAAAAGCACTCATCTTCAGTTGAGGTCTAGATCCCCAAACATTCTACAGATACTCTCAACATATTCTTTGTGATCCAAACTACTCTGAGATCTCAACGGATAATACATTCCCACCCTCACCCCTACCTCAACTCCATTAAGTGCTTACCCTAATGAAGATATAGCATTGGCACTTGCTGCCTATGTGGTTGAGAAAGGGTGTTGGAACTGATGAGCACCATCCAAATGGTGGAGTTCAGCAGAACATCTGCCTCATATGTCTGTTACCTCCCTACATCCTGCTATAGGGATTTTCATTAGCCATTCAAGAGGTTCATTCATCCTATTATCAATAGTCTTCCAAAAAAAATCAAAAGTTTCCTCTTCTTTAGTGTTTGACTTGGCTTTTCTGATTATTTTCACTTTCCCTAATAAGAAAGCCACATCTAGTCACCGCTCCTAGAACTATAGGAAGTTTCTGGGAAGAAATAACAATTATTTGCCAAAACCAAGGGTGGGGAACTTTCTGGCATTGGGGTCACATGTGGCCCTCTAGTCCCTGAAGTGTAGCCCTTTGACTGAATCCAAACTCCACAGAACAAATCCCCTTCAAAAGAGGATTAATTCTATAAAACCTGGACTCATTCAAAAGGTTACAGTCAAAGACCTTAAAGGCCACATGTGGACTCAAGAATTCAGGCTCCCCACCCTTGGCCAAAACCCATGCCAAGACCTACTGTAGAGTCGAGGACAAGTACCACAAACCCTGACTAGGGCAACTAGCATGAATTACATTTTCATTTAAGGGAGTTGAGGGAGGAGTAACAGAATACTACTCCATAGCAGAGAAGAGACAGAAACTCCTTATCACAGGACATTGTTATGAGAGTACTCTTGGTTCATATTATTGGTCAAGGAGAGAGATGGCAGGCCAAGGAAGATGTTCACTCCAGCTGCTATATGTTCGCTTTCTATATTGTTAGCTGTTCTTGCTAATTTAGTGCTAAACTCTATTTTTTCTTTGCCACTGAAGGGCTTCAAGCGTTGTCAACAGCCTTTAAGTTGAATGTCCTCTAAATGAGGGCCTTGCGGAAAAGCCCCACCCTAATTATAATTCTAAAATCAAAACAATGGAACTGAGCTTTTAAAAAAGCCCTACCAGTAACCTTATATTCTTTTTCTTAGGCCAAGGCTTTTTACCATAATAGATACAATTCAGGGGGGATATTCTAACACCCCATCAAAGAAAACTACTATGAGTCCAATGGTGATGTAATTAAATTCCAGAGAAATATAATGCATCGCAACTATGAAGGTCAGTAATATTTCTTTGGTTAGTTTCATCTGGAAATTGTTACATTTCAAAAAAAATATTCTGCACCAACTACCTTATTTAGGATATAGCTTGTCTGATACCAAATAATAGGTCTACAAAAAAAAAAACAAAATACATGAGCAGGCATTATTCCATGATTAAAATATCTCATTGTAAGCAAACAATAACAACTAATACAAAGAAATATTGAGTAGGTGGAGAAGAATAACGTTTTGTATTCCTCTGAATGAACAGATAACCTGGACAGCAAAGTGAAAATGTAGCCATGCTACACATTTCCCTCTCTGTATGACCTTCTCAATTGGGAGGTGGGGTGGGTGTGGGAAAAGCTTTCCCCTTCCCATCCTGAACTTGTTAGCTCCACAGGACTTGTATATCTTCTTACTCTTTAGAGGCCATTAGAATGGGACCCAATTTTGCACCTAAAATGGTCTGAAAAAACAATGAAAAAAAATTGTTCAAAACATCATTTTCTTCTCAAAGAAAAAATTAAATACCTATGGTAAATTTACATGGAGGGTTTTTAACATGACCACCTTCTGCTCTGGACCTTTTAAACATAGTCATCCTTCAGGAAAAGAGGTGTGTGGGGTGGGGGGGGAATTCTAATCTAATCATATCACAAATTCCTATGGAAAATAGCAAAAGGGAAGGACAGGGCTAAATAGGAAAGAGGGGCTTTGAAGAACAAGAGGAAAAAAAGGAAAATACCAATCATGATTCCTAGCACTAAGAATTTGACAACACAATGATGCTGTTCTAATCCAGCAATAGGTCATTATAATAGCTATTATCAAAATTATCTTCTGTTACCACCTATGAAAATAAGAATTCTAATCGTGGGTTTTGATAGAAATTATATAGTTATGCATGCATATCATAGCACAGCATAGCAGAAATGATGCATTTCCCACACATATATTATTTCTCTCAAGAGAGTTGTCAGAATTCTTGTTTTCTTCTCTTCTTCAAAGTGACCGCTAGAGGTCAATTGCTAAGCTTTCCAACTGCCTAGTACCCTTTCTCCCAAACTACCTAATATTTTACTACCTTGCACTTATTTTGTATTTATTCTGCTTGCACTTATTCTCTATATGGTTATATATGTATATATTGTATCACTTAATATAATGTAAACTCCTTAATTGTAGAAATTATTTTGTTATATTTTTGTCTCCCTGGCACCTCACATCATGTCTAAGGTAGAATAAGTATAGGTAACCCCTTAAAGAATGCTTGTTAATTGATAGCAGGAATTCCTTCAAAAGACCAGCAAGAATAGTTGTTGCTATTTTCAATTCATTTCCATCAATTCACATGATTTGTGCTTTCCATGTTAATGCTTCATTTCACACATGGTGACTAGTAGGTGCTTAATAAATATTTATTGCATTGCCTGGGGACCAGCCTTCTGGTGATGAGCCTTTCCAAATTTAATTTGACTGGTTCTCAGATAACAGTCCATCACTAAGCCCAAATTCAATGAATCAGTTAAGCATTTATTAATTTCTAACTGTGTGTCAGGTACTATGCTAAGCAATGGTGATGCAAATGTGAAAAAAGATAAATGTAATGATCCCTGACTTCAAGGAGCTTAAATTTATCTGGAGAGGTAGGTACAGTATATGTATGTACATTATATGTTTACTTACATATGCATACACATTCATATGCATATGTGCATACCAAAAATGCAAGACAAATGGAGGGAGAGTCGGAGAATAAAAAAAGGCTTCATGTAAAAAGGTAGTGTGTGAACTTTGCTTAGAAGGAAGCTAGAGATTCTAGAAGATCAAGATGAGAGTAAAGAACATTATAGGCATGGAGAAAAAGCCAGCGCAAAGGCACAGAGATGGAAGATGGAATATAGCATGTGAGGAACTGAAAAGAGTATTGAGCACACAAACGGTAATAATGTATAATAATACTGAAAAGATAGACTGGGGCCACGTTGTAAAGGGCTTTAACTGTCAGAGAAGTTTGTATTTGATCTGAATTAATTGAGACTCATTGGATTTTACTGAGTAAGGAAGGAACAAGGAATATACTCTAGGAAAATCACTTTGTTATTTGTATAGAGGACAGATTAGAAAGAGGAAAGAGGTAAGGTAGCTTGACAGTTAGGTGGCTACTACAATAGCCCAGGTAACATGTCTCAACTGGAGTAGTGGCTATATGAGTAGAGATATTTAGCATAGTGTCTGGCACATAGTAAGTACTAAATAAATGTTTTTGATTGATTGTAATAAGGAAACATGAAAACAAATGTTGTGAAGATAGGATTGACAATATTTGTCCACCGATTGAATAGGTGGGGTTAGAGTTGTAGTTCCTCTTACAATGCCTTTGAAGGTCCAGAGTCACTTCCAAGACATAATGATCATCAGAGGATGACTTGAGTCTATTAGTGTGTGTACACACACACACACACACACACACACACACACACACACACACACACACAAATGATTTTCCCACAGTTTCATCCTCTTCAAAATGAGCAGGTTAGACTACATGATCTCCAAGGTCTCTTCTCACTCTGAAATATTGGTCCTCTCCCTCCTGGAACTCCATGCCATACAGACCCAACTAGGATGGAAGTGTGTCAATTTGTAAGACTTGAAACTCACAACTTTTCCATTAGCATAGTTTGGGAGCAGCCCAGAGGAGGTATTTTTACATTTTCCTTTAAAGTAGTTAAGCAGGGAAAGAGTGGGAAAACCTTCTTTTCCCTTGAAAGGAATTACTGAACAAACATTCTCTAGAAACCAGGAGCTGTAGATTGCTCCGTCTGACAAGGGTGATTTCCTTATCCTTGGCTTTCAGAACCTCTGTGTGTTCCAGGGCAAGAATGAGGCAAAAGGAATGGAAAGATCAGAAGGGCTCTAATTGTCTAAGAAAAGAATGAGTTAGAAGAAGCCAACACATTCAGCCATGATTTATGAAATACCCAAGTACTAACTCTCAAGCCAACAGCACAGCTTCCAGGCTATATGCAACCACTGAATTACCATAAATTAAGCTCAGGCAAAAATAAGACCATAAAATGGACATTTTACAGTGGCTATTGACTATGATGTTCAGTTCACATTAAATCTTCTGAAACATTGTTACTTTGTCAAAGGAATTAGTAATAGGTGTCACTGGGGGGGGGGGGAGCCAATATATAAGGTTTCAAACTCCATATATATTACTAACTACAATTAAAGTCATTCTCAGTAAGAAGCTGCTATCTATATGCATCAGACTAATTATTTTGTGCTTTTTTACTAAGATAATGGCACACTGCTGCCAGTGGGCAAATCCTGATCATACATTATATCACACTTCCTAGCAATTTTGATGAAAACTACAGGTGGAGACAGATTATAATGGGAACATCTAATTGAAATTCATCTCCATTTTGCTTCAGATGGAAGACATGCTGCTTGAGCCCTGAAACATATTCAATTTCATTCAAATTGGATGCAGATTTTTCAGGCAAAGCTAAATTCAAAAAAAAAAAATGTTTCAAAGGGTCCTGGAAGGGGAACTGATGAGTCCTGTGCCTGCTCTCCAGCTCTGTTTCCATTAGTCCCCTCTGTTCTTAGCCTTTCCATTTCCATAAGAACTCCCTACCAGTATAGTAGGGGAGCAATAAACTCCCCACTGTGAATCCTTATTTTCAGCATAATATATTTCACTATTTAGCTGCTTCTCATCTTCCCAAAGTACCAAAGAGGAGCCTTGAACATCATCTGATAATTTGCCATCAATCTGTGGACAGCCATCCTTATCTAGACAGAAGCTATTTTCACCTCCATTCTATAGTCCCAGCCTATGGTACAATGCACTAGAAAGAAATATTGACTTCTGTCAATGACGTGCTGTGTGAGGAGTGAAGCAAGCATTTCTAGGATTGAAAAGAGATGTTGGATTTTCCATGAAACTACAAAATCCCCTACATAAACAATAACAAGTTTGTAAGGTTCTATGCTGAAAACACCACCAAACATCAGTCAAGTCAGGCAGAAGCATATAGAGTATACTTTTAGGGGCCCTCTGACCTGCCATAGTACTTGATGATACAATGAATTGCTGCTCTTTAGAATGACTGACTCTTATACAAATGGACAAACCAAATATACAAACTTTTTTAAAATTTTCACTAGACCAACAAAGAGTTGTGACATAATGAAATTTCCAGGATAAATATGCATAGTTCATCTCCAGGGAGAGATAACAGGACTGCCATCCTTGTGGCAAGCTCCCCTGGAAAAGTTCTCTTTTTCAGTCTTTATGGTCATCCTATAAGTCTTCATTTGATGTGCCTGAAGGTAAATTCACTCAAGAAGTAGTAAAGTAGAATTTGGCTAATGCTTCTTTCAAAGAACGGTATCATCTAGACCATATTTCCCCTCCTTCCTAGTAGAGAGAAGGGGGACCACAGAAGCAGGCATAATGCATGTCAGGTTATCAGGCTCAGTCATTTGGTCACTTTTCTTTGTCAGAAGAGTGAATTCAGTGTAGGGAGGATAGCAGGTGATGACTATGGTGTAAAAAGCAAAAAGGCATCAATAAAACACTGGAAAAGACTATCATTAATCATCATCATTCCCAAGTCCATTGTCACTATATTTGGAATGCCGTATCTATTTAGTATATAATGAAATAAATGTATATAGGAGACTAAAATGGGATTACTCAACCAGAAGATGTAGACTTAGAAAGGATCTCAGAAGGTATCCAGTGCAAATTTTTGATTTTACAGATAAGGCCATTAGGCCTAGAAAAGCACAGGGAACAGAGATTGGAGAGGGTGGAGAATGTACATTAGAAAGCTATCCCATGATCATTTCTTTAAAGTTGGGGCAAAACAGACAGCTCATAATTTCCTACATGGACACTCTCCTAGACTTCATCATACCCCCTAGCTGGGTAATCTCTATTCTTCTACCTTTCCCCACCCCCTTTTCCAGCTTCTTTTTTGTGTGTTATCATCCCTCATTGGACTGTGGGCTCCTTGAGGACAAGAATTGTCTTTTGTCTTTCTTTGTATCAGCACTTAGCACAGTGCCTGGTACTTACTAGGTGTTTTGTAAATTTTTATTAACTGACAAAAACAAGTGTCATTTAGTAAAGAACAGAAAGGTCATCTCAGCCATCCAGGAAAGATCTTGGAGAGTAATGTATAAGGCCATAAAAAGGGAGGATGAATGTATATAATAAAGAGCTTTAAATGGCAGAAGGAAGAGTTATGTTGTTGTTAAATCCTGAAAGTAACAGGGAACCTCTGGAGTTTATTGAGTAAATGGGTAACATGTTCCAGTTGAGTTACCAATCAGAAGCCAGATTATAAGGCCTTAAGAATAAGTGCTATATAAATATATCTATGCTCAGTTGTAGCCTTGGGGTGGTAGATGGGGGAGGAAGGGGAAAAAAGAACCAAGTACAAAATGTACAGCAGAGAACAAAATAAAACCTACAAGGAAGCAAAAATGGACAGCTTTCAACTAAATGCACAGTATTTAATATATAGGCTTTCTTGAAATGAAGTCATTGCTATGTATTTTGAATCCTCTCCTACATTCTCCTGTGAACATAACATTTTTTTGTTTTCTCATTTTATATTTAAGTTTAATGTTTAAGTTTATAACCTTTCTTTTTCTTTTCTCATGTATTTAAGTTTTAAAGTTTGTCTAAAATTTTAAAAATTAAAAAATAAAGGAAGACTTTCTAGGGATAGGGTGGGAAAGAATACCTTGGAATACATAGGTGATATAAAGACAAAAGATATTAATAAAATTATTTTTAAAAGAGAAAACAAATGATTGCTAGGTGAAATGAAAACAATCAGCATAAAATTGGTTGTGGAGTTTAGTTCTTAAAGTAGGGAAGATATAGAATAGCAGAATAAATTTAGGGTTTTTTTTTTTTTTGGTTTGACTTGGTTTTTAAGGATGAGGGAGAAAGGCATTTTTGTAGACAATAGGAAAGAAATCAGCATATAAGGAGAAAATGATGATTAGAAAAAGGCAATGGTTTGGGGGAAATCTACTATTAATGAGAAGAGAAATGATATTCAAGGGTACAAATAGCAAGTCTGATTTTGAAGAGCAGAATGGTCTCTTCACCAGAGATCTGAACATAGGAAGAGAGAATGAGAGTTATTAAAAAGTTCTGAGATATAAAATAAAGAAGAGGGAGCTCGTGGTGAACATAGAGCTCACATTAATGTGAGTGAACATGAACAAAATATTCATGTACATCACAAACCATATACAGTTGCATAAGCACAACATTGTAAAGCACAAAGATCTAAACATTGTACCATGTCAAATTGCCATTTGAAAATGACTCCATAACTCCTAGGTGCAGTTACAAAAGCAGAATAACCAATATGCTCTCAAAAATGGATTAATTCTTCCCTGAAACCTTCAGGTCAGAGAAAACAAACACAGAGTCTGCAGTGACAGACAAAGTTCCTCTACAGCACATTAAATAACTGTTCATCTATCTCTTTCACAATTGATTAGGTCTGGAATAGAAATCAGTTTTCAACCTTTTTACAAAAAGGAAAAGCTATTCCCTCCTCCATCTGGCTCCAAAATCAGTAAAGTAGAAAATATGTTGTGACCTAGGCATTCCCATCCTCATTACAGAGTGCATTCTTGCAGCACCCTGTATTCATCCCAACCAACTGACCAGGGCCTCTTCATGGACACCATGGACAGTTCCCTGGTGTGTCCTGTGGATGAACAGTTAGTCAAGAACCCAACCTACAGCAATCTCTGTAGATCTTTTCTCCATTCAGGAACTGAAGTCATCAGGAGATGTGCTAAATTGACCATCTGTTCCTCTCTCTGATAATATGTAATTAAGTAATTTATTTATTCAGCACGAGCCCCCTCCCCTCTTTTCCCATTAGTTAGGGATGATTATGAGCGATCCAGATGTAGTTAAGATATTGCTCACTTGAGCAAGTGGTGTGTTACAAAGCACTCTGCTAGCCTCCTGCCTAATCCCACCTCTCAAACCCAATTGTAGAAGTGGTCATGTGAGCCTTGCTACTCTCTTTACTTATTTCCTTCCAACTATTAGGCCTCCCTTTTCTGTCATGAACCAAATCATTCGCTATGCATTTTTCACTAATTTATTTTAAAATAAATGTATCAATATTATCCTCTTACTAAGCCAAAGGCTATCTGCACAGTGCTAAAACATAACATCTACTACTCTAACTCTCTCATTTTACAAATTACAATACTAAATCCCAGAGAAGCTAAGTGATTTACCCACTGAGCTAGTAAATGACAAAGTCAAGACTTGAATTCAAGTCTTCGGCCTCTAATTTTAATACTGCCATTGGCATGTTCTGGACACATAATCCCATTGGAATGTGACAACAGATAAAATTATTTGATCAGAATACTGAATTTTGGGGAAACCTCAGTAGCTTTGTAAATGAGTCTCCCCTACCTGAGATTTTTCCCTCTTTACCTCTGTTTTTTAAAATCCCTACATTTCTTCAAGTCACAGCTCAGGTGCCACCTCTTAGAAAAGATCTTTCCTGATACCTGCTTCCAATTATTATTTAATAATATCCTTCTGTCTAAAAATAATTATGAATAACAGTATATATTTTGAATTTGCTCATCTGAGTTTATACTAACTCCCCCTCTACCCCTCTCCCAGTACACTTTGAGGGCAGGGATCGTTTCATTGCTGTCCTTTTGTCTCCCATGCTTAGTACATTCATTTGTGTATGGCTGACATTTTATATTTGTGGAAATGAATTGAATTCCCACAGAATGAAAGAATATAACTGAGTTTGTGACTGGGCTGGAAACTATATCATTGTTTCAGGATGAAATATCCCTTAGCTCGTATATGGAAGAGCATCTACAAATGTGGGGATATAGGAGCTGAAGGATACAGATTTCTGGGAAACTGAAACTTTGGAACAGAAAAAAAAACTGTAGCAATTTTAATTTCTATGCTTTTTAAACAAAAATTGTGATTGGCAATTGTGCCTTACATTGTGTATGTTTGTCCTTCATTGCCAAAGAAGACCATGCCATCAGAGAAATAATGACATGACTTGCACTTGACTTTGTTTTGAGTGAGGGAGGGCTGTGCAGGTCACCAGCCTCATTTCTCCTCCAGAGCCATCTGAAGCCAGAGACCAGATATTCATCAGGATGACTGGAGATGACCCAGGATGAGGCAATTGGGGTTGTGACTTGCTCAAGGTCACACAGCTAGTGAGTATCAAGTGTCTGAGGTGAGATTTGAACTCAGGTCCTCCTGACTCTTTCACTGGTGCTCTTTGAAACCATTACTTTTGCAGAGACCTCATATATCTATTAATGCAACTTGAGCTTTTGTCTCCCAACAACCATGCTGAAAAACTATTTTCAGTTATTTTCAGTGCAAATGTTACATACATAAAAACATTTTTATACTCCCAGTACATAAGTTACAAACAAGCATTCTCATATATTCATAAAACTAATTTATTCAATTTGACAAACATGCATTAATCACCTATACTGTGCCAAGTATTGGGGGATATAATCATGTGGTCTGCTCCCTAAATGTAGGTCCCCCCAAAAGCTAACCCTAGTTCATGGCATGCTTCATGTCAATACCCTCTCAAAACTAGAAATCATAAGACTCCACTAGTGTCCTTTTCACCAGATCAACCAGAATACAGACTAATTCAAAGTAAAAACATGTAAACAGCTCAGCAAAATAGTAACAATAACAAAGAAAACTCCTCCACAATCATGGGCACCTATATACCAAGGATACATATTCTCACAATTTACCATGCAACTTGTAAGAGAGGGCACAAAGCATGGAAAACAATGTAGCAATACACAAAGAGAGCATACATGTTAGAAACATAATTACCTAGGCCAACTCGTGCGCCTAGGGTAGTGGTCTTCCTGGAGTCCTTATCTGACTCTGAAGTACCACTGCTGGCTTGTTCAGCTGTACACACACGAATATCGTCAAGCAACAGTCAACTGTTCTGATATTATACGAGGCAACTAGGTGGAGTAAGTGGCAAGAGCACTGGGTCTAGAGTCAGAAAGACTTGAGTTTAAATTGCATCTCTGATACTTACTAGCTATGTGACCTTGAGCAAATAACTTAACCTTTGATTACCTCAGTTTTCTCATCTATAAAATGGGGATAATAGGACCTACCTCCTAGGGTTGTTGTGAGGATCAGATGAGGTAATATTTGTAAAGCACTTAGCACAGTGCCTGGTACATAATAGGTACTATATAAATGCTTATTCCCTGCCCTGTATATTACTCAAGTAATCTCTTTTGTTCAACCAGCCATCTTCTGGTACTTTACATCTGGGCTAGTCTGCTTCTACCTACTGTCTTCTGTTGGAACACCACTACACATAGTGTATGATTTCTCCTAAAGTGGAGTTTTCATTTCTTTTAGCACATAGCCTCAGGGTTATCTTGATCTGTCATGATACAAACTTCCCAACCAGAGTTAGCTAGTCAGCAGAAGTCCTCAAG
Organism: Notamacropus eugenii; assembly: GCF_028372415.1. NCBI lineage: Eukaryota > Metazoa > Chordata > Mammalia > Diprotodontia > Macropodidae > Notamacropus > Notamacropus eugenii. The sequence goes on along the minus strand of NC_092872.1, from coordinate 393,690,871 downwards.
CGTAAGTTAATTTTTTTTTAAAACTCTTATTCTCTCTGAGCTGACAAAGGCAGAATTCCAATGCCAGTCTTCCAGCCTCCAATTCTGTAATCAATCTTCTGTGCCATATTATTGTTCAACAACCTCATGTGTTTCTTATTGTCATCATATTTTTGTAAAAACTATAACTCATATTTTCACTAATTCACATGGTCCTTTAATTAGAACAATTTTCAACATTTTAACGTTTTCAGCATAACTGGATCAGATGGATAGGAAATTGTTGAACCAAATCTATTCTTGTAGTAATTTTTACTTATGAAAATTCTCCATACCAGCCCATCCCCTCCTTGCCACGAGCCAAACTACAAAAATTCACTGGAGGTGGGAGGGACTTTTAAAGTTTGAGACTATATGCGGATATTTTGAAAATTTAACAAAGTTTGTGTTCCACTTTTTGTATATCTCATTGCATTCTAAGCAAACAGAGTTGTTTTGTGGCTTTTAAAAGTGGATGTATTATCTAGTTATGGAACACCATTTCAAAGACTTTACCTTAAATCTAAGTTTGCATGGGGGGATGGGAGGAATGAAACCAGTTTTTCCCCTATACAAACCCCATTTGTCTAGTGGGACTCCCACTTCATTTCAAACACAAATGTGCTATTAAGTGAATGTGAAATAACTGATACAAATCTCTCCACTGAGCCAGTGGGAAATTCCAACCTCTGTAAGTCTGCAACTGCTAAACCAGCAACCTTTTGGAGAAGAATATCTATCTTTTTGAGGTGTTTCTAGGGAATTAAATATAAAACATTCTGAAAACAAAAATACTTTTCCATTTTTCCAAGATTTGTTTTGTCTGCTTGATTCTAGGCTGCTCCAGACAGATATTGTCAAGACCCATCATGTTTTCAGATTATGTTCAGTTTAATGTTTCTCAATATATAGTATGAGGCTCAAGAGCAAAACATCCCTTGTGGAGATGCCAAAGAAATACATTCCTTGTTTGTTTGTTTTTTTCTTCATTCATATGAAATCTCCAAAGGAGTTTCTGTCTCTATGCCAGCATCCCCATCACTTATTAATTTGACAGTCCTTCTGGGAAAAAATGAATTTAGAAGACGTGCATTTAGTAGTAAGAATTAGATGTACTATTTTGATTAACCACACATGAAAGTGGAGAAGGGAAAAGAAATCTGATTAGCTAAAGAAAATTAGAAATTAAATGTTAAGTTTGAATGGCATTTTATGAGTGAAACAAATAATTATTGATTGGGTCAGCTAAGTGTTTAGTAATGAAAAACACCTGATAACTTACTCCATGTGGCAAATAAAAATGCAGGAAAGGTAAAATGAGTCAAATTTTCCAGGCAAGATTACAGTTTAACAGTGATGCATGTAACTGTTAATAAAATGGGTCACACTGTCTCTCCTCAGAGGGTCAGCAACCACTATGGGACTTAAAAAGACCACATGTATTGAAATTCCAAAGGAGGGGGCAGAGAGAGGGTCAGTTAGTAGAAAAAGCCTTATGATTAGCTGCAGCTGGGGAAATTGGGCTGGTTTTCAGGTGTGGCTGATCAAGCCCCTCTCTGACAAATAAGGAACGCTAATTGCTTTATGAGACTCAGCTGCCTCTAGTAATCTTTGCTAGAAAAACAGAACCACACCATTCAGGATCCTCTTCCCTTCAAAGCCTTCCCTTTGTAGACCAAGTCATTCCCAGCTTTGAGGAGGAAAAGTAAGATGGAAAAGTGATCCCTGGGGGAGGGACTCAGTCCAAGCTGGTTCTTTTGCTTATAAGCAAATGGAAGTAATGGTTTCATTTTAAAGTGGTTAAGGAGAAAATGCCCCAGGGACTAGTAGTGATCACATTTCTCAACCATGTCTTTAGTTTGAACTGGTAGTTTGAACTAGGCTGAGAAATGGGATTTGACAAAATGGGGCATCAGATGAGTTACAGAGTACTACTGGTTGTCAAATATTACTATATAATATTAATTTAACTCATCCAATAAAGGTTGATTCCATTTTACAAACAGTTGTTTATTGGGAAAAGGGTAACAACCTATGTTGGATGAGTGACAAGGAATGTTGTTTTTTTTTTTACTATCTGAAGCTTTTATTTTGCAAAAAAAAAAAAAAATGTACATTTTATCAAAATAAAAGAATTCCTTCCACTAAAGTCCTCTGCCAACGCTTCCTCACTGTACAGAAGTGACCTCAGATTCTCTAAAACAGACTACAAACCTCAACACATCATATTAATCTGATTAACACTTTGAATATGAGACTAGTGGTAACCTTTATGTCTGTGATCAGAGGGGCTAATCACCAAGAAAGTCATAATGCTTTTCAGCTACAATTCACAACAACCATCTACTCTGACATAGAAGGATTACAATCTGCATTAGTTAAAGAACTATCCACATCAGCAAAAGTAGAGATCTTCAAAGTATTTGCATAAAGATATGTCCCATTAGCTAGGGATAGATATTACATTTGTGATTTCTTTGTAAATGAAACTCTTAGGTGAAAAAAAATTCCCTTGATACAAATAAGCACCTTTTTGTGTAATTTATAGTTTAAGTTCATTTTAAGATCGTAAGATCAGAGATTTAGAGAGGAAGGTACATTACATTCCACCTAAACTAAATTCAACATATCTAAAACAAAACTCTACATTTTCCCCAAACCCTCCCCCAATCCTATCTTCACTATCACTGTGAAGGACAACACCATCTTTGCAATCCCTTAGGCTCACAACCTAGGTATCATCCTTGACTCCTCACTATCTCTCACCCTTCATATCCAAACTACTGCCAAGGCCTGTCCATTTCATCTTTGCAGCATCTCTTTAATCCATCTTCTTCTCAGCTCTAACATTGCCAAAACTGGTAGAGCTCCTCATCACTCAAACCAAGATTGTTGCAGTAGTCTGGTGGTGGGTCTTCTTTTCTCAAGTCTCTTCTCACTCTAATCTATGCTCCAAAATGTTTTTCCTAAAGCTCAGTTCTAACCATGTCATCCTAGATCCCTACTCAAGAAACTGCAGTGGCTCCCTGTTGCTTCCAGGACTTAACACAAAAATCACATTTGGCATTCAAAGCCCTTCATAACCTAGCCCCTTCTTACCTTTCCAGTCTTATCATACTTTGGATCTTGCTGTATGTTCCTTAATCCACTGACCATGACTGTAAACTAGACTCTCCCTCTCTCAACACCAAGTATTTTCTCTTGTTGTCTTCCTTGCTTGAAATACTCTCCATATCTACCTTTTAGCTTCCTTCAAGGCCCAACTTAGCCCATAGTGGGTGCATACTAAATGTTTATTGACAGTAGCAGCAAGCACCCTGGTGTACACAGGAGGGCCTGCTAGCACAAGTTCTTAGATCTGCTTTTCTAAAAGGAAAGTAACTTTTGAGAGGTCAACAATCTTTTTTAATCACAGATACCAACAGAGAAAACACAGGCAGAGAAATAAAGACCAACAGACAGGGCTTCTGTCTGACCATAAGCAACACATACATCACAGATCAACAGACAGATCCAGCTGTCTGACCATTACACATATACGTAGTTACCAGAGAGAGAAGCACCAACTTTTGGGTTTTCTAAGGGAGGGGGGCTCCTTAATGGCTACCTAGAGTTTCATCTGGCATATGAATCTTCTTCCAAGCCCCCCAAAGCAAAACCTCACCTCACAGTATATATACACTTTTCAGAGCCAGAGGACACAAGCCTCATGGCCCAGTACTTCATTAGCAATTAACAAAAGATGTGGACCTTTCTACAAAACAAGCCTCCCCTAATCGGCTTCATCTGAGTCCTATTAATGGACTAGAGAAGATCTTCCAAAGCCTTGAGAGATGAAGTGACTTGCCCCGGATAACATTGCCAATATATTGTAGAACTGGGAATTGAATTTAGGTCTTCCTTGCTTCAAGGATGACTCACTCTCTATTCTGCATAGTGCCCTCTCTGGTTCAGAATTTAAAGAAAGTCATTCATAATATCCATATTTAATAGTTATTTAACCATTAAAGGCTGTTTACGTTACTGATCTAGTAACTCCTCTAGCTCTCAGTCAACTAGCTTTCTCTCAGACAGAATGTAAAGACAATGCAGATTTCCTAATAGTGTTAAATTTCATAGTCAGATTCCATTTAGCTTCCACACACACTCTTTCCATATTGCCAAACCTTCCAAAGATTACTCCTGAGGGTTTGCAATGTGCCATGCAATTGCATAAAGATCCACACCTTCTCCACTCGCTAACATATGCAAATACTTTCAGGCCTCTGTCAAAATGAAGACTCATAACTGTGAGTGCTTACACTTACATATATGCATATACACTTACATATGCACAAACACACAACCCAATAACTAAATCACACTCTCAACTTTCATATTCTCTCCTTTTCAGATATAGTCTGTCACAAATACCCAGGAGTTCAAAAGAAGGATAAACCAAATGTCAGTATCAAAAGAATGTCTTGACTGCTATCTTACAGCCCAGAAGGTATTACTACAGGCAGTTTAGGAGACTTCTTCCACTCAAGCCAATTGCTTACCTGTTCAGTCATAAGAACCCAGCATCTAACAGTTAATTGAAGAGGAGGTAGCAATGTATCTTTAACCTCTGGGAATGAGGTGATCATGGAAAGCAACTACCATGCTACTGAACATAATGTCCCTAAGTCCTCCTCCTGGGGAAACGATTTTTTTTCTTTAAATTAAATAAGCAGTTCTCACATAAGATGGACTGAACAAATATATACACACAGAATGGGTTCTCTCCTACACAAAGGGAGCATGTATATAAACAGAATTCCCATTTGGGATAGTGGGAATCAAAAATGAGAAGTATGGATTTTTTAAAAAATTCCTTTCTTTTCCCCTTTTTTTATTTGTATGCATTCCATTTCTTCTTGAAATGCAGTTAATATTTAGACATTAAAAAGCATAGAAAGAAAGGGACCAAGCTGAGAAGGCACCCACGACAGGTAAAGAATGCTGCCCACGCATATGTGCTAAGTTATTGTTTCAAGAATTATTCTGAATTCATTTTAATCAGAAAACACCACAACACAGCACACACAGTAAAAAAGAAAAGCACAAAGAAGGAAAAGCAAAGTTTGATTCCAGGTAAAACTAAAGACCTCAACCATAAAAAGAAATTTAATTTTGTGAAAATTTAGTGCATTTTGCATTTAATTTTGCTCTGATTTATGACTGAGTCTCTTGGGTTCCAATGGTATATAAGAAACCATTAACTCTGTGGAGGCAATTGTTAGTTTTTATAATAAAAAATGCATACTGCTTATACCATTATTGCTTAGGAAATTAGGTAACATGCCTTCTAATACCCTGTGCGCAGAATACTGTAGCAAACCACTTAACTCACAATAATAGAGTATTGACTAGGTACAGTGATATGTGAGACACTGCCATAGCCAGATTAGGCTACCTTCAAACTGTGTTCGATAGAGTCCCTGTTGTAATACATTTATTCCACCTTAGCAGAAGAATTTTCCAAATAGATTAACTAAGGAAGGACCTAAGAGGATCAAACTGTAAAAATATATATTTATTTTTTCTCTTTTCATTTTGTTTTTAAATGCTTAGTAATAGGGATGATATTTTCATCTAAAATGATAATGCTATAATAGTACATATAATACTGAGCACTGGACTAAAGGCATATTTAAACTGAGAGATTTTTTTCTAAAGAACATTGCATGTTTTCACAAAGAAAATTAATATCCAGAAAAAGCTTGTGTTCTCATGGGCAGGGCTAAAGAACACTGTAGAAAGGATTCAGGACCTTGAGAGACCTTTCTGAAGATATCCACTGGTATCCACAGAACATAGTCAGACTGCAGTATGTATACACAAATGTACATATGATTCAGTATTCACACAAATATGTCCCTCCTTCCCCTCGCCCCTGCAAAAAGATCCTTTATTCTCTACTAATCTTCAGCACCTGAGCATTTTCCACAGCGACAGAATAGGATAAATTCTCTTCTGTTCCCCATAACTGCCACATAAGTGCTGGAATATTCAGAGATTTATGTTTGCATCTGGTGTTGAAATCTATTAGAATAAAGGACAAGTTCTCATTCAATAGTTTGTTTGGGGCTGCCTGGATTAAATGAAGAGGTAGTCAGTAGGAAAAATATTCAGTTCTATGACATCCCATCCCGTGCTTTCATGGCCAGGTCTTCAAGGCTCTCTCACCTCACCTCAGTGTCTTGGGCTCCCTCCCTTCAAGGTTCAGTTTATATGCCACCTCCTTGCAAAAGAAATTATTGAGGCACTTGGAAAACCTTAGCCAGAGCTGGTGCCACGTAGCTGTCCCATAGCTAACTCCCTGACCTTCCTGCCAATATCCCCTTTCCTCTTTTCCCTCCTTTTTGGGACACTGGATCTCTCCATTCTGACCCCTGCTTGAAAGAATTCAGAATCTTGCTCAGTTCCGATCCTTAGGCCCAATCCCCAATTTCCAACAGTTCTGGGCCAGGTTTCCTTCCTTGCTGGACAGACACTCCATGAACTTTAGGTCCTGTTAGCCTTTTCATTTTCCCTGGGGGTGTGTTGTTTTCCCCAATTCTAGTGTATGATCCTTGAAAGAAGGAACTGATATCTTTTTTTATTTGTATCCTCCCCACTTAGCACATTACTTGGCACATAATAAGCACTTAATGTTTCCATTCACCCATTCATTCTCGAAAAAGCAGTGTAGTTAAACCTTTATTTGACAAGGTTTGAAGTGTGCATAAAGACCCACCTGCCCAAAGTTCTCATTGGCCTAACAAGGTACCTTGCCAAGGTATCTGCCATGAAGAGTCACTCTTTTTGGGTCAAGGCATTATCTCTATAGTCATAATACAAAACTGACCATTATGGGAATACAATGAGTCCATTAGCATTTAATGAAAACACTAGAATTTATTTTATCACGGAATGACTTGTCAGTCTATGAGGTTATGGGACATGATCTACTTCATTCATTTAGTGCCTACGCAGTGTAAAGCACTGTTCTAAATGCTAAGAAAGACATAAAAATGAATAGGAGGTGCTCTTCACCCTCCAACTACTTACCATCTGAGAGGTTATGGATAGAGGTTATGGATGGTCATAGATACAGGAAAGGAATATGGTCTAAAATTAGCTAAAATACAAGTTCCAATGTGGTAAAAGCTTGAGAGGTAAGAAGATTCCCAAGAAACAAGGACTGCCTCTGATTGGTTGGATTACGATTCTCAGCATGGATGTAGAGCTAGAATGGACTCCAACAGGTATTTAGTTCAACCCTCTCATTTTACAGATAAGAGAAATGAAGACTGAGATGTTGAATGGCTTGGCCAGAGTCAAAGCTAGTAAGAGACAGAAGTGGGATTTGAACTCTGGTCTTCTCACCTCGTAAATTCTCTTTCTACTGTAACAGGAAGGGGACATGGAGCAAACATCAGACAGGTAAAGAAAACAGATGAGAGGGAGAGGAGGGCAAGTTCCCTAGAGCATGAAGTTCTGCCTGGGGAAGGCAGACCTGGAAGACATCCAGCTTGATTGATCAAGTAATATTATTTATGTAAAGCATTTTGCAAACCTGAAAATCTGATAAAATTGTAAGTTATTCTTATTGTTGTTGTTGGAAAAAAAATGATCTCAGAGTCCTAACTTCCACACCAATTGTCTTTCTTTTTGTTTGCATTTGTATCCTCAATGTTAGGAAAGTGACTGGTACATAGTGGGCACTTAATAGATGCTTGTGCTTGACTAATTAGCTCTGTGACCTTTGGCAAGTCGCCAAACCTCTTAGCCACTACTTCTTTATCTCTAAAAGTAAAATAATAATAATTCCTGTGTATGTGGAACCCAGGCAGTTAATTGAGTATGTCTTTTGCCAAGTGCCAAAATTCACTGGTACATGCAAATGCAGAACATGCAGACACAGATATCTGTGCAAATAAGACCGCTTAGTGGGTCAATTTACACCTTTTCCCAGGCATTGTTCTCCATCATTTTTCTAAATGCTTAGCTACAAAGATGACTAGAAACCCCCAAACTTCATATTCAGCTCATGCCCCAAGTTATGATATTGAAGAACTTCCCCAAGCCAATGACTGAACAGCAACTGACAATTTCTTATATAAAGTGGCCCTTTTACAGCCCAGTCCAACTCCTTCATACCCTTTGTCCTGTATAATGAGAATAAAAGAAGCTGAATGAATTGTATACAATCAACACTGGTATCATGGGGGTAAAGGGTGTGTAATGAACTGTAAAAGAAATGGTTTTTCAAGTCACAGGGTGTTCTGAGAAAAATCCACAAAAAAGAAATACCATCTAGAGACCTGACATTTTTATAAATTGGTCCATAAAACAGTAATGCTCAAATTTTTTACTAGACTAGAAATTATTTAATTTTGACAGAAATGACCCAAGTAGCACAGTATGTATTCCTACAAGGAAAGTGACAAATACACAAAATTTAGCCTGAACCAACTTTTAGTCCCACAAATGAAGAAAATAGTGACTTCAAGAAGAGAGTGGACCCAGCCAGAATGTTCTCACACTCCGGAAGATGCTGGAGGTGCCCATTTCAAAGATTTTCAAGGAGATGAAAGTATATTGCACATCTTCCATTAGCAATTTGCCTCATTTCTCTCAGCTGCTCTTACAATTTTGATCATCTTTCCTGGGTTCAAAGAGAAAATGTCAAAAGCTGGAGAAGTGAACCTAATACCTCTCTTTAGTTTCCAACATTTAGCAGCAAATGCTCTTTAAATAAATGATTATGGGGTAATTGTTTCCACCATGTCAATAAAAGTAAAAGCAGAGACCAATACATAATTCATCTATTCAAAGGATGTTGATTGAAGGTTCTAGCACAGCCAGACTGGAAATAAAATGATAGAAATGAGTGCTGGAATGCAACTGCATCTGATGCCTGGGATGGATATAATGTCTCATCAACCCCCATAACTTTGGAGGGATTTTCCTGCTGTGGACGATTTTCTCAGCACTCTTCAGCAGCAAAGAATCTTTGGCAGAGTCGATATTTGGTGGGATGGTATTTGAGGACTAGTTGCTCTTGCTTACAGTTAGTGAAAGCCCCATTTCTCATGTGAAACTTTTCTTAGCAAATTCTTACTTTTCAATCTGTCCTTGAAACGTTGAGAAAAATAATGATCTGTCAAAATCTGAGATCATGGACACTCTTTTCAAACGCATGAGTGATCTTTTGAAAAGCTGAGCCTTGACAAGCATTCAACCCTCTCAGCAGCTGTAGAAGTAGGTGATACCCAGTTTCCTGGATAGAAAGCCACTATTGTTCAGTTTCTCATAATTAGCCTAAAGATGATATTCAGTCATCTTAGGAGTCAACTTTTATCTCATGGAGGGGTAGCCCCTCTCTCTTTTAGGGAATTATCTTGAGAATGACCTTGGAAGAAATAATTGTTGCAGTTAGGCTTCTCACAAAAGTTACAAAGGGAGAAAAATACTGTTGAACTTTTAATAGATGGGCTAAGAGGTTACAAGCACTGAAAATCTACTTTAAAGAAAACTGTTAACTGAATGTGAATGTAAATTGGCTTACAATTACTTTCCAATACAAGTCTTGCTTCTGCTTAGGAAGGAACTTCTCAAAGGGAGGACAGAGGCAATAAATACACCGATCACTTTGGTATACAATAAAGTAATAACTTGATTTAATTCTATACAAATATTCAGTCCATCACTCAGCTTTATGTCTATAGGGGAAAAAATTCAATAAATTCACAAAACACTGAATCATGAGGCAAGTCACAGGAGTAACATAAGCACTATCTAAGAAAAAAGTCACACAGACCATCAGCAAAAATTTTCTCAGACACAAAATGGATTGCATTCAGACTGATTAAGTTCAGTAAAAAAGCTTATTTCTGAGAAAGAACTATTGAGGAAGTGAATAACTGTAAAAAAAATTTCATAACTCCATCATCCAGATTTTTTAGGCCTTGTCCTGTTACATAAGGGGACGTCTTTGGAACATGCTATAACCTTTACAGAAATCTGAGGAACAATACACTAAATAAATAATTTAATACAGATAAATCCTGGTAATCTAGAGGAATTGCTATGGATATCAAAGTATTTCTAAGAAGCTCTGTGTTGGAAGATGTTATATGTAGTAAAAGCCAAGTAGAGAACAAAAACCTTAAAGGTGCTGAGAAGAAAAACTCCTCTTCATATCATGGTTGTTTTGATTTTCTCCTACCAGAATGTGGCATTGTTTCAACAGCACCTTTTATGAACAGCAGGGACTATTGCTAGCATATTTTTATATAGTGTCTTATACTTTTCAAAATGTTTTTCTCACAGTACTTTGAGATGGATACTTGTGTCATTTTCTTCACTTTATAAATAAGATAACTGAAGGTCAGAGAGGTTAAGTGATTTGTCCAAAGTCACATAGCTAGTAAGCGAGAAAGCTGGAACTTGAACCCCACTCAGAGGACTCCAAATCTGTTGGTCTTTCTTCTATAACTACAATGTCTCAAGAAGAGGGATAAAAGTAGGAAAAGAAGCCCACAATAGCAATTGCAATGTAACAGAAAGAACACTAGATTAGGAATCAGAGGACCTAGGTTCCGGGCCTCTCTTTGTCACTAATATCTGAATTACCTTGGCCAAGGTGGAGAACCTGCAGCTTGGAGGCCACATGTGGACCACCCTTGAGGAACTAGAGTGCCTTATGTTGACCACTAGACCACAGATTCCCCACCTCTGCCTTGAACAAATCATTTTGCCTTTCTTGATTTCAATTTCTTGATCTATAAACTAAGCAACTTGGACTACATGTTCTCTCAGCTCTCTTTCAATGTTAACATTCTATAATTCTGGCAAATGAAAATTTCAATGGTTATCAAGATTTAGGACATGGGAATATCTTGCATGAGAGAACTTAACTCACATCAGAAAAAGGCTGAACTTTGTTTGAGAATGAAGCAGATAATTCCACTGAGGCTCAGGAAGCAGGTGACCCAACTTTCAGCCTAAACCCTTCCTCAAATTCTGAGGGCACTGTGAGGACTGGAGCTAAAAACAAAGCGATTAAACTGAAAGTGAAAACACCTGCCTCAAAGCCTATGGGGAACACTACCCATTCTGACAGGCCATTTGTTGTGATCGTCCTGTCTTATCCAATAAACTGGCTATTCAAGCCCTGAGAAGTTGATGTCTCTTGTCAGTTGACCATAATTCCAACAGCCACCATTCCGCATATATGTTTTATTTGCATCACACCTGCATTACTATAGGCCAAGAGAAGAATGATGACAAAGGCAATTAAACTATGATCAGTACTCATGCCACACAAATATGAGAAGTGGCTGTTATGTAAGCAGAGAACTGGGCAACAGAGAGGCAAAATGAACATTTAGGCTCTAATTTTTGTGAGAAGGTTACAGAACACATATATTATATAGTATATCACAATAATATATTCAGAGACTGCAGCAGATTTTGAAAGTATTTGTGATTAGGTTAGCTAGCCTTTTCACCCAGTTACTGTTGCTGTATAAAGAACTTCCAGGATATTCTGTCCCCACCTCCCCCAGGGACCCAGGAGAACATTTAGCTTTAAATCCTTCTTACTTAATAAAGTAGGAAGGGAAAATGAATTGGACCATGTGATTTGACCCAAGCAAACACATCTGGTGCCCAGGTGTCTGCTCATCAGTTTTCTAGCAGCTGGATGAAATAGAGCATCTCATCATCTGGCCTGCTGAACCCTAAGATACAGATGCCAATAGATTCCTATCCCAACAGCTTTTGTGCCTCAACTCAATTTGCCTTCATTGTACATTCTCTTGCACAGATGGACCTTCAAAAAAGCTATATTTGTAATACAATTAAGTCAACCTGGATTCAGTAGTTGCCTACATTGCCCTACCTTCTATTGTTCTCAGATTATCCTTAATCTGCACCAAGTGGAACTCTCAAAGACTGATCACACATTTCACAAGGTTTGCAGGAATAGCCAATTAGGTAACAAAAGTGCTTCCTAGATACATCTTATGGCATTTCAGGTAAGGGGAAGAGGATGTCTGTATATTCTCCTTTGTGTTACAATATCACAGGGATACTCTATGATATATTTATACATCTCCTTCAGTTGCTTAAATTTCTTCTGTATGAGTTTTAGCCCAGACCACTTAAGGCTTCCAGACAATTCAGGAGTTCCATGGTTTCCTGAGGAGCTAATACTGGTCTGTCCAAAAATCCTAGGAAGATAACAGAATGAGAGCTCAAAATTGCAGAAGAAATTTTCCCATTAAATCTACTGAATTTTTAAGGGTCCTGAAATACAAAAAACACAGTAATGAGAAGAAAAGTGTAAAAACCCACTCAAAAGTTATCCAAAAAGGTAACTTTTATAGAAAAAAAGATTGAAGACCAGAACACCAGTTCATAATTCTTAGAAGTATCATATTTCTAGCCCCAGTATCCCCACCTTCATGATGATCAAGAGCAATCCTATGATTTCATGTAGCAGCAAATTTAGGCAACTTCTTTCAATATTGACCCCCTTCTTTATCTAGAAGGGAAGTCTAGAGAAGGTAAAGGTCTTTTCTCTCTAGGGGGCTCCTACCCCATTTCCTCTTCTCCTTGTCCCCAACTTTTGAATACTAGTCCTTAACAGTTCTATGGCACCCCCTCCCATGACCAGAGCACTGAAGGCCCCCATATTTTGAACTTAATCCCTGGGTAGGGTGTAAGACAGATAGCAACAAGTACACCAATTACAAGACAGGAGACACAGGAATGGGAGCTTTTCTAGCAGGTTTGCTCTTGATCTGGGCAGACAGGAAGATAGGTATGGAGTCATAATAAGGCGTTAAATATTTGCTTCATTCTTCTCAAGAGTGTTACTGAAAATGGGAGCACAACTCCTATAGCATTCCCTAATTACTTTTCTCACAGAAGTGGGCAAGAATGAAAGTTCCAACTCCTACCAAATCCCCTAAGTCTCCATTGGGGCCAATCAAGACATGCACAGCATTCCACCTTGTGTATTCCCCCCTCAACCTTTACAGGAGACAGTCAAAGCACTCACACATGCATATTCCCCTTGTATATTCCTATTCCCCCCTTATTAACCAGTGCCCACTTGATTTATAGGGTAACAGACAAAGAAGGCAATTTGCCAGCCAATAACCTCACAAGTTTACATTAGCATTAGCAATATCATAGTGATTTAGCATAGTGCGTGTGCAGTATTTGCCAGCTTAACTCCAATGTTTACATTATCTTAAGATTATAATATGATGCTCAAATGTGGTGGAGATGTTTGCAAGTCATAAACCTGGAAACTAATAGATGGTTGGGGCCATGGATCCTGGGAACTAGTAACTATGATCCTGGGAACTATTATCTAAAAGAGAATAACATAATCCACCTGATATACACCAAAATTCACCTTATATACATAGGGTCCTCAGTACAGGCAGGGACTCTACTACAAGTACAAGTTGAGAGCAGTGAATCAGACCAACCCAAAGATTAATGAAGGAAGGTGGTTGAATGTGGAACCACTGATTATAATAAATTAATACAATAGAGGAAGAATTAGATAACTGAAAAAGTGAGAGTAAAGATGAAATCAAGGGCAGAGGCTTTTTGGAGACCCCATCTTAGTAATGACATGGGGAGACTCTCCAGCCCCTAGAGGCTGGTTTGGGACTGAAGAAAGTCAGCTATAGAGAGGACTGTGGATTCCAGAGTAGTGAAACTAGTAAAGTAAAAGATAAAGTAAGGCCACTAAAATGATCATTTTGACTCACTCTGAAGCAGTAATCCCAGTGACTATTTTCATCCTCTGAGGGAAACAGATTTAGTCCAACTCTGTGGATCTGGAAAAAGTGAGAGTAAAAAGGAAGAGTTGGTACATGAGTGCAACAATGTTGGACAGGAATGGTAATAAGTACATGGAGCATGCTCACATTTTGCTAGGTTCTAGTCTCCCATATATAAATTGTGAGACTCTTTACAGCCGTTCCTGAATGACTTGTACCATGTGACGAAAAAGGGTCTTGCAATTGACTTTGCAGTGGGAATTTAGAGGTCATATGAAAGGGGCAGCCTGCCTTTTATCACATTTTTTCCTTTGTGGCTACAAATGAAGGCATACGTTGAGCTACCTTTTGGGAGAATCAGATGAAAAGAAAGCTGTCCTGTCTCCCACTTGGTCATGGTAGCTGAGAACAGATGGCAATCTCTGTCTCTTTGTGTTTGTGTTTTTCTGATCTCAGGCAAAGTAATGTTCCAAGATGAAAGTGTCTAAGAGGCAAATTTAAGTTTCAAAAGGTTTACAGGTCTGTGGCTTCAGATATTATAGCAGTACCCACTGACATGGCAACAATTCTATACTGATAAATGTTTAACAATCTTATCTCCAGAAAAAAAGTATATATGACACTTTTAAATTCAATATGCATAATTAAGAATTTTTCAACTGTTTTCTTAAATCGATGCAATCAGAAAAATAATGTATCAGGCCCAAATCTATGGTGTTTGCCAATTTTCAGAGTGTAAGTGCTCATACTGCAAATTTAACTACTGGCTCTTGTAAGCCCAGAGGAGATGACTCCAGCAAACCCTTCTATGGCAATGGCTGCTTTGGGAAAGAAGAGACCCATCAAGGACAGATGATCCTAAAGTCCCATGATCCTCCCTAGAAGAGAGCACTAGCAACAAATGCTCAAAACCACAGCTCTTAGAGCCCAGCAGAGAAATATACTTAGACTTACATGAAGACTCTAGTAAGGGAGAAAGGACTTCTAGTAGAAAGATTTGTATACTACCAATTTACCACATATCCTCTACAGATACATCTTGTGTTGATTGTTCTCTAAATTTTTACCCTCCCTCACCATAGATATTGCACATGTTCCTGAGAAAGCTGATCCCAAGTTTTTGGTGAACATTTGCACTAACTGATCTTAGTATGTCACTTTAGTCAATTCTTTAAATAAAAGCTAATTGTCTATTGGCTGATTGTTGATGGGAAGAACAATAGTGAGGGTTCAAGAGCTAGAGTACTAAAGAGTATAGCCCCTCAAGGCTCTACCTAGAACACAGAAAGTTGGAGTAGTCCTGGATACATAACCTGTACAGGAGAATGTAAACTATGGAAAATAGTTACCAAGAATATATTACATATATTGTCAGCAAAAAGACTATAGCAGAATCAGGAGTATAGTTGAGATAGACAAAAGGTGATTGAAGAAAAGAAATTAATAAACTTTTTTCAAAATGATCTGTTCAATGAACAAGTATTTAACAATGAAGGAAACTGAGTCACAATTCCAGGAGGAAGGTAAAACTTCAGAACAAATTTTGCAAGAATCCTAGAAATTCAGAGCTAAGAAGGAAGAATAGAGGAGACACTCATCCAAGTTCTCCCAAAATATCCCTTCAAACAATTTTAAAATAATACCTCAAATCAAATTCTGCAGTGCTAGAGCCAACAAAAGGTCAAAGTGAGACATTCTTCCACTCCAGATAAAAGTGAAATAATGCCTCAAAACAAATCCTGAAGAGGCAGAACCAACAAAAGGATAGAGGGAAATAATTTTCCAGCCCCAAAAAATTTAGAAGATCAGCAAGAAAAGTCTGTTGTAGCTGGGTGAAAGTGGAGCTCAGCCCAACACAGGCCACACCCCTGTAAGCCTGCAGCAGGACTTGGGGAAAAGTGAATAAAAATCAAATAAGAGAGGTAGAGGAAAAATTCAGAAAAGAAATGAGAGTGATGCAAGGAAATCATGAAAAAAGAGTTAATAGCTAGGTAAAGGTGGCACAAAAAATACTAAAGAAAATAACTCCTTAAAAACTGAATAGGCCAAATGGTTAAAAAAAAAAAAAGACACAAAAAGCCAATAAAAAGAACTCCTAAAAAAAGCAAAATTGGTCAAATGGAAAAGATGTACAAAAATGTACAAAGAACTCCTTTAAAAGCAGAATTGGCCAGATAGAAAGGGCTGTCCGAAAGATCACTAAAGAAAATAATTGCTTAAAAATTAGATGGGGCAAGTGGAAGTGAATGACTATAGGAAACATCAAGAAACAAGAAAACAAAATCAAAAGAATGAAAGGTAGATGAAAATGTGAAATATCACATTGGAAAAACCACGGACCTGGAAACAAGATAAAGGACAAATAATTTAAGAATTACTGGACTAATATCTGATATCCTAGAACTAGAAAATAGAAATTGAAAGAATCCACCAATCATTTTCTAAAAGAAATTTCAAAATGAAAACTCTCAGGAATATTGTAATCAAATTCCAGAGCTCCCAGGTCAAAGCAAAATTATTGCAAACACCCAGAAAGAAACAATTCAGATATCATGGGACAACAGTCAACATAATGCAAGATTTAGCAGCTTGATCCTTAAAGGATCAGAGGGCTAGGAATATGATATTCCAGAGGGCAAAGGAACTAGGATTCCAACCAACAATCACTTACCCAGCAAAACTGAGTATAATCTTTCATGGGGAAAAGTTAACATTTGATGAGAGGACTTTCAAGCATTCCTGATGAACAAATCAGAGCTAAACAGCAAATGTGACTTTCAAATACAAGGCTCATGAGAAGCACAAAAAGGCAAACAGGCAAGATAAATCATAAGGGATTCAATAGGATTAAACTGTTTATATTCTAACATGGGAAGATGATACTTATAACTCCAAAGAATTTTATCATTATTAGGGCAGTTAGAAAGAGTATAGTAGACTGAGGAGGGCATAGGTATAAGTTGACTAAAATGGGATGATATAAAATAAATCAAGAGGTAAGAAAGAAGGATGCACTGGGAAAATGGGGAAGTAAAAGGTAGAATGGGTTAAGTTTTCTCACATAAAGGAGGCAAAAAAGAGCTTTTATAGTGGAAAGAAGGGAGTTCTAGGCAATACTTGAACCTTACTCTCATCAGAATTGGCTCAAAGAGGGAATTTTTAGACCCACATTCAGGTGAGTATAGAAATCTATCTTACCCCACAGGGAAGTAAAAGGAGAGGAAAATAAGAAAAGAGGGGCTGGCTGATAGAAGGGAGAGTGGACTTTTGAGGAGAGACAGGGTGAAAGGAGAGTGGGAGAAGGAAAAACAGGCAAAATAGTAGGATGGAGGAAAATGCACAGTAATCATAACTGTGAATATTAAAGGGATGAACTCATCCATCAAAAGGAAACAGATAGCAGAGTGGATTAAAAAACGGAATTCTACACTCAAAGCAGAGAGACACATACAAAATAAAGAAGGATCTGGAGCGAATCTATTCTGCTTCAGCTGAAGTAAAAAAAAAGAAAAGCAGGGCTAGCAATCATGACCTCAGACAAAACAAAAGCAATAATAGATCGAATTAAAGAAAATAAGCAGAAAAAAACTACATTTTGCTAAAAGGTACCACAGACAATGAAGTAACAGGAATACTAAACATATGTGCATTAAACCCAATGCAGCCAAAATTAGAAGGAAAGCAGAAAATGGGGGTGGGGGGGAGATTTAGAGCAAGCTTCTTTGATTAAGACCTCATTTCTCAAATACATAGAGAGAACTGAGTCAAATTTATAAGTCATATTCCTATTGATAAATAGTCAAAGGAGATGAGTGGACAGCTTTCAGAGGAATAAATCAAAGCTATCTACAATCATATGGGAAAAAATGCTCTAAATTATTATTCATTAGAGAAATGCAAATTAAAACAACTTTAAAGTACCCTCTCATACCTATCAGATTAGCTAATATAACAGAAAAGAAAAATTACAAATGTTGAAGTGGATGTGGGAAAACTGGAACACTAATGCACTGTTGGTAGAATGGTAAACTGACTCAACCATTCTAGAAAAAACAAATTGGAATTATATGCAATGGGCTCTATACCCTATGCCTATATATGCTTTCATCCAACAATACCACTATGAGGTCTGAATCCCAAAGAGATTTTTTTTAAAGGGAAAAAATATGATAATGTTTATAACAGCTCTTTTTGTGGTGGAAAAGAACTAGAAATTGAAGGGCTGTTTGTCAATTGGGGAATGGCTGAACAATTGTAGTATATATGGTTGTGATGGAATACTATTGTGCTATAAGAAGTGATGAACAGGATGACTTCAGAAAAATCTGGAAATTTACATGAACTAATGAAAAGTAAAATGAACAGAACCAGGAGAACATTGCACACAGTAACAGCAATACTATAGGACAATCAACTGTGAATGACTTAGTTATTCTCAGCAAGAAAATGATCTGAGACAATTCCAAAGGACTTACGATGAAAAAATGCTGTTCACCTCCCAAGAAAGAACTGGGGGAGTCTAAATGCAAATCAAAGCATAGTTTTCTTGAACTTTACATCCTTTTCTTGGATTTGTTTGGATTTTTGTATTTGGGTTGTTTGTGTTTTCTTTCATAATATGACTAATATGAAAACATGTTTTTTGTATGAATAACCTATATCAAATTGCTTGCCTTCTCAATGTGGGGGGGAAGGGTAAAGAAGAAAAAAGGCAGGGAGGAAGAGAATCTGGAACCCAATTTTTTTAAATGAATGTTAGAAAATTTTACATGTAATTGATAAATATCAAAATAAATTAAAATATACTTTGAAATAATTCTATAAATTATTATAGAACAATTCCAAGCATTTCTAGAATGTTTCAGAAGTGCAGTCAAAATATTAAATAATATAGATAGAAATTAGAATTATTAAGGAAGAAATAAGCAAATCTAATCAGAGACTAGCAAATCTGTAGCAAAAGAGAGAAATTCCCTACATATTAGTAAATTATTTGTAAAAGAGATAGAATTGGAATGCAAAAGCAGAAGCAAGAATGGAAAACAAAGACTTTTTTTAAATCCAAAAAGTTAGGAGAACATATGAGGGCTCTGTAAAACAAAAATAAAATAAAAAATATGGAGTGCAAAAAAAAAACTAAGGGGCATGTTTTTTAGGGGAAAAAAGCATAAATAAAATTTATACACTATATTTCATTTCTATAGACACTAAATTATGTAGAAAATATTATCAGAAATATTTGAAGAAATTGGCAAAAATGGGGTAAGAGAATCCAGAGAAGACCAATAGAAAGACACTTCAATCACTAAGAAATACCATAACTGAGTTTCTGAACTACAACCTCAAAGAAACAATTAAAGGCAGTAAAAAAAAAAAAAAAAGCCTTCAAATTCCAAGGGACACCAATTAGAAAAGCACATATATTAGTAATAATAATGTAAAGAAGAATATGATGATGATGATAACTAGTATTTATACAGAGTTTTAAAGTGTTCAAAGCATTTGTTATTTAACTTAATCCCCACGACAACCATGTGATGTAGGTCGTATTTCTTACAGATGAGGAAACTGAGATTAGGAGAGATTAAGTAACTTTGTTAAGTGCCTGAGGCAATAGCTGAACACTCTGGTCTTTCTTTACTCCATGTCTAATGCTCCTCACACTTGCAAAACCAAGATGCCCAAAAAATCAATTCAATTTTACCAATATTTATTAAGTAACTACCATGTGCCAGGCACTAGGTATTCAAAGAAGAAAAGAAAAGCATCTGCTCTCAAGAAGCTTAAATTCTATTAGACCACAAAGAATGCAGTGCTGCATACACACATGTATATGTACTTACACACATAGACATCAATGAATTCAGAAGTCAGATTGGTAGATTGTCACTCAGAGGCATCATTCCTACTGCTCAACAGCATGTTGGTCTAAGTAAAAGGAAGTGGCATTACTGCAAAACTCTAAGGAAGGGAGTAGATGAGAGTAAAAAATGATGAAGTCAAAAATACTTAGAACTATAGAATTTTATCATTTCAGTGGTTCATATCATCTTATGTATCACACTTTCATTTTTAAAAATAATGAAACTGAAACTCAAAGCAACAAATCACCTTATACGAAAGTCTCTTGGTATGAACTAGACACAGGTCTGGAACTCAAATCTTAGGAGTTTAGGTTCAGTTCTTTCTACGCTACACCACACTGACTGCCTATTAGCAGCTAGTCCTTCAGCACATTCCATTAAATTACGACTTCTCTTTGATTCTCATTCCCTGTCTAAATGTAGTATCCAAGGCTGATTGGGTAACCACCAAAAGCAGCAACAGAAAATGCCACTGCAGCATAGCAAGGCTGACTTATGATCCCATCTTAGCAAACTCTCATCTGCTTCTAAACACAGCTGTTCCCATATGGAACAAAGCCTTGCGCAAACAGTGCCAGCCAGGCCTTGGAGCAAAAAGCCTACAGTGGAAGAAAATCACTCTATCACTAGATTCTTGTTTGAAGCCAAGAACCCAGTCCATCACCTGTAATTTCAGGTACCCATATTCATAGCGATGCCATCCTCTGCTGCTCCCTGCCTGAGGCAATTCTTAGAGTGATGCTTATACAAATTCTGCTCTCTGGGTTACACTTAGAGAACAGCATTCCCCAAATCTCCACAAGTCTACCAATAAGAATGGAGCACAGAGGGCAATGAAGAAAGTTATGATATGCACAGTGCTTCCATCATGTAGATGTACTCACCCTGGAGGAGAAAACTGTATCCCTTTTAGTTATTAGGAGGTTAGACTCCATATGAGCTTTTGTTTAGCCATAGAATTCACAGTTCGGTTTTGTTTATTTTTTTAATTTTCAATTAAACATAATGAATCTCCTCTGCAGGATGCCTGGAACAGATTTGACTTTTAGAGCCCATCAGATGTATAGGTTACCAGTTTGGGTAAGGTCCCTGTGGAGAGTCATAGAAGCAAACTCCAAACCCCAACTATAAAAAACCGCACCCCTGGGGTCCTCACCTAATGTTCCTCCTTGACAGCGTAATCTTCTCAACACAGTATCTTAGGGATGGCTAATGAGTGTTGTGACCCTGTATCCTCCAGCTTGTAGGCAAAATCTTTGAAGGCTACTTTCTATCTACAGCCCTTTTCTGTGCCATCAATGTTGACCTTTCCTTCAATCAAATCTGTGGGATTCACCTGAGACCAGAAGCTTTATTACACCTACTTTCTTTTTAGACACTTGAGGACTATTCATTTTACTTTACTTTTGCCTACAACTAGTAAATCCCAACTTCCTATTCTCATCATTGTTATTAAGTACTACCAGATGCCGAGGTGACAATGCCTTTCTTCTGCTATTTTTTCCCACAGTTTTGTGTTTATGTAACTCAGGTTTACCCCTGTCTAAATCCCTAACCTCTTCTTCCTGCCTTTTCTTAAGTGTCTTCTGGAATCTTCATGCTAATGTTAATGACTTTTCCTTCATCCACTCTGTCTCCACCTCTCCCTTTAACTCCAATTTCACATTTAGAACAAAATGCTGGGCATCTTCACAAAGACAGCCCAAATGAATTTTGTTGGGGATACTTTACTGTGCCTGCATTTATCTCCATAAAATCTGAAAAAAAATCTTTAGGATCTTTTCAGAAATAGAAAATAGGATACAAAGTCAAGTAGATGCCACAGAATAGACAAATGAATGTATGAAAAACAGCAAGAGAGAGAGGAGATTAACAAGCACACAGACTTTCAGAGAAATTTCTGGTTCATTACAAACAAGAATCCATCAAAAATGATTTTTGTAAATAAATATAATTATGCATGGTAAACCCAAAGATACAAGACAAACATTCCAATAAAGAGGATTACCCATTGGTACCTGTCATAGGAATTGTGTGTCCGTCCTTCGTTGCCAAAGAAGACCATGTCATCAGAGAAATGATGACATGACTTGCACTTGACTTTGTTTTGAGTGAGGGAGGGTTGTAGGAATAATGGGGCCCTTAATGAGGCTATAAGAGAATAGTTGCAAGCATTACTGTCTTGGTCTCTCACTAATAATGTAGTGGAGAGTGATGATAGAATGCTAAGCCACCACATGTTACCCAGGATTAGAAGCATCCCTTACCACGTGACCTTTGTAGACACTAAAAGGATTTAGAATTGGAATGATGAGCAAATGAACGAATGAAAAAGTATTATTATTCACTGGTACCAAACAATGTACTAAGTAAAAGAGAGCTTGTCCTTATTACCTCTTCTATGTAAGATGTTTGTGTTTTAGAAAAACAGGAAAAGACTTGCATGAAATAATGAATGAGCAGAAACAAAGGGACATTGTATACAATAACAACATTGTTGCTTGAAGAATAATTGTGAATGACTAAGATATTCTGAGTATCATAAATATTCATATCAATTACAAAAGACCTATAAAAGATGATAATATTCACCACCTCCAGAGAAAAAGCTGATAAATAGAAATATGTACAGTGTTATTTTACATATGTATATGTATACACAGTACATATTTCCATATATATATTTCCATTCCATAGGTTGTGATTATATATATGCATATGTTTATATACATATATAGAAACATGATAGATATAGATGTATACATGTATGTTTATATGTGAGTGTCAAATAATGGTCTTCTCTAGTGCAAGGTGGAGGGGGGGAGGGGGATAGTTTGGAACTTAAAATGTAATGGAAAAATAAATTAAATTATTTTTTTAAGTTTATGTTCCAATAAGGATAGGAAACATATATAGGTGATTATAGATAGTTAGAAAAAGGATATTTTGATATGAGAAGTCACAGAAATAATGAGTGAACTTCCAAGGCTTCTTTATATACTCATTATATAGAGGATATGGCATTTTAAGAAGCAGTAGAAGTGTAAATTTGATTAGTTTCCAGAACAAGAAGCAGAAGTAGGGAAGGAGGCAACATAGAACACAGTCAGAAGATTGTAGGGTAAAGCATGTTAAAGGGTCCAGGACCAGTGAGCTATGGTAGCTTCTCATCACTCAGGAGAGCATGACCCCAGAATGTAATCCCAAAGCTGAGTGGTTTAGCTATTCAATGATATGGTCCAGGAGAGGGGAACCTGTGGCCTTCTGTGTTCCTGCGTGTGGTCTTTTGACTGAGTCCAAGTTTTAGACAACAAATCCTTTTCTTAAGGGGATTTATTCTTTAAAGTTTGGATTCAGTCAAAGGGCTGCACTTGAGGACCTAGAGGGCCCCATGTCTATGGCCTATGGAGGTTCAGTTCAGAAGGTACCAAAGTAGCAACAGCACTAAAGCTATGGTAAGACAGCATGGTATGACAAGGGCCAGGGTACAGAATGACACGCTGGTTAGGCAGAGTACATTCACACCAACTAGGACAACACAGCTCCATGACAGGAGTCCCAAAGGTAACTGAGCTTGGTCCTCCAGAGTATAGTCTCTGGATGTTGAAATTGGAAAGTTCAACAGGATTAATAACCTTAGAAGAGCATGCCAGGAAGATTTTTGGAATTGAAGGGCCTTAGGGGTTATCTAGTCCACTACTAATAGTCTATCTAGTCTACTAGTCCCATTTCATAGATCAGTAGACTGAGGCCCAGAAATGTGAAGTTCTTCGCCCAAGTTCTCATAAATAGGAAGTTTACAGAATCATGAATCAAACCTCGATCTTCTCACTCTAAGTTCGACACACTCTGTGCTTAATTCTCCAAGCCCTCACACCCACCTTCCCTAAAAGAAAACAAACAATGAGCGAAGTGATTACTCCAGCCTCAAACTGTGTGGGATGAATAGATGCCTTCATCACTCCACCTTGCTAATTTGCCATTACCATTAAGACTCCCTCCTGTACTGAGAAGTCAATCAAATGCCACTTACTCTGATCTAGGAATGGCAAAATTCTACTTCTATTTTCCCTAGGCCAAAAAATTAGCACAGGCAGCAGAGAATTGATCCATACTTTGTTGCATCTCAGCTTTGGAGGCTGCATGGAGTGCACAATCATCTGCAAACAGAAAATCATGCACCATCACTCCCTCCATTTTGGTCTTGGCTTGTAGTCGTTTCAAATTGAAGAACTTACCATCAGTAGGGTAGTTGACCTTGATGCCATGTTCATCCTTATTGAAAACATTTGTCAGCATGGCTGAAAATATCGTGCTAAAATGCATAGGAGTAAGCACATAGCCATGTTTCACTGCATTGGTGACTGGGAAGGCACAAGAGTATTGTCCATTATCCAGAACCTGGGCAAACATGCCATCATGAAATTGACCTACAATATTGATGAACTTCTTCAAGTAACCAAATTTTGACATAATTTTCCATAAGCCTTCAAGACTAACAGTGTCAAGGGCCTTGGTCAGATCTACAAACGTTGTGTACAGACCTCTGTTCTGCTCCTGGCATTTCGACTGGAGTTGTTGGGCAGCAAACACCATGTCGACTGTTCCTCAGCCCTTTCTGATGCCACACTGGCTCTCAGGTATATGCTTATCTTCCAGGTGAAGGATCAGTCCCTTAAGGGGGACTCTAGCAAGAATTTTGCCAGCAATGACTAAGAGAGAGATCCTCCTCTGATTGTTGCAGGACAATCTATTCCCTTTACCATTTTCCCTAAACCCTGTGCCTGAAAGTTGGTCATTTACTCAGTCAATAAACATTTATTTAGTATCAAATATGTTCCAGGCACTGTGCTACATATTGGGGATACAAAGAAAGGACAAGAGATAGTCTCTGCTCTCAAGGAGTTCACAGTCTAATGAGGGAAATAAAATGTAAACAACAGTGTACAAATGAGATATATACTGAATAAATTGGAATTAGTCAACAGAAGGAAGCCACTAGAATGAATGGGGATCAGGAAAGGCATTTTTAGAAAAGGTGGGATCTTAAACTAGGATTTGAAGGAGATCAAGAAAGTCAGGAGGTAGAAATGAGGAAGGAGAGAATTTTTGTTTGGCATGGGGGATAGTCCATGAAAATGCCTTCATTAAGGAGATGAAATTTCTTTGTATAAAGAACAGCAAGGAGGCTAGTATGCCAAGGCAAAAAAGCTCTTTTATCTGCTACTTCCCTTTGTATTGCCATCTTTCTCCATTTCAGGACTTCCCCTTCCCTATTCCTATACTTCTCTATCCACTTCTGTCACAACATCTGAAATACCCATGCTATCCTTCTCCTTCCCCTCCCGATCGTTTATCCTCATTTATTTATCATCATCACTTTAAGATTTGCCTAATATGCTTTAAATACACTATCTCACCTGATCCTCACAACAACCCTGTGACAAAGGTGCACAACAGACCAGATCTGAACTCAGGTCTTCTTGACTCAAAGTCCAACACTTTATTCACTCTACCAGATAGTGCCTATCACTCCTAAATTCTCCTCTATCCTAGATCTCTAGAGTTCATACTTTTTTTCAGTTATCTTATACTCATGAAAAATTGGCTTTCTCTTAAAAACACCTCATGCCTGGCCATCCTTTCCATTCTTGGTCTTGCCTTCTTTCATTACACGCACCCCAAATGAATCAACGGAGAAGGGGGGTATACTGAACCCATCACTTCAGTTGATAGACCCTGCATTTGCTACCACCATGCAGAAATCCCTCCTTCTTTGAGTGTCAGTTCATCCGTCCGTCCTTGTTGCAGTTATCTATTGGCTCTATCTCACTCTCCTTTCATTCATCTCCTCTCTCTGCTTTTTTCAAAGAATTTAGTACTTGATTCACAGTATTCTTCTCCAACCAAAATTCTTCCCCTCATAACTTTTCTTAGAAACTTAAGGGTTTTATATCTATTTGTCTTTGGAGATATTGGCTTCCTGGAATATCAACATCATCAGCTCCAATGATCTGTATATCTACTCCACCTCAGCCACCCACAGCAGTAGTCATGGCTTAGATCATGCTATTCGACTTTCATGATCCTGAACTCTGAAATTCCCCTCTCATCATCATCTCATGCTTTCATCTCTCCTCTCTCATTTCTCCTAAATATGTCCTTTCATAGCACTGCAACCTTAAGTCCCTATTCTTCCTTTTAAACATTTTATTTTTTTCCAATTTCACATAAAACAAATTTAACATTATTTTTTTTAATTTTTGAGTTCTAAATTCTCTCCCTGCTTTACCTTCTTATTGAGAAGGAAAGCAATTTGATCTACATTATATGTGTGTAGTCATGCAAAAACATTTCCATATTAGCTGTATTGTGAAAGAAAATAGTAAAAACAGAAAAAGAAAGTTTTTAAAAGTGTGTTTTAATCTTCATTCAGACTTCATCACTTATTTCTCTGGAGGTGAATAGCGTTTTCCATTATAAGTCCCTTGGAATTGTCTTAGATCACTGCATTGCTGATAATAGCTAAGTCATTCACAGTTGCTCATCCTACAATATTGTTATTAGTGTGTACAATGTTCTCTTGGTTATACTCAATTCATTTTGCATCAGTTCATTAATTTTCCAGGTTTTTCTGAAAGCATCCTGCTTATCATTTCTTATAGCACAATAATATTCCATCACAACTATGTATTGCAACTTGTTCAACCATTTCCCCAACTGATGGGCATCCCCTCAATTTCCAATTCTTCACCACCACTATAAGAGCTGCTATTAAAAATATATATGTATATACATATAGGTCCTTTTCCTTTTTTTTTAATCTCTTTGGGATACAGCCCTACTAGTAGTATTGCTGGGTCAACGGGTATGCATAATTTTATAATCCTTTGACTAAAGTTCCAAATTGTTTTCCAGAATATTTGGATCAGTTTACAACTCTACCAGGGGTGCTTTAGTGTCCCAATTTTCCCACACGTACCCCAACATTTGCCATTTTCCTTTTTGCTCCTATCAGTCAATCTGATAGGTATGAGGTGGTACCTCAGATTTCTTTTAATTTGCATTTCTCTAATGAAAAGTGATTTAGATAGTTTTGATTTCTTCATCTGAAAACTGCCTGTTCATATCCTTTGACTATTTATCATTTGGGGGATGACCTATATTCTTATAAATTTGACTCCATTCTCTATATATTTGAGAAATCAGGAAAAATTGTTGTAATTTTTTTCAGTTATGATTACTGTATATTTTCCTTCATCCTATTCTTCCCATTTATCTTTCTCTCTTTCCTTTCACCCTCTCCTTCCTCAAAAGTACTTTGCTTCTGACCGCTGCCTCCCTCAGTCTGCTGTCCTTCTATTCCCTTCCCTTTTTACTTCCCTCTGCGGTAAGGAAGTGTGGATGTTATTCTGGTAAGGATGAAGTTTAAGTGTTGCCAACCTCTCCCACCATATTTCCCTACACTGTAAAAGTTCCTTTGCATCTCTTTCACATGAGAAAATGTACCCCATTCTACCTTTCCTTTTCCCCTTCTCCCAGTGTATCCCTCTTTCTCACCTTTTAATTATATTTTCTTAGATCACACCCATCACAGTCAATTCACCTCCATGTCTTCTGTCTATGTATATTCCTTCTATCTTAATAATGATAAAGTTCTTATGAGTTTCAAGTATCATCTTCCATGTAGGAATGTAAAGAATTTAACCTTATTGAATCTCATATCATTTCTCTTGCCTGTTTACCTTTATTATGCTTCTCATGAGTCTTATTTGAAAGTCAAATCTTCTTTTCAGCTCTAGTCTTTTCGTCAGGAATGCTTGAAAGTCCTCAATTTCATTAAATATACATTTTTCCCCTGAAGGATTATAATCATTTTTCTATGTAAATGATTCTTGGTTGGAATGCTAGCTTCTTTGCCCTCAAGAATATCATATTCTAAGCCCTCTGATCCTTGAATGTAGAAGCTGCTAAATCTTGTGTTATGCTGACTGTAGCTCCATAATTTTTGAATCATTTCTTTCTCGCTGCTTGTAATATTTTCTTTTTGACCTAGGAGCTCTGGAATTTGGTTACAATATTCCTAGGAATTTTCATTTTAGGATTTTTTTCAGGAGGTAATTAGTAAGTTCTTTTGATTTTTACCCTCTGTTTCTAGGATATCAGGGTAGTTTCCTTGATAATTTCTTGAAATATGATGTCGAGGCTCTTTTTTTTATCATGACATCAGTTAAATAATTCTTAACTTATTTCTCCTTCATATACTTTTGATCAGCTATTTTTTGAATGAGATATTTTACATTTTCATCTTTTTTTTATTCTTTTGATTTTGTTTTATTGTTTCTTGATGTCTCCTAGAGTCATTAGCTTCCACTTTCCTAATTCTAATTTTTAAGGAATTTTTTTTAATAACCTTTTGTGCAGTCTTTTCCATTTGACTAATTCTACTTTTTAAGAAGTTCTTTTCTTCTGTAGATTTTTGTGCCTCTTTTGCCATTTGGTCTGTTCTGGTTTTTCAGGTGTTGTTTTCTTTAGTATTTCTTATGCTCCTTTACCAAGCTATCGACTCTTCTTTCATGACTTTCTTTTATCACTTTCATTCTTTTCCCAATTTTTCCTCTTTCTTATGTGATTTTTAAAATCCTTGTTGAATTGTTCCAGAAATGCTTTTTGATCCTGAGACCATTTTATATCTTTCTTTGAGGTCTTGGATGCAGCTATTTTCACTTCATTTTCTTCTTCTGAGTTTTTAGTTTGATCTTCCTTGTCACCAGAGTAACTTTCTATGGTCAGGTTTTTTTATGTTTTTTGTTCATTTTTCCAACCTATTTCTTGACTTTAATTTTATGTCTAAAGTTAGACTCTGCTCCTGGAGTGGAGGGAGCACTATACTGAGCTTCAGATTTTTCATGCTGCTGTTTTCAAAGCTGATTCTGGTGATCTGTAAGTTTTCAGTGCTTACAAGGTAGCACTGTAGAGAGTTGTGTTTACTACACTCCTGGCCTGTGTTGTGATCTATGAGTGACCACAAGTACTCTTTTATGTCCTGGAACTGTGAGTAGGGTCCCTGTTTCCCTGGGGCTTCACACTCCAGTATACTAGCCCTCCTCCTTGCCCTAGGACTGGGTAACAATGTTTGGGCCATGCAACAAAATCCAGCTCCCAGTGCCAGTGAATGGTGCTCTATAATCTCCTCTGACCAGTTGTCTGATCCCGATTTCCTATTCTACAAATCAACCCTGTCTTGGCCTCACTTTACTGTCCTCACAGCCATGAATGGGTTACTCAGTTAAACTATTCACTGTTCTCCCTTTTCTTCTTGCTAAATCTTCCCTCCCTCACCCTTCTCTTGTCCTTTTCCTTACCATACCTTGGTAATTCTTAACCCTGAGTCATCTCTACAGTTTGTCCACTCTGTTCCTGTTCTTGAGCTACTCAATACTGTAGAAAGAAATTATACATTCTGATAAGTCTACTACTATTCATGTTATCTGCCCCTACCGAGATCTCCACTACTGCATGGCAATCCTTTTATTCATCTCCAATTGATTCTTTATCACACTCCCCACAGGGTCCTTTTTCTGTTTTGAAAAATATGCAAAATTACCCACACCTCTTCCCCACTACCAGAAGATGACCTTATTTTTTACTACAATGAGAAAATCTGTTTTATGATCATTTTCTTTTCTTCTTCTATTACATTTTCTCTTATCTGCTCGTTTTTTGTTCTTGTGTCGAGGAAGAGATGGCCCTTCTACTCAACAAGGTGAGCCCCTCTACTTGTGCCCTTGATTTCTACCTTTCTCTTCCAGCAGTCTTCCCCAGCAGTCAACCCCAGTCTCTAATCTTTAATTTATCACTATCCACTGATTCCTTCTTTGCTAACTACTAAGCCAGATCTCCCATTCTTAAAATATCCTCACTTTTTTCCCTCATTTCCTACACAGGCTACTTGTGTAACCCTGGGCAAATTATCTAACCCCTAAATTCTTCCAAGAAACTCCCCAGAATTCTAATGTTGTAAAAACGGTGACAAATCTACTCTGGGAGAGGAAGTTTACTCATAGGGAAGTCACTGTCTCTCTGGACCTTCACTAAATTGAGGGAGTTGGACCAAAGGATCTCTAAGTTTCTTTCCAGATCAAAATCTACAATTCTATGATCTCTCAATTGCTAGATCTACGGGCCTTTTCTCAGTCCTCATCTATTTTTTCTCAGTTCCTGATACTCTAGCCCTCTCATCTCCTAGAAAGTCTCTCTCTATTTTTTTTTTCATTTTTACTTTTCTTACTCCCTGAGCCTCACAGTTCTTGGTCTTTTCCAATACTCCCACCTCTTCCTCTTCTTTTAAAATTATATCAATAATGACATTTCTACTTTTTAAAAAAATGTTTTATTTTTTAATTCATGGAATAAAACAAGTATTTCCATAACACAGTATAATAAAAAGATGATTGCCCATGAAACTACAACTGTAAAACTTGGTATGCCATTTAAATATAATTATAGTATCTAATTATATAATGAATAAGTATAATATAATATAAATATTTTTCTTTTTTTTCCTTCCCTCCCCATCTCTACCCCAGACATGGCTACTATTAGACACACATCATAACGGCAATAGAGCTGGCCTCCGTGTAAGGAACACCTCTGATAAAGACTAGCTGTGTGAGGCTAGACAGTCCCTTAACCTCTCAGGAGCCCAGGAAGCTCTTTAAAATATAAATTTAGAAGCAGGTGCCCATCTGCACTAGTACAGTAAGTTTCTTAATGAGGAGTGCACTAAAATGATGAAGTCACAGATCTAGCCTTTCTCATAAAAGTAATGTTACTATCAAGGGAAACAATGAGTTTTGATAGAAGGATGTGATGTCAGAAGACCTTGGATCAATATTGTCTTCAATTCTCACTAGTTATGTGATCTTGAGAAATCACAACTTCTCTGAGTTTCTGCTTCTTCCATCTACAAGATGGAAAAAAATCATGCTTAAATGCTTAAAGTATACTTTACAAACCTTAAGTAATATGTAAATGTGAATTGTGATTAATTTTAATTATTTATAATTAATTATTAAATTATTAAATGTTATCAATGTTATTTATTAATTAACAAATAATTAATCCTTACATTTATTTCTGCAGCATTTACATGTGAAAGTATTTAAATATGCTATTTCATATGATTCTCACAACAAACTGGTCAGGTGAGCAGTATGTCAGTAGTGTTATAGTTGTCATTATTGTTGCTGTTGACATTTCGTTATTATCATTATTGACCCACGACAGTGAGGTATCACATGGGATAAAGAGCTGAACTGGAGAGTCAAAAAAACTGAAGTTTAATTACTGACAGAGATATTTACCGGCTTCATGACCTTGGCAAGTCACTTAACATCTGTCTGCCTCAGTTTCCTCATCTGTCAAATGGGGAGGATGATGATGGCAATGATAATAATCATAACAGCATCTGCTTCCCAGGATGGTTGTGAGAATAAAATGAGATAATATATATAAAGAGCTTTGAAAACCTTAAATCACAATGAAAATACTATATATTTTATTATTATTTTAATTATTTATTATTTTATTATTACTGTTATTATATAGAAATTGGTGCTTAGTGAGGTCACAGAGGCCATAAGGGACAGAGAATGGTGTCATAGAGAGAAGATGTTGTATTGGTTTACCATTAGAGTTGGAGTTAAATAACTTAGTTTTAAATCCTAGGTCTTCTTTTACTATCTGCGTGACCTTAGATAAATCTCTTCTTCTCTCTCTCTGCACCTCAGGTTCCTCTTCTGAACAATGAAGGGATTGGATTAGATATTCTGAAAGGCAGCACAGTGTCAAGTGAGAATCTCAATTCTGCCATTTACTCTGTGTGGCACCTTGGGCAAATCACTTACCCTTCATGTACATCAGTCCTCACATGTAAAAATGAGGGAGTGGCCTTTAAAGTACCTTCTAGCTCTAGATATACGAATCTGTGATCCAACTAGACCTAAAACTCATAGAGGACTGGGACTTTCCCCCAGAAGTCATCTAACTCAATCTTTAAACTCTTGAGGAATAATGAGGAGAGTAGTAATGACCTCATGAGCAGTACCTCTTTTGCTTTAGTTACTCTGTCTCCTTAGACCCAAGAGGAAAAGCTCTGGAACAAATTTATGTCATAGAGCTGCAAGACTAAGTGAGGAAGTTAGACCACTGATGATTTCATCAGGTCAGGCCAGAGACTTTAAGGTAAGTCCTTGCCATTAGTGAAACGAAAGGAAAAGAAGGAAGGAAAAAAACAATTGACTTTTTTCTTCCTCCTTTCCAGACATGTCCACTTCTGGCCCCCACCTCCACCCCCACCCCCACCCCCACCCCACCCTTTCTCCTTGCAGCAGCAGCAATCACACACAAGGCTGACACTCAGATGGATTACTGCACTGAGAAGGGTATTGGTGATTTTATTGATGAGTCTCTCAAATCATCACTAAAACAAAATAAGCTGTTCACTTCCCAGCTGGAGTCAAATGGAGTGATGACTGTTGTCTCACCCTTCTCTGATGATAAACGAGTCTCCCCTCCCTACTTAGGTCCTTGACCCAAATTCGCAGTAATTCCAATGACCCAGGCAAGCCTTTGGAAAAAAAACCCACCAAATGCCTAATGAAGCTTGTCTCGACTATTACTACTGTACCCTGTCACTCTAACTATAATTGATTTTCTGAAGCAGCTATTTTTTAATAATCAACTTAGCAGCCAAGCCTCCTAATAAAAATTAAATGCTTCTCACTCTCTTCCTCCATTCTCCCTCCTCACCTACACCACCCCCCTATCACAAGGTTTTTCTGAAACATTTCAGATCCTTACTTCCCACTAGCAAACAAAGAAGTAATAATAGTCCCTCATGTCTTTTAAAGACTTCTGGATAGGAGCTCCCAGAACTAGCTGCCCACAGGGACAGATCTCCAGACACAGTTCCTTGCAATTCAGTTCACTTCCGTTTAACAAATGCATATTGGGCCAAACCACGCTAGATGCTGGGAGCACAAAGACAAAACAAGAAACAGTCCCTACCTTGAAAGATGCTACATTCTAGCAGGAGAGTTAATATAAATAGAAATGAATAATTAAGTAAATAATCAACCAATCAAGAAGCATTTAAGTGCTTCCCAGGTGCCAGTCTGTGGGTGGGCAAAAGGAGGAGCCATAGGGATATAGCAGGTGACAGATAAACAGCTAAGATCAAAGTCTCCAAGGAGCGTTGTAGGGCTTGTGGATTGGCCTCGTGCTTACCACACCCTGGCATTGCTATTCCTCCTCCAAAGCAGCTGGGGGAGGGGACAGGATGGGCAGCAGTCCCCTAGCTAAAGAAGGGTGTTAAGGTAGAAAGACAACACTAACAGCCAAAGGGATTGGGAAAAGCCAATTAGGAGGTAGCACCTGAGCCTTGCTGTTAAGGAAGCTAACTATTCTAAAAAACTGAATGAGAAGGGAAAGGATTTCAAATGAGGAATAGCCTTTACAAAAGAACAAGGGAGTTCAGAGATAGAATATAGTGTGGGGAAAATAGCTAGCGGTAATTTGACTAGAACAGAGAGACATGAAGTAAAGCAATATGGACTAAGACTGGAAAAACAAGTAGGAGCCATGTAGTAGGTATGGCAGTTTTGGCTTACAGATGAGAAAACCTGAGTTTGGACCTAAAGATACATCCCTGAGCAAATCACATCATTTCCTCATCTATAAAACAGGGTTAATAATTCCTTCCACTTCACAGGATTGTTGTCAAATGAGCTAACATATACGAAGTGTTTCCAAGCCTTAAAGCAATATAAAATATTAGTTATTATTGTTTTGTTGTTATTATTGCCAGATCTTAGTTGAATATAATTTGTTTAATCAAGTGATAAAATCCCAGGACTTGCAGGGATTTAGATAATTCATATTAGTCTATCTGTCTGCATCAGGGAAGGACCATACTAGTAGTATCTAAGGAATTGCCAACCATCCATCTTCCCTAAAAAAAAATCTTAATTGCAGAAGATACACAAATCCTATTGATAGCTCTTGTAACTAGTAGGTCCTTTTTTATGTCTAACTGTATGTAAGGTGAATTTTAGAGTAATACGATGGATTTTAATGTGTGTAAAGTAAATTTTTGTTATTATTTTTCAGAGTTCTGTTTCCCAGGATCCATAGCCATAACAATCAACAGTTCCCAAGTACTAGATATGGTTCAAAACATCTTCACCATGCTTGTGCAGAGTTATATAATGGTAAATAATAAAAATATCCACTGTGGCTGCGCAGTGAGATACAGGGATGAGGGATGTAAACTTGTGAGGCTATTGCTGGCAATATGCCTTCTTCGTTTGTTGGTCTATAAAACAGGTGGTCACTAGACAGTGAATGGGGAACCCTTAGAGTTGAATGCTCAAATGCTGTCTGTGCCTCAACTGGCCCCCATTGAGGTTTTGGGGGGAACCTTAAGGTTGAGTGCACAAGCTGGAATGCTGTGCATGCCTTGATCAGCCCCCATAAGGGCTTGGAGGGAATCTGTATTTGCCTCAACCCGCCCCCCATTAAAGCCTGAGGGAATTTAGGGGAAGCACAAGCCGAGCCTGTCTCCATTGACCCCATCCAGAAATAGGGGTAGTTGCTCCCACTTTTAGGGAATTCTGTAGGAGTTTGTGCTCCTGCTATCAGCAACCCTCTTCTGAGAAAACCAGACTAGAATAAAGTAAGACTTTTAACCCCTTTTTAGTGTCTTTCCTGTCTGACCAAATCAAGAGTAAGCCTGTGCTAGCGGCTCTCAAGTGTGCTGTGTTAATCTGTCTTACACTAACCTAAATCCTTCCGGTTAAATATAAATGGAAATAAATAATTTACTCAAGGACATAGAGGAAAAAATATCTTCCTAAAGGGACTAGGATTCCTGGTTTTCCTTTCAGTTAAACTCTGAGTGATCTCCAAGAATATGATTCTATGGGATTCTCAATGCATTGTGACTGTCAGTCAATCTATCAGCTAGCTTTGATAAAATACTATGCCTCAGGTGATATAAGGCATAGTAGATACTTAGTCATCGAATGGACATTGCCTCAGACACCCTGAGGCCTTGGAAAAACCATAATTTAGAAAAGCCAAGAACACCCAAGACATTTTGGGCCATTACCAGTCATCTTAACTTTTGTCTCACCATGTGGAACTTCCATGACTGGAGGAAAGGGTGAGGCTGATGACTTTGTGAATCTCTGCCTCACAAATCCAGTTTGCTAGCAAGTCAAGACATTATCTTCATGTTATCCTTGGTCCTCTTCCAAAGGACCAACAACAACAACAAAGAAAAAATGAAACAGGCCCTACCTTTAAATGACTTTATATTCTATCAGGAGAGGCAACAGACATCATTTAGCATATAAAACATACGGAAAATAAATTCAAGGTCATAAGGAAGCACTAGAAGCTAGGAGCTAGTAGGAAAGACTTCATGTAAAAGGTGATACTTGAGCTGAACTCTGAAGGAAGCTAGAGATTCTGATACAGAGATGAGGAAGTTCTGAACTCCAGGCATGGAGCTCAAAGTTAGGGAGATGAGTCAAATGTGTTAACAGCAGGAAGGTCAGTTTGGTTGGATTGTAGAGCATATTAAGTTGAGTAAGGTAGCATAAGCCAAGAAAGGTAGGTTAAGGTGAGGTAATGAAGTCCTGACAATTCCAACCAGAGGAATTTATATTTGATTCTAGAATCAATAAGGAGCTACTAGAGTTTATGGAGCAGGGAAATGGCATGGTCAGACCGGTGCTTGAAGAAAAACAACAATAGGGAGATCAGAACAGAGCAGGGGAAGGTTTGAGACAGGGAAACCAATTAGCAAGTGATCTCCATGGACCAAACTAGAGATAAGGAGGACCTGAGTTAGGGTGGACTATATGTATCCTTGTCCTGCAATAAGCCATAAATCTCTTCCCACAGCATGACACACAATATCCCATGGTTTTACACAGCACAGTGTCCTGCAAACATAGGCATTTAATTAAATGCTTATTGAATTGAATTCCATTTCAGAAGGACTCCAAGTTACTCAGTCTACAGAGACTTACATTTTAAAATACACTACTTTCTTAAGGAACTAAGATTAGTATAGAAAGAAAGTAGAGAAATGAGCCTGAGGGAGGAAAGACCTTTACCCTTTAAATTTCTGAACTTTTCTCAGACTATGGAGGTTTGGGCAGATGAACCAGGGAAACTGAAAGGAAGTTAACAAAGGAAACTAAAAATCAAAAGAGCCACCTCCAATGCAAAGAACCTTCTTGCATCCTTTCATCCTTCACTGCTTACTTCAGAAAGCAGGCTACCTTAGGGTTCCTACTCAAAGCTGAAATCACTGTATCTAAAATTGCTTAAGCTTACCAGTGGCCCTAGGCCTCCCTGCAAGTAAGGCCAATTCCAGGCAAAATAGTAAAATAAGACAAATATATTTGCAATAGCTTCTTTCAACTTGGTCGCTCCCTCTTTCTCTCATTACCCTTTCATTCATGTTGTTCTCATCTTTCTTCTAGGACCTCAGTTATAGCACTCCATCCATCTTGTTTTCCCTGACAACTGACCCATTCTCTGACTTTTCCCTCTCAACATCAAAGCCTATCATCTGTCTCCTGTCTCCTCTCCCATTCTCTGCTAACTAATCTGATAAATGCCCTAAAGGTACTCAGGACTAATAATGACTTAAAAAATTGCTGCCCACTTCTAGCTAACACATATGTATTGCAATAAGATTTTAAATGCTTTAATCCAAAGTCATCCAGTCAATCAATAAACAATCATTAAGTATCTACCATATACTAGGCACTATGCTAAGTGTTACTGCCACTGAACCACAAATGCCTGGAATGATCAATCTCTAAAGGTAGGATTCTTAACCTTTTTTTGCCATGGAGTTTGTTGGTAGTCTGGTAAAGCATATGGACCCCTTCTGAGGCTTTCTAAATGTATAAAACAAAATACATAGGACTACAAAGGAAACCAATAATATTAAAATAAAGATGTATTTTTCCCTTTCAGAAACATGAACCTTCTGAAATTTACCCATAGACTGCCAAATCCTTGGACTTCTGCACTAGATACATATGTATCTAGTGCAGAACTAGATTTGTACACATATGTACAATTTTTAATTACCTAGAGATGGGATGGTACATAATGAAAACTGGAAATCCAGTCAAAGGACATACATAAGTACTTTATAAAAAAATTGCAGTTAGACTAGCTCTTGGAAGCAGATAAGGCAAATTCCCCAAATCCTAAATATTAGGCCAAGTTTCAGGGAGGGCAGAGTACTGCTACTCTCTCTTACAAAGCATGAAATTAAATGTCACCAACAGATCACAAAGGAAATGTCCAACTGCCCCCTACCTGTCACATTCTTCCACTAGGCTCCTCAAGACACCAGGAGAAAGCAAGGAAATTCCCAAGCATATTGAAAAGATCTCCCATGGTGAATTCACAGTAAGACATAGGTGAGAGTTGCACAAGATAGGCATTGATGAGTTGCAATATGCATCATTGGAAGGAACCTGATCTTATAGATGTATGTGATGTCAACAGATCAGTGACATCACAAGTTCATTTTAAGTGTTTGAATATTTCCATGTGCAGAAAATTGCTTAATCACAAAGATATCTTGAAAAACAAGACAGTTATCTACCTGCAAGTTCCAGTGGTAGCAATATTTTATATTGACCAGATTAACATTATCTTTTCAGCAAATTCAAATAAGGATGAAAACAAAAACGTGACTAGCCACAATGCTCATGAAATGGGATGGTTAATTTAATTATCTGGTTAAATTGTCCATGAGTAAAATTATTTCTGTTTTGACCCTAATTACCAAAAATCTCTCTAAAATGGATGAATCTAGTTTTCTGTTTTATTAAGAGACCAGTGGAATCTCTCTTTGACTATTGAATATCTTCTGGGAAAATTATTGTGCATATCATTGAGCACAATACAACATTATAGACTCAGACTCTCCAAGCTGGATAGGCTTCCAGAAGTTATCTACATCAATCCATACATGAAAAAAAATTCCCTTATATAACATCCCAAAAAAGTTCAGAGATAAGAAATTCTTACCTTTCAATGAAGCCAATTCTAATTTGACAGCTCTGTTTGATAGGAAATTTTTTCTTACCTCAAGGTGAACTAACTTTAAAATTTCCACTGGCTTAAAGCTATACCATTGTGAGCTCTCCTAAATCCTTGGTAAGAGGTTTTATCTTTGGGTTAGTGCTGGTGAGAGATTTTCCTGCAAGCTGCCTGAAAGCAGGAACTGTCTTTTGCCTTTTTTTGTATCCCCAGCACTGAGCATAATGTCTGGCACATATTAGGTGTTTAAAAATGCTTATTGACTGACTGACTTGCTCTTGAAAACAATATGAAAGGAGAGTAGGGTTGGGTTCATGATTAGTTGAAGACTCGATTCCGGAGGTTTCTGGAGAGCTCATAAGAATGAGGGCACTAGATTTCTATTGTATAATGCTTAATTCAATGCACTTTATATTATGAAGATATGAAACATGGAGATAAAATAATGAAATACCAGCCCCACATGGGACAGCTATTATGAAGTTTTAGGTTTTTTAAACTTTTAAGTCAGTTAAAGGGGTCGTTCCATTAAATGCACTGAGTAGTTCAATAGTCTGGAGTTCCTCACCTAGCTTGCTTCACTGTATTCTTAGTGAGTACAGAACTTACAGAGACCATTAAGTACCTGGCCACATCCTGCTCTATGACTCTCATTCACCTCATGGCCAGTAGAGTAGACGTGCATTCTCCAAACCCAAAAGAGAATAGTAGACTCAGGCCACGAAAAGGTAATGGGCAGAAGACAATCTCTCCAAGATTACATTCCATAAAACTGAATTGGCAACATCTGCTCAATCTACTGTAGATAAACAGTGAACTATTTTCCATCTCATTAACTGAGAGGATGAGATATTAAATAAACCCCAGGGGCCTCATGCTTTGTTATCACATTTAAGGGTTGGCCCAGACTTGCTGCATTAGCTAATCTCTGCAATAGCAAGACAGAGTCTTAAAATTAGTGTTCTCTCTCTCTCTCTCTCTCTCTCTCTCTCTCTCTCTCTCTCTCTCTCTCTCTCTCTCTCTCTCTTTCTCTTTCTCTCTCTCTCTCTCTCTCTCTCTCTCTCTCTCTCTCTCTTTCTCTCACACACACACACACACACACTCTCTCTCTCTCTCACATACACACACACACATACACACACACACACACTCACACACTCCCAACTGACTTAAAACCAAAAGTTCCTGTTAAATCTGACTGTCTCTCTAATTACTAGTCACTTAGCTTAAATTATTAACCATGTCCTCAGCAGTGATATATGATACCTGTAGATCCCTGAACAGGATTCTAATAGAATTATCTAATTCTATTAAACCACAAACAACTTCCCATTAAATATTTATTAGCCAACTTGCATTCATTTAAGATAGATTAGAGTGTCAGCAAACAGCTATGTTCCCTCTGTCCTGGGCTCTGTCTCACAGAAGGAACCATCAAAGCAGCTAATCAGAATCACACCTATTGATCAACTACCAATTACATGTTTAATCAAAATCAATGGAAATAAAAAAGAGTTTAGAAGAACTTACAAGCCATACTATGGATTTTTTAAGTACTTGGTTAAATAAGTAAATTGGTTAGAAACTAGCTAACTTGATTTTAAATACTCTGGCTTTACAATTGGGTAAGAATACTAGATGTTAAACAATTTATATGTGTGTGTATGTGTATACACACATGTGTATATGTGTATGAACACTTTGAACAATTAGTTGTAGTTCTAAGGGAAAGGTAGAAGAGTTGTCACTTTCAAGCCACCTAAGAGATTTTCTTGAATATCATTGTCAGACTAATGTATTTTCTTTTCTCACAATCACATGCAGGCTAACCTAACACCTGAACAGATAGCACTATTTCATATTGCAAGCATGTGGGCAGTATTTGACAATTAGATTATGCAGGATAGCAAGTGTTCATTCACTAAAAATGTAAGGACCATCTGTAATCTCCCAGAGGGTCCAGGGAAGAGAGAACAAGAAAAGTTACTGCTCAAACCATGCCACTGTAACATCAATCATTCAAAACACAAATTGTAAATCAATTCTTAAATGCTGAAAAGATGAAATAAAAAAACAAAGTTGAAAGCTGAGGGTTAAGGAAGGGCTTGCCATCTGACTCCAATTCCACAATTTCTCAACAAAAAAAGAAAAAACAAAGCCATATAATATAGGAATAACAAAGGAAATGACTATAGTAGAGCATAATATTGCTAAAAGAAGGAAACCATAGGCTTTTTGCTTTTTAGATTAGAAATATTTTAACATTCTATGTATTAGTTATATGACCTTGAGTTAGTCCCTGACAATTTAAATCAGTAAATATTTGTTAGACACCTAGTATGAGCAAAGCACTATGCTGGTTAATAGGAATACAAAGGTAAAAGAACTTTGTTATCAAAGGGCTTGAATTCTATGAGGAGATATAGGGGATACATGTACACAAGAGAGAGAGACAGAGATAGAGAAGAGTGGGAAAAGGCAGGCAAAGGGGAAGGGAGAGGAAGGGAGGGAGGGAGAGAGTGCTAACAACTGGAGAGGATCTGCATCAAGAGAGACCTTGTGTAGAAGCTGATG
Source organism: Notamacropus eugenii (assembly GCF_028372415.1). Taxonomy (NCBI): domain Eukaryota; kingdom Metazoa; phylum Chordata; class Mammalia; order Diprotodontia; family Macropodidae; genus Notamacropus; species Notamacropus eugenii. The sequence continues at coordinate 393,650,454 of NC_092872.1, read as the reverse complement.
CCTGAACTATACTTTGAAGGTAACAGGAGATTTGAAGGGGGCAGAGGTGAAAATACAGGGAACCACCTGTACCAAGGCATAAAGGTAAGAGAAGGAACATTATGAGCCGTAATCAACAAGCAGGTCAATTGGATTGTGACAGAGTGTACATGAAGGGAAATAAGAAGAAATAATATTAAAAAAGTAGGTGGGAGGCATTTGATATAGAACTTTAAATACCAAGTTGGGGATTTCATATTTTATCCTAGAAGGCAATAGGAAACCATTGAAGTTCTTTTGAGTGGAGGGTGGAGGGTAATACGAGATATGGTCAGATCTTTTTTAGGAATATTTCTCCAAATAATTACTAATAAGAGAAATATAAATTAAAACAATTCTAAGACTTCCCCTCATACCCATCAAATCAACAACGATGGTAAAAGACAAAAAATAAACAGACAAATATGAAGGAGTTTCAAGATAGGTACATCAATATACTTTTGAGGAAGTTGCTAATTGGTCCAACCATTCTAGGCAAAATTTTGGAGTCACATGAGTGAAATCTGTAAAATATTCATATACTTCAACCCAGTAATTCCACTACTAGATACACACCCCAAGGAAGTAAAAAAAAATAGGAAGCTCATAGATATAATAATCATAACTGAACTCTATATAACACACACATATCTGTCCATTGATTAATAACTGAAAAAGATGGTGTTATATGAATGCAATGGAATTTTATTTTGTCCCATGAAAAATGAATAGAAGCAGAATTAAAAGAAATATAGAAGAAATTGTCTGGCTTAATGCAAAGTATACAAAGTAGAACCAGTAGACCAACATATACAATGACTACCACAATGCAGTCTATAACCTTAAAAAAGCAATAGAACTATGATGAATTGTAATGCACATATATATAATATAATGCATATATATATATATATATATATATATATATATATATATATATTATCAAATGCAGTTCCTGTGAGAGTTGGCTTTGAATAGATGATTTTGTCATTCCTATTCCAAAGGATTCAATGGAACAAGAAAAGTTTTAAGGAAAAATGACTGAGGAATTTAAAAGATAATCTATTTTAAAATGAAATAAAGCTAATAATATTTGTATAAGTTTTTTGAGGAAGGTATTTTGTAAGCTCTTAAGCTATATATAAATGTAAGCTACTATGATGATTCTTTGAAATATCATTACCCTTGAAGTTAATTAGCTCTCTAAATCTGTACTGAATATACATTCCTTTCTCTCTTTGTGTCATGTTATCTTCTCTTTGGCTAAGAAGACATAAGTCTATCTCCTAGCTATACACATAATCAGAGATCCCAAAAATAGATTCTAGGGAAAACAAACAAAAGGGAGAGTGAAATATAGAGGCAGCATTCAGACAATATTGGATGAGAGGAAAGAAGGAAAAATCTGATACCAAATCATTACTTTTTTCCCCTTCTTCCTGTAAAGTTCTACTTTGATGCCCAGCATGGACGTGACCTTGATTCTTGAATGTTATATCAGTAAAGCCTGAGCTCTGTCAACTCCTGCCAAGCTAGAAAATCTGTAAGTTTGAGTATAGCATCTGTTGTCTTGGGCCCACCACAACTAGGTTTGGAGAGGCTTATCAAACTTAGAAAAGTTTGCCTGGCAAATCTCTCTCTCTCTCTGTCTCTCTCTCTCTCAGTTTCTGTCTCTCTTTCTGTCTGTCTCTGTCTCTCTTTCTGTCTGTCTCTGTCTCTCTGTCTCTCTCTCTATCTCTCTATCTCTGTGTTTCTCTTTCTCTCTCTTTTTCTTTCTCTGTCTCTTTCCCTTTCTCACTCTCCTCCATCCCCCCCCCCCCCCCATAAGCACAGGACCTCATAAAACCATATATTAAGGAGGGAGGAAGTCAATCTCTGTCATTGGAGAAACTGACCAAACTGATAAAATGTCAGATGTTATAAAGTATTTAAACATTTTCCATTCACCCGAACTTTTGGTCCTCCAGTTTCTTTGAGGGCTCTCTCACATAAGGCAATATTGAGGTATATGATTTATTTCACCAGAAAACATTCCAGGATTCCAACACGGGATCATTCATACATGTAAGCAGAGTGAGCATTACATGATTTGAAACCCAAAAAAGAAAAAAAGGCCAATATGTTCCTAAAGTATCTCCCCTCATACAGTGCTTGATGTCATCATTAGAATTATTCCTTTGTGTAAAGGTACTAGCCATAGAAGGCCCTTGTTAAAAGGAAAATTTTTCTATATTCCCTTTGACCCAGAGATTCCACTGTAATAACTAAGTAATAAAGCTAGTCAAACAATAAATAAACATGCATTATTTACTGACTGATATATCACTTCAAAGTTTGCAAAGTGCCTTATAAATGTTATGTCATTTGATTATTACATCTACCCTGAGAATTAGATGTTATTATCATGCCCATATTACAGATCAGGAAACTGAGCCATGCATAAGTGACTTGCTCAGGATCACACAGCAAATATCTACAGCTGTCTTTGAACTTAACTGTTCCTGACCCCAGGCCCACTGCTTTATCCACTGTGACAGCTATAGGTCACCTACCTGCCTCTTCAATAATAAAAAGAAAGGCCCCATATACATCCATCTATTTATAGCGGCCCATTTTGTAGTAGCAAAGAACTGGAAACAAAACAGATGTTCAAAACTCTCTTACTTCAGATTTTATATTGGGACCAAATAAGATACTTGCAAGACATTGAACAATTAACAAAAGGAAGCTAACTTTGTATTAACTCAGCAAGGATATGCAACAAGGTCATAGTGAATAGCTCTTAATTTTTCTGGATGTGGCCCCTGTCATTTCTACATGGAAACACATCTAGTTATATCATGAAGGATTATGATCTTAAACATTTTATGCCCTAGGTGACCAGAAAGCTCTGACAGAGAAACAGGAGCCAATTGGGTCCCAAGACTGTTTAGGGGAAACCATTCCTACTATTTCAGCATCTATGTGCTACAGAGGATAGAGGGCAGGACCTAGAAGTCAGGAAACTTCATCTTCCTGGGTTCAAATAGCCCTCAGAAACTTACGAAACTGTGTGACCCTGGGGCAAGTCACTTAACTTGGTTTGCCTCAAGTCATTTAATCCAGTTTGCCTCAGTTTCCTCATCTATAAAGTGAGCTGGAGAAGGAAATGGCAAACCAGTTTAGTATCTTTGCCAAGAAAATTCCAAATAGGGTCACGGAAAATCAGATGTGACTAAAATAACTGAACAACAACATTCTTATTGTAGAAGGAAAGGAGGAGGGAAAAGTTTAACCCATTTTGTGGTGAAATGCTGGTAGATATTAGTCCTGTCATACTCCTAAACAAATTGTAGTGCATGAGCATAATAGACTTACTTAGGTGCAAGAAATGATGAATGTGATGGACACAGAATAGCTTGGGCAGATATGAATTGATGCAAAGTTAAGGAAGCAGTACCAGAAAATTACTATACACCATGACTACAATGAAATGGAAAGAAAAAATAATAACAAAGCATTTGAAACTGAATGTAATGAAATTATAAAGAACAAGTTTCACATCAAAGAAGAAATACAAAATGGCACCTACCCCTGCTTTTTAAAAAATTGGGCACTATGGGTGTAGACTACTGTATATAATGCCAGACTTATACAATGTTTTGTTGAATTTTGATGGACTTTTCCCTTCTCTTTTCATTCCACCTTGTTATGGGGGGGGGGGGGAATGACTGAGAATGGGTAGGGGTGGTAGAGGAAAAAAATTGAAAATGTAGGTGATATAAAAACAAAAAGTGTCAAAATTATTATAATAAATAATTGTAAGACTTTCTTTTTAAGGGTTATCACAATAATATTCACTGACATGTATTACTTTATGAGAATAACTTCTATTACTTTGTAGGAACCTGAGGAGTTCATACAAAGGATTAGTAAGTTTTTGTGGAAAAGTCGGACATCAAGCAGTCCTCTAGAAAGAAAAGGCCAGTCCAGATGGGGTTCCGTGACTGTGGGTTCTACCCTACATGAAGGTAGAAATGAAGCAGAGAAGAGAGAGAAGATCAAGAAGCAAATTCTTGCTTTACAGTTTTCCCTAAGGCCATAGAGTCTTAAAGCCATAAAATTTTAAAGTGGAAGACTCCTTGGAGATCATCTGATTCAACATTCTCATTTTTCAGATAAGAAAACTACGGCCCATGAAGGTAGTGGTTTGCTCATGGGTACACAAGATTTTAGTGGCAGAGCCAGGGCTAAAATGCATATTGACTCCCAATGAATGTCTCTTTCCACTGCTCCATTCTGCCCTCCTACTGACCTCTTTTCCTGCATTCTTCTCTCATTCTGCTCCATCCTGCATTCTACTACCAGATTAGCCAAGAGACAGCTCTGGTCAGGTAGACCTGAGTTTGAATCCCACCTCGGATACTTACTAACCAAGATAGTTATGAAGACTCAGCATCTTCATCCAAAAAATGAGAAATATAATGACATTTCCCTTTCAGGGTTGTTGTGAAAGTCAAAGGAGACCTTGCGTATAAAGTGCTTTGCAAACATAAAAGTACTAAATAGATATTAGATATTCCTGGAGTCAGGAAGACTTGAGTTCAAATCTAGCCTCAGACACTTACTAGTTGTGAGACTATAGGCAAGTCACTTAACCTCTGTTTTCCTCAGTTTCCTTATCTATAAAAATGTGAAAATAATAGCACCTACCTCCTTGAGTTGTTGTGAGGATCAAATGAGACATTGTAAAAAGTGCTTTGCACACTGCCTGGTACGCAGTAAGCGCTGTAGAAATGTTACCTATTATTCTTAATTCACAATTTTTATCATGTCACTTTCCTCATATTCTGCATCCAGGTACAACAATTTTATAGTAGTAATATGAGGTTCAGATATGTTAAGTACTTTGTAAACTTTAGAGAACTGCATAATGTAAGTTGTTATTATTTTATGAGTAGGCAGTGAGTTCCTCATTACCAAAAGGCAAAAACAGAGCACTATCTGGGAGTTATTTCCATTCCCACAAGCGCTCACGTTCTTCCTGAAAACAACTGCATCCTGGTCCTTTCAGATTCTTTACAAGGACAAAAGCTTTGGGAATTTATCCATCCCATAAACAACATCAAACACCTGTGATTTAATTACAGTAATTCCCTTAACCTGAATGTTGCAAGTTTTAAGGAGTTGCTTAAGGTGATTAGATGACTTATCTTGGGATCTGAACCCAGATCTTCCCTTACTCCCAGAAGACTCTTTCCACTAAGCCCAAATGCATGAGAGGAAACATGATGCCTTCCTATCAACAAGCTTTGTCACCAAGGTACAGCCATGCATATTAAACTGCTAAAGTTCTAGGGCAAAAGGGGTAGAGTGGTAGATGAGCATTAGTAAGGAAAAGTCCTTACTAATCTTACACTTAATACACACATCTAAGCAGGGTTGGCACTTTCTACTTCTGCCGGACAGCCTCCTTACTGACTTAATAGAAAGCAGGAAACCTAGAAGCAAAGAAAGGCTTTATAGGCTTGTGAAGATACATCAGGGAATAAATAAATGTCACTATTGTATATGGGCAGAAATAACAGATAAATAAAATCTAATTCCCTAAGGTATAAGAAAATGCAACTCTTGGCCTCTCCACTAGAGTTACTCTTTAAAGGGCAAAAAGTATGAATCAAGAGTTTTTCTTTGGTGATGCATCCCAGGATCATGTTGTCAGCTAACCTGTTAATAGGTTATTTCTCCTTAGCTCACAGTCAAAACAGAAAGGCCTGGAGAATATTCAATGAACTGAATCCCCACTGCTGTCTCTTACAATCTTTATACAAAGAGAGAAAACAGTTTTGTTGGTTTCCCTTGATAGTGCACAAGCCTCCCCAGAGAGGACATCCTAGGCAGCTAAGAGAACTACTTCTAAATATCTCTCTCCAGTTTTTTTTGGACTTCCAGCTGGGGCTCTGCTTTTACCTTTGGAGCCAAGGGAGTGGGAGCTGCTCCCCTTTCAGGCTGCCCAGAAGGTATACCATCCCAAGAGGCAGACAGTTTCAGAACCAGGCCCTTGAAGTAGATATCTATTTTCATCCCAGCCAAAAAAAAAAATCCAGGGAGAAGCATAGCAGTATCACCTACAGTTGTTGGATGACAGAGAGAAAATCTTGTCATATGTTCATCATGAGCCTGGTAATGAAAATAACACAGGGCAGCTTAATGGAAATCAGTATACTGGTCTAAAATGAATTTTTACTTTGCTATTTTGTTTTAATAGATTGTTCTCAAATGTTTTATAAACAAGGAGTTACAGAGGAGAAGTGGTATAAAGGACATCATTCAGGAAATGTTTAAATAAAAAACAGGCTACTCACCTGTAAGAATGAGGGGTGACCAATACACAACTTATATGTTTCATTGCTATCTCCGAAGTCGAGAAAATAAGGTAAGCTTCTTGTACATTGGGCAGATACCTTGTTATGATGAATTTATGGGAGGAAGATACAGAGAAGAGTCACATAGGATGGGCAGGCATGAATGAATTGTAAGCTACATCGCTGGAAGTAGTGACTACATAAATAAGATCACAGATGTTCATAAATACATTGTATTAATATAACAGTTTTCAGGAAACATCCTTTTATTTTTATTTATTTTATTTTATTTATTTATATTTATTTATTCTCATCAATACCATTTTATAAGGTCATAGGACTTCAAGAATGATGCAAAAAAGTGTGCCAATTCTTGTGCTTTTTTAGCCTGTAGAAGATGAAAGATAGATGAATAGATAGGTAGATAAATACATGTATCTAAAATATATAAATATGTATTTGTTTTATATACATACATATATGGGGAGGAAATACATTGGTGGTATGGTTGATTGAATCATAAGGAGTATCTTGGGATGGGGGAAGAGCTGTATAGAATTTCTGAAGCCTGATGATTATTAGAAACGTTGCACAGTCACAGAATCATTGAAAAATTACAGACTTAGAGAGAGAAAAAGAATCTTTGAAATCATTTAGTTCAGTTCCCACGTGCTATATTGTTGTTGTGTTCATCCTTCTCAAAATGAAACCTAGAGAGGATAACTTACTCAACATCACAAAGCTTGTTAATATCAGCCCTAGAACTAAAACCCTGATTTCCTGGTTCCTAGTTCAGTGATCCTTCTGCTACATTACATTGTCTTCTCCATTTATATTGCATCTTTCTGAAATAAGCTCCAAGTACCTAAAGCCACAATTCTTTGGCATCTACAAGATGCCCCTTGAGTGCATGGGGAGCTCTGATGCAGTCCAGTTGCCAGATTGGGACACCCACTTCCATGTTCTGTGTCAGTATCTCCAATGGGGATAATGCTGAAATATACCTCACTGGTAAATGTGTGCTGTTTGTTGGTGGATTACTCCTGAATTCCACTTGTACTGGCTAGATAAAGGATCCATCATGAAAACTTCTGCTGGAGGGAATGTTGTATGCATGATCACAGGTGTGAAAACAGTTAAGAAAAGTGGTGGCAGCACTAACCCCCTCAGCAGACCAAGCACAGTGTTGCCATTTGGAAATTCACAATCCTCTTGGCTTATTCCCCATCTATTCTCTCTCAGGTTGGGATGGAAATAATGTTCCAGTTCAGAGTGTCAATAGCACCACAGCAGAAGGGTTGGCGTAGGTAATGAGTTTATTTTGACTGCCCAAGGTCAGATATTTAACAATATTCCAAAGTTTAAGTATTGTACACTGAACGCTATTTTTGCTCCTCACTTGAAAGCCTCACAGCTGCTAATATTTACAGAAATAGAAAGCAATTACAGTTTGCTGCCACAGGAGGAACTTAAATAATTTAGCACTCATAATGCTTCTGATTCTTTTCATGCCTTCTTTTCTCTAAAACCAGCTGCTTCATGCTCTCAGACAGAGTTCTCTACATTCAGAAAGTGGAACTGGCCAGATGTGTAATGCACAGTTTTTGCTGTCCCCCAACTGGAAGGCCCAAGATTTGTTGCAGAGGGCAGTTCTCTCACATTTATCCTTCACTTCTGGTAAGAGCCCCATCTCCTTTCTTGCCAGTGTTGGAACTTGGGAGCCATCTGCCCTGGCTTCATCTGGACAAACTGGCATATATGCAGAGGGTCATAATGTGATTTCACTAATTAAACTAATTTACTTCACAAATCATTTTCATATCATGAAAGAGGGAGGTGGAGAGTCAAAGGAGAGGGCATTAACTGAACAAGCTTTACACACAGTAAACTGAGAAGTGTTATGTTTTAAATGCTCCTGGAATCTTTTGAACTGGTCTGAGAGCTTCTTGTTGAGATTTAGTGGATAATCCAACAATTTCTTAACAGAGTCAACAAATTGATGTGTGTGTGTGTATGCATGTGTGTATGTGTGTAATCATTTTGAGCTGGAGTGTGGATTGGAATGTTTCTGATAACAGGCCCTACACAGCATATCTGATAATAGTTTAGTTTTTTTTAAAGTCAGGAGAATTAGCTTTCATCTGATCTGGTATAGTAGAAGGGCATAATCAGAAGACCTGGGTTCAAATCCTGGCTCTGCCACTTATTCCCTGACTGGTGCTAGGCAGATTACTTTACCAGTTGGGGTCTCAGTTTCCTCATCTGTAAAATCAAGGAGCTGATCAAAACTGCTTCTCTGATCCCTCATGGCTCATAATCTATGACACTGTGTCCCTATGTTCTTCTAGTTTCCTTCCAGTTCTAAAACCATGATCCTGAAATCCTAATACCAAATATTTCAGGGGTTTCTGGCCACTCTGGCCCTAACCTTTTGGTTTTTTCCTTCTCTTCTGCTTCTTTTTGTCCCCTCCCCATAGCCATGTATATTTCTAATGCACTGCATCTTATCTATTCATGCTGCATACATGGAGAAGGCAGCTTTGCTATGCCGGTCAAATGCTTCTCCTTGTATATTAAACATTCAGGGCTTATTTCTGTTGCAAGAAAGGATTGATTGCTAGAAATAGTCTTCTGCCAGGGGTGCATGTTAACAGCTTCTCCTATTATATCCTTCTGTGGAATCTAACTTCTAAGTCTGGATACATGTTGACTTGCCTCTTGGACTATATAGGAGCAGACATGGAAAATAATAACAATAATAATGATAACTGATTGACAGAACTTAAAAGGCACCGAACTGCCTTGCAATATGACATAGATCGGCAGAATTGGAAATGTGAATCTAAGGCCAATGTTTGGCTAGCTTGTGGGAGGGGAACTTGCTAATAAAGGAAGGGATAATCTTTCTATTTTTATTGTCTTTTATTGAAATTTCCATTGAGAATCCATGAAATTTATGCCACAGTGTTATATTCAGTAATACAAACTTGCATTTGTATATCACTTCTACATCTTTAAAGGTTATATGGATTTCAAGTTGGAAGATGATTAGAGATAATTGATCCCAAACCCCTAATCTTGCTAATGGAGAAAAATAACACACTGAGAGGCTAAATAACTTGCCCAAGATCACACAAGGAGTAAGCAGCAGAGCTAGGACTGAACCCCAGGTTTTCTGACTCCAAAACCCTTGCTATTTCCACTATACAACACTATCTTTATTGCTTCATTTGTCATAGCATGAAAGGAAGTTTTTGCTTCATGCAAAAGTTAATTATCTTGCTGACCTATCTAGAACAGCTACAGATCTAGGCGCTTTTCTTATACATCTTGGAAGAAGCAGCATGGAGTAGTGAATAGGGAAGAAGTAGGGAACCTGTGGCCTTGAGGCCACATATGACCTTCTAGGTGTTTGGGTACAGCCTTTTAACTGAGTCAACGTTTTACAGAATAAACCTTTCAAAGGGCTGCTCTTGAGGACCTAGAGGGCCACATGTGGCCTTGAGGTCACTGGTTTCCCATCCCTGCAACAGAGTATAGGACTTAGAGTCAAAAGAGCCAAAGTTCAAATCCTACTTCTAATACCTAATAGCTGTGTGACCCTAGAGAAGTCACCTAACCTCTTTAAGTTCCAAGTTTCTCATCTGTAAAATGAGGAACCAGATTGAATTAGATAACCTCTGATTCCCATCTACCTTTAAAGCTATGATCCTATGTGATCAATGACCTACTTGAACTAGAAATGGTGACAGAAGCATATGGGTAGCCCAGGGCAGCCATGTCAAATTTGGCATATACTCTGACATACTATCTAGCATTTGAGGTCTCCATGGGGATTTATAACCACCATCTACAACAATGAGTAGTTATCAGATTATACTATGGGGTCTCCAAGGAAGAGAGCCTAACCCCTCCACAGCATAGCTGAATATAAGTCAAAGCATGTAGTAGGTGCCCAAAAAATGTTAGTTAACATGAATTGAATTAATACAGATGAATTGGATAGTAAGCTCTTGCCAAAAATACTGGAACTGACTAAAGCAAGCAGATACATAGATAGACGGAGATTTAGAGAATCATGATTTTCCCTACCTTAGTGGCCTTCTAAGAAGGGAGAATGTACAGACATTGAACAAGGAAGCCCCTGAGAAAGGTTCTCGTTGGAAAGAGCTGGAACAGAAGCAGATTCTGAAATGGGGAGTAAGGTCTGTTGGAGACAGATCTCCCCCTGCATGTATGCACACTACCGGGAACAGAGTTCTTCAAAGGCACAATTCTATTTCATGGTGTTGTAGAAAGAACACAATATTTAGGATCAGAAGACCTAGTTTTGAATCCCACCTATGTTAATTACTATCTATGTGGACTGAAGCAAATCATTTAATCTCTCTGAGCTTCAGTTTATTAATATATAAAATACTAGATGATCCCTGAGATCTCTCAACTCTAAAATCCTATGGTCCTATTTAACAAACCTACATGATAGATACAGCAGGTATCTCCCTTTTTTCAAAATGGGGAAAGAAGTGGATGATTTTTTTGTAGGTTTATTTAATGACAGAAGTGAGACAAGAATCCATGTTTCTGAACTAAGTTCAGCACTCTTTCAACTCCATTGTCATACACATCCAGTAAAAATCTTTTAACTAACTTTTTTTTTTAAATCAGGTTCAAGGAGTAGTGGGAAAATGCTTTCCTCAGAACCACTTAGATGAAATACAAATGACATAAAACTCCTTTTTATTACATGTATACATTTAATGGCATGTGATATCAATCACAATAACAATTCAAGGTAAACCCATTTACTGTCATACAAGTCATAATTATACGACCCCAAGAGAGAAAATTGTATTAAAAATAATAGTTATTCCACTTACCTCATTCTGGACTGACATCCTTTTGCATGTGTAATCCAAGTTTCAAATAAAACATTTGGCATGCTGCTACATTGGTATGATTCGAAATGGGTGGAGAGAATGGTTGCTTTCTGCATACCTGAATGAGTGATGGAGTTTGAGAAACTTTGGAGTGCAGAGATATGCACAATTGCATACTCTTTTCAGGGAGAGGCCCAAGGAAAATGAGAAAAGACTTTAGAATGGATATATGTAGAAGGAAAATCAACTCTTCGATAAGTTGTTAATTTACAACTTGCCTCCTTAGAGATTTCAGGAAATTTCCTCTTGGGTAAGATTTTGACCTCTCCCTTGGTTAAACAGAGATATCTTGCTCTCAACATGAGAATTTATCTATTCTGTATATTTTCTGGCATACAGTATAACTTATCTGCTTTCTTGGATAGATGGGTTTGCTTACTTTTTATTCACTATCGATTATCTTTTGTGTAATTAGCGTTTGGTGAGAATGAGTCAAACTTGTGGATATAGGCTTCAGGTGCCTCTTCTCTTTCAAGGGATAGGGACCAGGAAAGCAGCTTAAACCTAAAAAAAAAAAGTTCATTCTCCTTGACCAGCAATATTTAGGGGGACAGTCTGGTATCCCTCTTTCTCAGAGAAGAACAGTGCAACCAGCCTTATGGCCCCTGCTCCTGTAACCCTCAAGGCAGGAAACAAAGCCTCACTTGGAAAGGAACAATCAAGATCTCCCTGAAAGCCACATTTATCTATGTAGATATACATACAACCTGCATGGAGAACACATACCTTACATATATACTATATATATAGCATACTATACTTTTCGGTTTCCCTTCCCTTTCCTTCCTCCTAATTCACTAGTTATGTCTCCATGGATATTTATTGAACATAGCTTTGCTCTAGGCTCTATTGGGGATAGAAGGTAACACAATACATAGTTCTTACTCTTAAGGGATTTAGAACTTTCTGGACTAGGAGAATTGGGTTATGGGAGACCTGTGCATGTTGAAGGCACATTTAGAAGGTGTCAAAAAAAAATGAAATTGGAAAGGCTAAAAACAATGAGTAATAATCCAAGGAAGAAATTTCCAAAAAAAAAGCAAGAAGGAGTAGGTAGGAGAGCACAGGTTAACCTGAACCTTTAATTCACCTGACTGAAACACAACTAAACAACGAGCAGGTTACACATACTCTGTCACCTTAGGCAAGCAGAGGTGAAATCTAGTATCCAGTTATTTGCAGATAAAATATGCAGCCTGTCTTAGAAAATATAACTCCCCTTCTAAAATGTTTCATACATATTCATTGCCTCCTATGAAATGAATTCTACAATCAAAAACATGCCCTGCCCTTAGCTCTTGAGAAACATTTGACATTTTTGTAGTAAATAAATATTTCAAAGATAAACAACTTTAATAATCAGATTGCAAATGTATCAAAATTCTTCAAAAACTTGAATTGTAGACTCTCAAAAAAATATTTTAAACCAGTATCTTTTTAGCTGTATCCCTAAAATGATCCTCTGCTTTCTTTATGCCCTTTCTTCTCTGTGTCTCTCTCTGTCTGCCTCTGCCTCTCTCGAACTTATCCCTACCATACACAAACATTTTTCTTTTATTACAAAAGCCCTGACATTTCAGTATCCCTTAGTTATGGGTTATCATAGCTGCCTCAAGATGCTAAGAAGCCTGAATGACAACCATGGCCAACAATTTGGTTTCAATACTTTCTGCAAATTTCAGATCCTAGATCAGAGCAAACTTATTTGGCCTGCTGCCCCCTTTTAAAAAATTTACTCAGTGCCCCCCTTGGAAATATACTTTCCTTAACCCTTTAATTTTTTAAACAGATGTCATTTCAAAAAATATATAAAATATTTTTAAATGATGCCTCTTAAATTTAATAATTTATTGTAAATTTGTACAGTTTTTCCGGAATTGAAATTCTGATGATGCAATATTGCATCATGTAATGGTATAGTATCATGCTATAAACAGTCATTACACACACATATTCCTGCCAATGCATGTTTAACTTCTAGGCAACACATGGCCTGCTCACCTGCCAACACTTGCTTGTTGAGACCTGTCAGTGAACTTGACCACTGATCGGTTATAGCTTGCAGTTTGGGTACTTATTTGGAAAATAACATAAGTACTCTGATTTTAACTCTATTACACAACAGATATGTGTGTTACACATATGTGTGTACAACATTACACATATGAAGACTTTTTCAAAATTTTGTCTTCTCCTCTTTCCTTATGCTTCCACTGCCCTCTTATTTTTATTCAACATCTCCCCAGTTGCCTCTGAGGCTACAACCACCCCCCTGGATCATTCTGGTGCCCCCAGGTGATGATATCACCCACTTTGGAAACCTATATCTAGAAGTTCATGCCATAGAATCACTTGGTTGGTCTTTCTCTACTGGACTGATATTTCTGGAATTATTTTTTCAGGACAGGAATCGGTGCCATCTTTAAAGATACCTGACAAGGACTACAAGTCCCCTACTTTAGGCCTTTGAACCAAATCAAACACTCAGCGCTTCCCCATAGATTTCCAAATATAATAGCCTCTTCAAAACCTACCCTGTACAATCCATTTCTAAGGAGCCTAGGGAAAGTCTTAGTTGTAAACTTTCATTGAAAACTGTTGCTAAATCAGCACCAAGCACTGTCTCTAGATTTTTAATGATTAACTGCATCCACTTCATAAAGTATTCAATCACAACATTGTCTGGCATTTATTCCTTGCTTAAGAACATCTCTTGGGGAGTGACAAAGCAAACACAATTTTAGACACTATCTCCTTTTATAAAAGAAAAGGTATCTAAGCAATCAAATACAATATTCACACTGAATTCATTTTCAAAGCAACCTGAGTGTCTCAAAACACATTCTGCAAAGAGAATTAAGATTCTTACTGTAGGAATGTGAACTGAGAACTGAAGTTGTAATTTCATTGGTACAGGGAACTCCCTGGTGAGAAAACCTGCTCAACCAATGAAGATTAGCCCCTTCTTAAGAACTTATAATTAGAGAGCTGCCTAGATCAAGAAGTTAAGTGACTTGCCCATAGTCACACATCCAGCCAGAAGCAGAGGTTGAACGCAGACCTTCCTAGCTTCAAGGACAGCTCTTTAGCTTAATGTTAGAGATGGGGAAGAACAATCAGCAAATTCATCAAGTATAAAGTCCAAAACTTACGTACCACTTCCTAATCAGTAGGTGGGGGAAATGGCTGGTGGTAGGGAGACAATTTAGAACTCAAAGGTAAAAATTAATGTTAATGTTTTTTAAATTTCAAAACTTAAAGAATAGTATATTGACTGAGTTTTATTCCTTTGCTAGAAATGTTACATTTGTAAATTCAAACCCATTTGTTAATGGGTTTTAAGGACTTTTAGTCCAAGTACAACTCTCTAAACTGATCAATTAGTTGTTTTATTTGAAATAAATAGGATAATTCATGAATTTGCTAATTGCTCTCCCCTGTTGCACATGAACAATACTTAGTCTTTAACCACAACATCTGTTTTTGATTCAAAACACAATTGCTGATTACTTAGCTAACAGAGTTGTACCTTGATTAAGAGCCATTCATAACAATTAATAATGGAGCTATGTATGCATTAACTCAAGCACACCTGAATTTCACAAATGTTGCACTTCATCACCAGGATGTCAAGGTGATGCTAGACCAGTAGAGATCTCATCTTAGCAATATATTGCAAATTAATATCTAAAAACATGAAAATCATGGCAGAGGCTAAAAGAACATCAACAAAAGGCAAGGATGAAATTTCCAACAGATGTTGACCTCTGCAGCCTATGATTGATTTGGACCTTTCTCTTACAAGATAGGGAAAAGGTCCATTAATATTGTAAGCTAATCAAGGCAGCTCATCAATTGGGATATCTGCTGGTCTGACAGCAACAAAAGGAAAAATTCACATCTAGATGCTGTCATATAGTACCAATGGATTTCCAACACACCATCTCACACAAGCCCATCAATTATATAAACTCTCAGCAAGTGCAAATAAAACAATAAAAAAGAAAAGGTCATCATATAACAGCAAAACATGTCAGGAAAAACAGCTGCAAGTGTCAGCCAATGCATGATCCAATCTAAAGTTGAAAATATCAGGAGAGATAAAGATTTCAGTAGGCTTTAAATTTAGCTCAATGTATCCCCCTTGTCAACCACTTAAATGGAACAACACCTACCAAAAATAGTAATGCATTAAAACTTTTAGCAGAACATGTCTAATAAGGGCTCCTATCACCCACTTGAAGACACTAAGTTATGGAGTTTAAATATTGTTCTATAGAGAATAACATATTTTTGAAGGCAAAAATCAAACCACATCCAAGATGCACACGTGTTGACTGCATTACTGAGGGGAGAAATAAAAATTCGCTATGAATGTTGGATCTTGCATAAAATTATCATAATGGCCTAAATTGAGGGTGATTAGAATGATTTGAGCTATCCCTCCCCACATCAATAGACTAGTGAAAATTGCAGAGGTCAGTTTCAAAGATCAGTCCATTAAATTTGCAAGTAATGTTTGACTAGAAAGCAAGTCATCATATGGAGTTGGGGAATAAAGGAATGCTATTTCTATGGGCCATATTGGATAAATATAATACTAAATATAAGTTTTGGCTGACAGTGTTAAAAATTGTCCTCTCTCCTAATTGCCCAAACATACCTTGTTTATGGAATGTGTTCCTCAATGTTTATGTTACCAAATAGTTTGTTGTTAAGTGATACCTTTAAAAATAAATTGATTATATGTTAAATGTCCTAAGTTTCATGCGATCATAAGTTAAAAGCTGGAAGAAAATTCAGTAACTATTTAATCCAAGTGTTCTTAATCTAAGGTCCACATTTTTTACAATATTTTGATTACAGTGTTTCAATATAATTGGTTTGCTTTGTAATCCTATTAATCTGAGGAGTTCATAGGCTTCACCAGACTGTCAAAGGGATATGTATGACATAGAAAGGGTTTAGTATCCCTGATGTAACTCACCGCATCGCATTTTATAGTTGAGGAAACTAGGCTGAGAGATATTAATTGACGTATTCAAGGTTACACATGTAATAAATGGTAGAGGCAGGATTTTAACATGTGTCCTCTGGTTCCAAATTCAGTAGTCTTTTCACTGCACCACAATGCTGAATGCTTTGTGAAATACATGAACATTTAGGATGTGGATGCCTAGTTTCATAAGTAGATATGAGATCTCATTAAAACAGCAATCTCTCTGCTAATACAGATTGCAACTTCTCCATATCCAAAGTGAATAAAAACTGGGTTTTCTTACAGTGGGACAAAATACCCATACAACCACTGTTTTTCCTCACCCCATCTATCCAGTCTCTGAAGGAATAATAATTTGTTGCATTAACCCACTACTGGCAGGTCTATTTATAAATCTTGACAAATATATTTTGATCTTCCCCTTCTCATAACAAAATGGACCCTCTACCTCAGCCATCCCCAGAACTTAGAAATAAAGTCCAATTTGTAATAGTAGTAGATTACTACTAAATAGTAGTACAATGAGTTCTTAAATCCTGAGAGCTTCTTACTATCTGTCTCATATTTTCAGATCCAGCCAGATGCAAAAGGGCAAGTAATTACACAAATACCAGGGAGACCTTACACACAGTTGTAAAAATTAATTGTAAGTTCCTTACAGGGAGGTGTCACATTTCCTCCTTCTGTATTTGCTCAACAATACCCCTAGGAACCTGAACACAGTGGTAGTTAGTCAATGCTGTAAAAAATTCTATGACTCATTTGAAATAGTTCTTACTGACAATGTCCATCTCAGAAGTTAGAAAACAACTCAGTTGAAATTCGGCTAAAACGTACTTTGAGAAAAGAAACTGTCTTATTCATCAGTTCTACTAGAGGAAGATGCACATAGTAGGGCGTCAATAAATGTTTGTTGGATTGAATTGAATAAAATTGGGGAAAATAGATGAAACTGTGGGTACTCTTAGGATAGTACCATCAAAACAAATATAAATATATGTGTTTAAACATCTGAAAGTTTTATTCATATTAAACTGATACTTTCAGTATACAAAATCTACAGAGTTTATGTGTAGGCTCCCAAGGAAGAAAAATTAGCTTTATTCTTAAGAATCTAGGAAGATGTAATTTTAGATGTACTGAAGTTTCCCTTCATATTCCCCCTCCCAAAAAAAATACTCAGATATTAAATGGAAATTCCACTACTAGGGACTCATTTTCTGTGAGATTCACTTTCTCCTTATAGTCTTTGCCATAATATCTTGGGGAAAGTGTTGACTTTTGATTCTAACTCTGCTAATGAGTAATTGTGGGATATCAGTTGAGTCACGTTACCTTTCTGCACCTCAGTTTCCACATTGTTAAAATGAGATCATTGGACTAGATCTTTTCTGAAGTTCTTTCTAGCTCTGTCCTCTCATGATCTATGGTTCTGGGAGAGGTATCACATTAATTTCCTTTCCCCATAGTGTGAATTGCAAATGACGAGATTATATTATATGAATACACACATACACACACACACACACACACACACACACACACACACACACATATATATATATATATATATATATATATATATACATATGTATATGTGTATATATGTGTATATATGAGTTTAGAGAAAAGGGAGCAATTAACCTTTTTTGTGCCATGAGCAATTTTGGCAATCCAATGAAGACTAGAGACCCCTTCTCAGAATATATTTTTTTTTAAATCCATGAAATAAAATACATGGGGATATAAAGGAAACTAGTTATACTAAAACATAGTTATCAAGATTCTTTTAAACCAAGCTCCTTAACCCTAGATTAAGAAGAACCCCTGATCAAAAAGAGATAAAAAAGGCTACAGGATATGGATGAAAGGAGCACAAAAAGCAAACCACTTCTCAATTTTTGAACTATTCCATATATATCATCAGCAACCCTGCTTAAAATAAAACAATAAATTTTATAAATGGTAATATTTACAGCCCAGAGAACTTCCATACACATGTCATATTACCCAGATAATTATATTGGTTGGAACCTAAAGAGAACAGTTTGTTGTTATTATTTTCACTAGCAACTGCTCATATGGATCAGAGCTTTCAGAAAGATGAAAAGTCAAGGAAAAGAATTTCCCCTTTTCCCAAACTTCACACTTTCTCCAATCACTTCTTCTCCATTATTGCATGATTAAGGAGAGGAGGATAAAGCAGGAGAGAGAGCTTTTGGTTTACTTTATGGAGATGAGCCCTAGATCCATAGATTTATCCATTTTTACTCATTTTTATATAAAAAGTTCCTTTAAAATTGGAAAGAAAAAAAAACAGACCTATATGCCAGAGTCCTCCTCTCCACCCCATCCCCCGTCACATACATAAGCCCTCATCCAGTCAGCCAACAAATCTAAAAGTTTCATATTCATTGCTAGACTCCCTTCCAACAAATGGCTTACTTTTCAAGCAAGTACTCTTAGTTCCAGGTCAGTGTTGCTTTCACTATTGCAATATGACAAGCCCTGGCTAAAATCCATATTCAGTTAGACTAAAGAACAGGAAATAAAAAAAGAGTAAATGTATGCAAAGGTATTCCACTGGAAACTGCACAACGTAGTTATTAAAACACACACACACACACATACACACACACACACACACATACACAGACACCCAAAATAGCACATAGCTTGGGTCCAGAGGCATGCAACCTTATTCTAACCATAAGTGATGAGATAAGAGAATCAGCACACTAAGTCTATGTACTGAAATTTAATCAAACTAAAAACAGCGGTTGATTTGTCTCCAATAGAAAAGGGGGGAGTGTGTAATATCTTTAATATATGGATGGCTGGATAGAGTAAATGACTGTCACACAGGAGGTTTATCTGTAAACACTGCAGCAAGGCTGGGGGTTTTTACCACAATAAATGACTGGCTTCAGTCAAATGCTGCTAACAGGAAAGCCATGGCCCATAGGAGCAATTACCCATCTCTTGACTGAAACACAGAGCAATTACAACAAGCTCCCTGAGTATACCACAATACTTGATCGCTGGAGTATATGCTGCTAACAATAACAAAAACAAACAAACAATGATTTGGGGTTCCATTTTGCCATCCTCATCTTAAATTTCTCTAACTAGAATCCACCTCCAAAATAGAAGAGCACTGTCCAGATAGCACAGACTCAACAGAATCACGGACAAGGAGAGAACAGGTCTTCTAACGATAGACGTAAATGTGTTCTTTTTTCCTTCGCCTTCCAATCCTACCCTTACTGCATCCCTTTAGAATGTGAATTCATTCTGATTTTTCATAATCCTTTGTGCCTAGCTCTGGACTGAATAGATTTTACAGGAAAGTTTAAATATTCATTTCGGGTCTGATTTTTCTTTCTTTAGTATTTGGTACCTAATGAGAAACTGGTGACCCAAATAGGATAGAACTCTGATCCTAAAGAAAGGAAGAAAATTCTTGAAGGATAACACTGGAAAAATAATAAGCCTTTCCACTTCTTGAGAGAATAGTTCAATTGAATTCACTAGATTAACTCCAAAAATTAACATCTAAGACCACAGGAAGTAAAGAAAGATGGTAAATGGTTCAAGTTAACCCTTACTTCTGATGTAGTTGCCAAAAGTTATCTTCTCCCTGGGATCCCATGACAAGTTCCCAGGAACTTATATTGTATATGATATTCCTATACCGGATGGTCAGATAAGTGTGCTTCAAAATTCAAAATTAATGTCATTTGAATCCTATTTTCTTTCTCAGATCAGTGTAGTGAAAACATCCTACTTCCCCAAAGCAGGAGGAAACTTAACATAGTGAAAAGAGTATTTGACTTTGAGCTATAAGGTTCAGATGATCTGAGCTTGAGTCCCAATTTTGGTACTCACTGGCATAGCACAGGCTCTGAGGATCACTCTCAGACCTGGGGACTAACTAGTAGGCTAGACCCCTAAAGGTCATCCAATTTCTTGCCCCCCAAGATCCTAGGAGACTCTAAGAACTGTGGCAAGAGGGTGGGGAGTAGTTTTCTGATGCTGTAACTCAAAAGTACATCTTGGCGTGCTTTGTTCATTGATTATCAGCTATTATCAATTAGCCAGCCAGCCTGAATTAGCTTCTAAATAGGGATATTTACTAATGTGGTAAAGATAAGTTGCTACAAAACATCTCCCAAAAGTCTATAATGCACTCTCCCCCTTCATAAATACAAAGTCCAGGATAAAGGGAGGTAAAGCAAGCAGAGCACAGCTCCTGATTATTGTTGACCTTTTCCTTTCCTGCATGAGGGTACCTGTAAAAGTTCTCCTTAGACATAACAGAGCTTTTCTGCTGGCTTCTTTGTAGAGTTTTGAAACTGCCTTTCCTCAACGTCTCCAGTTTGTCTTTCACTCCCAAGATAGACACTGCTGTTGGTTACCATGATTCCAGAGACTCTGATAGAATGCCAATAAAAGAAATCCAAATCCTCTTCCTCTTCAAAGTTGACAAGGTCCTTCTTTAGTAGAGATAGGAAAGGGAGGTTCTGTTGCCTCTTCCCATTCCCCAAATGATTCCTTTCAAGACCTTGGCTGGAACTACTTTCTCCTTAATTGCCCCTGGAATCTCTTGAGTTCCTAATTGGT
Organism: Notamacropus eugenii; assembly: GCF_028372415.1. Classification (NCBI taxonomy): domain Eukaryota; kingdom Metazoa; phylum Chordata; class Mammalia; order Diprotodontia; family Macropodidae; genus Notamacropus; species Notamacropus eugenii. The sequence continues at coordinate 393,629,530 of NC_092872.1, read as the reverse complement.
CTGGTCTTTTGGACATAGTCCCTAGGGAGGGACCAAGTTTATTCAACCACACCAAAAACAACTCCCTCATAACCATTACTCTGTTTCAGATGATGAATTTCAAGGACTTCTCACACCTATTCTAACTCTCTGATGGACTGACTCAATGAAGATGTCTAGGCTTTGTTCAGACTTCATTCAGAATTGAGTGACTGATTCATGTCAAGCAAAGTCAACACACCTTTGTTCATGTATCATTATCTGCCAGGCACTGTGCTAAGTCCTGGGGATAAAATACAAGAAAAAAGAAAGGCAGTCCCTGCCCGTAAGAAGTTTACATTCTTATGGGGGGAAGCAAACATAAAATGGAGCTGACTATGGGGGAAGAACTTAGAGTTTTGTGGTATTTTTCTTTTATCCGTTTGTTTTCTCTCATGGTAGGGATCTAACAAAGCCATGTAGGCTAATTTTGCCCTTACTCCTCTGAGCATGTTTCTCCTTGTACTATTCATGATAACCAAAGATTGATATTCTAACATATACAAGGTCATTGAACATCAAGTGTCATATTAGCTCTGAGGTGCTTATATCCTATATGTACATTCAGAAAACAGAATGACAACTTCCATAGATCTATGAAAGTGAAACTTTATCATATTTACCATGACTATAAGCACTATCAACATCTCTTTTATTTCTTTTGTTCTTTTAACTTTCCTATTTTATCCCTTCTCTCTGCTTGGTAATTCAAGATTTGAGATTAGATAGCAGAACTAGATACAAAGAATTCTGGAAGGTATGATAACACTCTCTCCCTGACCCAAAACTGACTATACCATTTCAACCAAGGTTACCCATTCTCAGTTTCCATGTGGTCTTTGTCATCATAGATCAGAAACTAATGTCCTTAATAAGTCTAATAGTTTCTATTTTTGGCTAAACCCAGGCAATGTACTTTTAATTTCTATCAAACTTGTTATGAGTAACTCTTTGAAAATAAATAACAACAGAGAAGATAGAATGTCTTTTTCAAGACACAATCTACTGAAAAGTTTTTCAACTGCGATATTAGTACTTCAGATATTGAAATAACCACCTGGCAGAGACTGATAAAAAAAAATGCTCTGTTGATTTTTAAAAGGTCAAATACCCTTGATGGTATGAGATATCTAGAAAGTACAACAGTGAACCAAATTCTTTAGTGGCAATATATACTGGCTTTCTTTATGTGCCTTGATTTATTTATGCTCCTCCTCTCCTGATACCTCAAGAAGTATGCACCATGCCATGCGGGGCAGGGCCACTTTGGTTACTCATCTCCCAACTTTACCCTACTCCTGTCACAAAATTAATTAAGAAAAAATACCTAGCTGAAAGGACAAGCAATTCTAGAAGAGATGGGGGGGGGGGGGTGAGTGAGAAGAAAAGGGAAATGAATTATTTCAGACTAAAAGCAATTATATTTTGAAGGCAGAAGCAGACATTTTCTGGCACAACTGTCAAGATGTTACAAAAAGATTAAAGAGGTTTTTTTTTTTTTGTCACTTAAAACCTGTTTCTGGTACTCAAAAAAATTCCTCTGTTCAGTTTGTGATGATAATAACATTTTTCAATAGAAACCGCTGAAAAAAATTAAAAGAGAAAAAGAAACATAACTTGAAGGCAATTCAACAAATACAGTCACAACCTTGATACTATATCATTCAACCTCCCCATTCTTAGGGGTCTGACAAGGTTTTTGAAAGAGGTTGTGCCCTCTGCAATATCTTTTCAGCAAAATATATTTTTTGCAAAGCCAATTCAAGTCATAAAGTGATGTTAGGGTTAAAGTGCCAGAGACCAATTAATTTTCTCTAAAACTCTAAGCAGTTTTGTCAAGGAACTGAAGGACAGTATTTTTTTGTAGTAAATCCAAACAATTTCAAATGCAGTGACACCATTTTAGTTCGATACGAATCCCTATCTTCTTGAAAAGTTCAACTGTCATCCACCTCATATTTGGCACCATTCCTTAGCCTGTCTGCCAGGAAAGTATATGTGTCTTGAAAACTTCATGAAGGGAATGCAATCAGTTAAATGATATTTGATGGGATGCTGAAGAACCTCCCTCCCATCTATCTGAAACAGAATCCTACTCAAGGCTTGTTCTGTGCCTCTGGAAATCATTGAGCAGACATTGACTTTCCTCTCTCATCCTCGGTACCTCAATTTTCCCATCTGTAAAGTGGTCTTAAGAATCAAGCCTTTCACTATTCTGAATCTCTACATTTAAGACTAGAATACTTCTTTAATTCCTCTATGAATCCATGTTCTTATCAATAAAAGTACTCCTCCTTTCACTGGTACAGATTGCAGTTCATTTATGCCTTTTCATCCAGGAAGACTCTTACCTAGGTCCTCCTATAAGTCTTCTCACAAAAGATCTACTCAATGTATTATAGACCTTCCTCTAGATCTCTGAATATTTTACCTTACCAGTTGCAGCACCTGAGGCCTATTCTTCTGCTACAACTATATACCCAGTACATTTCCTTTCTCTAATCCTGCAATTTCCTGGATAATATATTCAACAGCCTATCTTGCATACAAGTCATCATAGGTAATTTCTTACAATCTACGAACACCTACCATGAGTAAGAAAAGAGAAAAAGCAATTGCTATTGTGATATTCTAATGCTCACTAGACAGAATTAAAATCTTAGTGATTCTGTTTTGTACTGACTGGTTTTATGTAAGTAAATATAATGTGCTCTATAAATTGAAGCTTGTAAAGTACTTAGCTTCTCTTTTTAAACCCCTCTTTTAAGCCTTTTGACCAGTTCTCTCCCCTCAAAAGTTTGATAGGAAAAAGAAAAATATAGGAAATACAAATCAGTTGGTTTTTACTGATTGCTAACATAAAAAAATCCAAAAAGGAAGATATTGAAAGTTTTATTTCTTTTATTTTTCTATAGATTTCATTTTTCCATTGTTATCCTCTTTGCAATCATCATAAACAACAAATAATTTGCTATCTCATCTTTCAACTACTGAACTGTTAGCTATGCCTTCAACTTTTATGGCAAGCAGGCAACCTTCAGATTTGGCCAAGTGGAGACAGCTGGAGAAAAACAAGAGGGAGTTACTTTGTCTTCCTTTCCTTTCCATCATCTTCAAACTCCCTAGCTCATCACACCACATACAAAAATTCAGTGGTATGAACCACCAAGAAGAGTGAAATCTTCACCCTGGGGGAAATATGGGCCAAGAGGGAAAGCCTAAGATAATAAATTAATCTTTAGTTTCTTCATGAAGTCACTCATGACAGTGAATATTTTTGATGGAAAGAATTATTGACTGAAAAGACCCATAATGGCCCATAACCACAACAATCAAGACATCCGAGTGCATGGCTGAGTTAGAATCAGAAAGACCCGCTTTAAATGTGACTCTAGGCAAACAACTTCATTTCTCTGTGCCTCAGTTTCCTTATCTCTAAAATAAGGATGTTGTACTTGGTTTCTATAATGCTTTCCAGTTCTAAATTCCTGACTGTGGAAACCTCCACATTGCTATAGTTGCCCAAGGCAGAAATACCTGGTTCATTAATCTAAATTTTAAAAAATTAATTGACAAAAGGTACACCAAAAATATTCTCAGGGTATTTGGTGTTCTGTCACTTTTCATTAAAAGGGTAACCTATTGCATATGGAGCTGACCAGGGCTGACAGGGGGAGGGGAAAAGATCAAGCGTGGTGTTGGGAATTGAAAGTGAGGCAGATAACTCAGGATTCTTACTTTTCAAATTTCAACCTGTTGGATAAAAACAATAGCAAATGAAGTAGTGAATATGCATGAGACAGGGAAGGTATTTTAAGTTTTTCAGGAGACAGCTCGCTGAACTGAATTGCTAATTATGTCTCACATTGCTTTGTCCAATTCAGTTAGCTTGATTATGGTTGAGTTGCTGACTCCCTGTATACCAGGTTCTACTTGCAGCACATTTAGTTGCTTATCACAAAATTAGAGCAATTTTTCCCCCTAAAAATATTTTCAAATCTTAAAGTGTTGGCTCTGCCCTTCACACATACACACACACACACACACACACACACACACACACACACACACACACACACACAAACACACACGTAGCCTTTCTTGGCAAAAATAAAATTAAAAGCAGTTTTCCCATTCAGGGGCTTGTATATTTTTGTTTAACATCCAAGGCATAATCATGGCTCTGACAACTGAAAATTAAGATTGAACAATGAACCAAATTAAAAGGGTAAAGGAAAAGCAAAAACAGCATATGGAAGGTTTCACAGCTATGGCAGAAAAAGTCTCTTCTCTTGGAGGGAAAAGTGGATTTGTAGCATGAGTGACAGCCTAAACTTAGAGTGCTAACCTCACCTTTGCAATTACCTCCCTCAGTGACTTTAGGTAAGACACTTGGCTTTCTTTCCTCAATTTTGTGAAACATGATCGAACTGAGTTGGTCCAGGGGCTAAGGGAAAACCATAAAAGGTATAGGAGAAAAAAGCATTGTCTGATCATCAGATGACCTGAATTCTAGTACCAGTTCATCAGCTGTGTGTCAGAGATAATGTCTCTTCATTTTCCCTGCCCTCATTTTCCTCATTTGTTTATTAGGTTTGGACCAGGTGACTTTTCAGATTCCTTTCTAGTTGAAAACTATATGATTTAAAATATAGAGGACACTTTTAATTCAAATAGAGCCCAAGTTTATAGTGACAACCATCTGAGTTAGTTGTTCCCTACTTCTGTTAGAATGCTGTTGCAACTCCATGTGAAGGTAACTCACAAAAATAAGTGTAGGAACTGAGCAGGTACTAGACCTCCATTTTCAATGGTACAGCAAACTCCCAGATGAGGAAACTCCCTTTACTAGTGCAGGTCCACCTCTTTTCTGCAATATATACACCTAGAATGTAAACATTTTAAAGTAGAATAAGAATAACTCAAATTCCTATAGTGTTTTATTTTTAACAAAGCATTTCCATATATATGTGCATGTATGTACATCATACATGTACATGTACATATGTATATACTAATAAATTTGTGTATGTGTGCATATATACATGCACATATACACTCGTACATACTGCCTCTACTTTCTGAGTCACTTCTCAGCCCCCTGAAAATCTTCCTCAGTGCTCAAGTGAAATGTTCTCTCCAGTGTCACCATGATCTTTGATTACTAAATTCAATGACCTTTTCCCAGTCCTCATCTTTCTCAACCTCTCTTCAACATCTGACATAGTTTGCCATCACCACTTTTCAGATATTCTCTCTCCTCTGGTTGTTCATACTTCTTTGTCATGGCTTCCTAGTTATCTGACTGATCATCCTCAGCCTCTTTTGCAAGATTATCATACATTCCTGGCTACTTTTGTGTGTATATCCCAAAGCTTTGTCCTGGACCCTTGCCCCTTCTTTCTCTACTGTATCACCCTTGGTGGTCTTATTACCTTCTATAGATCCAACTCAACATGTCCCAACCAAAACTCATTATCTTTTCCCTGAAGTCTTCCCTTCTTAACTTTTCTTTTTCTGTCAAAGGCACTGTCATTTTTCCAGTTACCCAGGTTTGCAAACTAACAATCACATTTGACCCTTCATTGTCATTCAAACTTAACCAGGCAATCAGTTGTCAAGTCTTACTGAGTCTACATCCTCAAGACTTCTCAAATCTATACCCTTCTCTCCACTCACAGCAACACCATAGGTCACATTCTTATCTCCTTTGCAATAGCCTCACAAGTGTTCATAGTCCAACAGTTTTACTCTTCCCAATCCTTCTACTACACAGCTGCCAAAGTGATATTCATGTTACAAAGTTCTAACTCCCCCTTGGTCAGGAAGCTTCAGTGACTCCATCTTGTCTCCCAAATGAAATACAAACTTTTGTCAGTTAAAGTCCTTCAAAGTAGGCATTCAGCTGATCTTTCCAAGCTGATTCTACTTAACTCTCCCTCACATACATTATGTTTCAGACAAATTGAGCTGCTCACCATTCCTCATACATGAAACGTTGTCTCCTACCTCTGTGACTTTGTACAGGCTCTCCTGTCCCAGCCTCCTGTGCTTGGAATGTTCTTCTTTCTCACTTCCATCTTTTAGAGTCCCTATTCTGTTTAAGACTCATCTCAAATGCCAGCTCCCTCAAGAAGCCATTTCTAGATAGGCACACAACATTGGTAGAGTCGTGATATGGTACAAACATTCTGGAAAGCAATATGGAATTACACAGATAAATTTACCAAAACATTTATACCTTTGATTTCATTGCTAAGCATATAACCCCAAGAAGGACACTGATTAAAAAAAAGTCTTCATATACAACATAAATATAATATTTGTAGCAGTACTTTTGTGGTAGCAAAGAACTAGAAGTAAATATCCATTGATTTGGGGAATGCAAACAATCAGATATGAATGTAATGGAATATTGTACTGAAGGAAATGAAGAAAATGATTACTACAGAGAAGCATGGAAAAATTGACATGAACTGATGCAAAATGAGAGGCAAGAAGAGCCCAGAAAGCAATAAATACAACAACTAAAAACAGTGTACGTGGAAGGAACAACCACCAAAAAAAAAACAACTAAATGTTATAAAATTATAGAGAACAAGCTTGCCCCCAAAGGCAAGACATGAGAAGAGACTTTCCCAACATCTTTGCAGAGATTGGATCAACAAAAGGTAATAATAAAAAAAATCTATTTAAAAAAAAAAACTTGATTTACACAATTGTCAGTATATTCCCAATCAATCACTGCAGGTTTATTTTTCATATATCCCACATTTAGTTATCGGTAAACACATTATATATTTCTAATAGAATGTAAACTACTTGAGGGCAAGCACTGTCTCATTTTTGTATTTGCAAACCCAGAGCCCAGTATACCACCAGGAATATAGGTGATAATTAAATGTTATTAATGGGTTGATACTAGCGATGATTATAGAAGGCTTCATGGAGCTATCACAGAAGAGGTGACACTTTAACAGAGCCTAGAAGGATGCTTAGAAATTCCTCAAGCAGAAAACATGAGTTGATGAAGAGACATTTCAGGCAAGGAGAATGAGCAAGAGATTTTTACACCTGTCCCCATGGCAAGAAAGCAAGGGGATCTTTGGAGAACAGCAAATAGCCCAATTTGACTACAGCATTTGACGCTGAAAGGACAGTAGCGACTGACAAGGCTGTAAAGGCAGCTTTTGGTGAGAGCAGTGAATGTGTAAAAAGTTTAGATTTCAATAATTTGCCCCATGAGAACTCTTGAGGAAGCTGTCAGAAGCATGGAGAGGTGTTCAGAAAGATAGGAAAGCCATTGAGTGGATGTGAATGCCACTCCCCTTTGGTAAAGGGAAAGAAAGATATTTAAAGAGATAATACCAACAGTTGACTTCTCTGACAGAACTTTCACAGATTCCAGCAAGAAAGAAGCCATGCTTCTGACAGCAGTCTGCTTCTCTCCCCGTATTTATCTCCATCAGCAATGACAATAACAGCAGAAGACAATTTTCCTACATAAACCCTGCTTTTTGCCCCAATTTAGAAAAGTGACTGATTAATTCAAAAATGAATCGCTGAATCAGTCAATCCATAAGCATATAGTAAGCAGGGGATACATCCATAAGCATGTGTCAGGGGATACAAAGAACAGGAAAGGACATCCCCTGCCCTCAAGTTCACAAAACGTCCTGGAAGAGGGGCGATGGACTCAAAGTAGAAAATAAGACACCTTTGGGGACATAGCAAATGTGCTTTAATATGCTTATGGGTAACAAGGATTGTTTTATTTTTTTTTTCCCTCACAGGTTGAGGATTTGTGGGAGAAGAGACTCATCATGTTACCAAAAGTGAAGGAAAGAAAGAATCACTGAAGTTTTGTTTTAAATGCACAAAAAAGAACAGAAAAATCGGGGGGGGGGGGGGAGGGGGGAAATAAACAAGACAACTTCAAAGGTAATGCATTGAATTTACTATATTTTAAAGCAAATTATATGTAAGAGAGCCACAAATTCATATATAATATTTTTTATTTTACTTCATATATGAAATATTCTTGTGTGTGTGTGTGTCTGTGAAGTCCAGATTTTTTTTAAAAAGGCAGTAGAATTATGCAAACAAGTCAGCAAACATTTCAATCATATGTTGGCCTATATAGGGGCTTTTCTTACCAAAAATAATAAACTGCTTGCATATCTATAATCTCATTTGTCCTCTTATCATTTCTCTAAGGAAAAGAGAAGAAAAGATAGAACTATTTCTACCAAACAGCAGGCTGAGAAATAGAGGCTTTAAGCAACCCGGGCAAGGTCACAAAGCAAGTTAGCAGGAAAACTATGACTGTTAACAAGAATGGGATATAGGTTTAGTTTTGGAAGGAAGACTCCATTAACCCATTAGTTCAGAGTGCAAAACTGGGGAATGGCCTGAGGGGCACAGGAGATTGCTCTTTATTAAATCTAGCTGAAGGATTGCCTGGAAAAGACCACTACTATTTTTTAAACACTTGAAGTATTTCCTATTCTCCTTCTCATCTCCCCCATCCAGAGCTCAAGGATATTCTTTTGGACAAGATTGTTTCTTGAACAGATTTCTCTGTGATTAAATCTCAGCTGTTCTCATGCAGCGTCCTCCATGATACCATCACTCTGGTTCTGATAAGCTCAGGGTCAGTGCTATTGGAGTTTATAATTCAATTTGAACTTCCAGTGATTGTGGAATGATTTTTTTTTTAATTTTTCCTTCAGTGATATAAGATTGAGCTGTCATCCGAAGGCAGCTACGGTAGAAGAATTAAAATCCCATCACGAAATGCAGAAACTATTTATTCACCAGAACTGAAGAAGCTTCAGAGATGAGAACATCAAAATGTTGTTGATAATTAAGGATAATTAAAAAAAAAGAAATTCTGCTGTGCATGATTTGTTATGTCTCTGAAATATCTGTCTTTAAAAAGAAAGTAATTGGGCTTATTTCAATAGGTATGTCTTCTGACTGTGATGATCTTTGCTAGTTGGAGTTTCAACTTAAGGTTGATAGTTTCTTTAAAAAGAAGATTGTTACCATGGTTCCAATCCAGAGGTTTAAACCTTTTTTAGTCCCTAAAAGCAAAACAACACTTCCACGAATGCTATATTCTTTGTTTCACATGCGATGCAGTTTAATCATTGGAGAAAAGAGGTCAGAGAGGAACTGGAGCAATAGGATAGCTGAATCCATCTCAAATAGAGCCACAAGATTCCAGGGATGAAAAATGATCTAGTTCAATCAACTCATTTTACAGAGGAAGAAACTTAGGTCAAGAAAGTTGAAATGATTTGCTCCTGGTTACATGACTAGATTGGGATAAAGCCAGGACCAGAACCCAGGATTTCCTGCTGCCAATCTCATGGTCTGTTCACTGTGGCACATTGCCTCCCTTCCTTAGCAAGGATATAAATTTCTTCAGTTTCACATAGGTAGCTTATTTGACCAGAAATTCTGAAGACAGAATGATACCCTTTCAAATCTGCCACAGCTCTGACTTAATTTAATTAGGAATATTTTGAAAGCGGGGTTGGGGGGAAGAGAAAGATACCAAAGATAAAGATGCCAAGTCAGTAATTCTCCACCTCCACTCTAAACTGTCATAAAACAGCATTAAATGCCAGGCAATCACCAGCATGGCCAAATGTAAGTTCCTCACAAATATTCTAGAATCTCATGACAGAGAGACCAAGTAAAAATTGCATTTGCCCAAGTTATACAATCATTGTCCTGCTCTGCACATAGTGGGGTTAAGGTTTTCCAAAATAATCTCCCCCTTTTGTTCAGGACCATCCACTTTAACCAAAACAGAAGATTGGAAAAAATATAGAAACTGACAAAACTAGAGGTGAACCATGTTTTCTTACCTGTATATCTTTAGTTACAAAAGACTATTTACCTGTCAGTTGGGTAGAGAACACCCATAAGGTTTTCTTTGAAGTTAACCTCTTGGATTTAAAGAGATTTTTTAAAAGCTGTTGAGGAATTGCTTGATCTAAAGTCTCAGAGCCTTTTGAAGTTGTGACTTAATGGAAGATTATTTTTATTCACAGTGATCAAGCAGTTAATGAGATAAAGTAGTGGGGAGACAAGCTTAATAGAATATGTGGCTGCATGGCATGTTAATCCTTATAAAAGGCAGTATGAAAATAACAGGAAACTAGGAAGAAATTGGGACAGATGGCTGAACAGCTCAAAGATGGGAAAAACAACTCTTCTTTGCATAAGGCCTTTCAAAAGGCTTTTTTTTCCTACCATTACCAAGCCTCTTTCATGTTGAGTTCAGTGGATAGAGGGCTAACAAAGGAGAAAAAGAGAAAGAGGCAGAGGGAAAGTGGAGATTAGAAGAAAGAATGCTGAGGGAAATAGTGAAAATAGTGAAACACACATACACACACACACAAACACACTGCCCCTATTTCAGAGATCTTTGGAAAGGGAAAGACATTGAAAACAGAAATTTGCCACAAAGAATTGTCTTCTTGGGGCCTTTCCTCAACGGTGGCATGATCCCCTCTTTACCATTCCCTGAAAAGATGGTAAAATAGGCCCAGCACATCTGGAGCAACAATTATAAAAGGAATCAAAACTAGAAAGAAATTTTCCATCTGCCTCAATGGCTTATTATGCTTCACTGGACCATCCATAAGTCACAATAAAATGAGAGAGGATCTCAAGTTGAGCAGACAGGCTTCAATGCATTAGGGAAAAAGTAAGCAGATGGAAGCTTAGTGGATGAAAGTCATTTCATTTACTCCTCTATTTTTAATCAAACTTAGGTTTCTTTCTTTCCCTTTCTTCCTCTTTCCCTTCTTCCTTTCTTCTTTCCTTTCTTCCCACCTCTCCTTTTTTTCTTCTCCTGAATAAGGTCACTTATCATATCAACTCAGAAACACTAGATAAATCTTAAACAGGGTCATAGAATCATAGATTTAGCACCAGAAAAGAACATAGAGATCATCTAGTCCAACTCCCTTATTTTACATTTTAGGATATCAAGGTCGAGAGATGTTAGAGGGCTTGCTCAGTCACATGGCAAACAAGTGGTCAGGTCAGAAATTTAACCCAGGACTTATGACTCCAAATCCAGCACGCTCTCCACTGTACCATCCTGCCTTACCTAAATAACCTTGGGTGAGGAACAGACATCTCCCACATATTTCATCAATGAAACTAAACCTTTCACAAAGATAGGGTGTGGGGTAAAAGGGATCAAAAATGTGTGGCAGCACTAATTTTATTTAAAACATGAGCAGAATTTAAACTGTCATATTACTAGGGAATGCATAAATTCTATGCATAGACCTTGGTTTATTCATGGTGATCTTCATCTTTCTGTCTCATGCATGACTCAATTACAGCCTTCCAAAAAGGTTAAGAAGGGAAGGAAGGATTAAAAATTCTCTTAAGAAGATCTACTTTTTCCATTTTTTCTCTTTTTATGTGTCAACATACTTAAGTCCTATTTCATAGTTATGACTTTGTCTTTGAAGTTATCACTGTTAAGAAATTTTAAGCCTATAGAGTAGTTGGAGGGGGCTTAGAAAACACATTGTTTCATTTAAATGGAAAAAACAAAAACTCAAAGAAATCTGCTCCTATTTGATTCTGTGTCTGGACACTCTTCAGCCCATCAAGAACTGCTGCTCATCTCTTTCTCTATCCAAATCATCAAAAGTCTTCAGTGTATCAGCTCAAACAAGGTTCACAGGATGAATAATATAATTTCAAATCAATTCAATAAACACCCATTAATGTTATAGAAACCCGAAGAAACATTTTAAATATGACCCAAAACAGGAACTTGATATATGCAAGCTCTGGGGATATAAAAACTAAAAACAAAGGCTGTATCTTGCACATAAATAAGTAAAAAGCAATTTGAGTTTAGAAAAAGCACTAACAACTGAGACAAGAAGTCAAGGAGGGTTTTGTAAGGAGGCAACTAAGCAGATGTATTAGAAAGGTAATTTTGGTAGCTATGACAGATTTGTGAGGGGGAAAAAGTAGAAACAGGAAGGTAAGTTGGGAAGTCATTGCAATAGTCCAGGAGAGAAAGGATGAGGGTCTAAACTAGGGTAGTAGTTGTGTGAGTGGAGAGGAGAGAGAACCAAGAGATATTGTGGATGTTGTGGGGAGAACTGACTAGGTCTCATCATTGTATATGAGAATGAGGGAGAGGGGAGAGTCAAGAATGACTCAGGTTACAAGCCTGAGTTAGTTATTAGGCAGAATAAATGCCATCAATAAAAACAAAGTTTAGAGAAGATTCAATATTAAGAATTCTGAAGATAAGTTTACTTTTAGAGATGCTGAATTTGAGACACTAATGGGACATCTAGATGGAGATGACCAACAGCCCTGACAGTGCATAATGGAGTAGAGGAGAAAGGTTAGGACTAGAGAATGCCGTCAAAGATATACAGAGGGATAGGCTTTGGTAAAGAGAAGGGTCACTTCTACCTCACATCCTGCAGCAAAGAGAATGGTCAATAACTTAGGTTTCAAGTGAGAAAGTGACTCAGGATAGATGGCTTTGATTTTCTCAGGTTAGATCAGGGCAAGTCAGGATCACTTGATGAGAGAGGGACTGTGTGGGGTGGGAGGTGGTGGGGGCACATTTCAAGACTTGAGAGAAGATTTGAATCAGCAGCTTTAGGGAGTATCTGGATCTACTCCACAGCTAGAAACACTGTGTTAGATGACACTTTTTCATAATGCTGCAATAACATGTGCTTACATTATACAAGATACACTCTCCTTTATGTATATGAACTTATCTAGTATCCGGCTAGATTTTTCTTTTTTTTTTTTAATTTAACACATTCTATTGCACTTGGGATGAGCTGGAATAGTGAAGGGGCATATTACATTATAACCTGGCACACTTTCAGGGTTTCCAAAATTTGCACAATTATATGGGGATAAAACTATTGCCTTGATGTCTGAGCTAGACAGCACCTTCATACAAGTTAATTGACAAAGCAAAATGGTGCAGATAAGTCAATGATCCAGAAAGGAGGATGAAACGAATGAAGTTCTACTGTATTTTCTTCTATGCAATATTCCTTTTTTTAAAAAAAATAGATTAAAGTTCTCAGTGATACACTGTTCATAGTGTCCTGTTCAAATGCTTAATGCTCCCTTTACCTTCAACTAATCCAATTGTGAATATATATGTATTCATATACACAACTTTGAATAGATGACAGGAGGATTTTCAAGCTACGGAAATATCTGAAATGTTATTCAGAATCAAAAGTATTTAAGAGCCATTGGGAAAATATTCAGTTCATTTTCCTTCATTCTGCCAGCACATCATACAACTCAGTCTCTCCCACATTTAAAGACCTGCAGAATTTTAGCTCCTGTAATTTCTCATAGTAAATCATTCCAGAGAATAACAAAACCTCTATATTAAAAAGTGTTAGAAACACTTGGATTGACCAGACTAGTCTCTGTTTTCTTTATTATTAAAAGTTCTCTTGGTTGATCCTATCAAAGCTCTACTCTGTGACTTTATCTCACTGCACGTGCTCTCAGTCACATGGGACTTTTTGTACATTTATTAATTGTGCTTAAATGTTATTTGTTTGTGTCTTTTAATAGATTGATCTCTTTATGTCCTCTTCTTCCCTCAAATTGTGTGTGTTTAGCTTACTTGACCATTGACCATACAGTAATTAATTCATAAATATTTTTCATTAACCCAAAATTCCAAAACTTGAATAGTATCCTTGTAGGCTGCCTTGGTAACTATGGTCTTATCTTTATTTGACTGTGTATAATTTTGGAGTGGGAAGAAATTATTTGGCTATAGAAATCGCTTAGGGATTTAGTACTCTCATCTGTACAAAGAAGGGGTCTCTGAGGTCCCTTCTAGGTCTAAATTTACAATCCTAAGATCCTAAGTGACTTATCCAAGATCACACAAGTTGTGCAAACAATTGGGTTTGAATCTCCATCCTCTGACTCCAGAGTCAATGTTGCTTTTTTTCACTCTAACTTCCTGTTGGTTTATCTGCAATTCTGAGACATTAGAGCATACAGATGGGCAAAGAAATGAGAGAGAGAACAATAGATAAGCTGCTATCAGTGTTTTAATACATATTTTATTATAAATAGTCTTAATGCATATCTTCATGATAACTTTTTTGGCATGCTAAATTCAGAATTCAGAATAATTTTTGTGTTATGTGTGAAATTCCTGATCAAATGTTTGATGGCAGGCAGTCACCTACTTATTCTAATTTCATCCTTTTTCCTCAAAGCAGTCTAAAAATTCAATGTTTTCTCATACATTCTTCAAATATTATTGCCCAATTAATTATAGATTTGCTATCTAATGTTCTTTATAGGAGAAACATTTTAGACCATGTAGTATAATACAGTTGAACAAGAATTGGGTCTAGAATGAGAGGACCTAGATTCTAATCCCACCTCCTTTTCTTATTACCTCTATGATCCTGGGCAAATCCTAGAGCCCTTATCAACTTTGATTTCTTTATCTGTAAAATATGAGTAGTTGGATTGGATAGTTTCTGAAGTCCCTTTCAGAACTAGATCTATGATCTTATAAATGCCCCTACTCCAAGCCCTAGATTCTGAAAGGTTGTATCAATAGAATGCAACCCTGGAAGTTTCTATACCAAGCTGGAAAGGCTTTTTGTGGTTATAAAAAGGCAGAATTTGAGTTAATGTGCTAGAACTTAACTAGTCTATCTAGTTCCGAATGTAGTCAAGACTGAAGCTAACTATCCTAAAAGACACTTCACTCAAAGATCTTCCTAAGGCAGCAGAAAGTTCTGTCACCCAATCAATAATTCCTTCTCCATGTTCTTTCCTTAAGCTTTAGTCTCATATATTTATCTATATAACTGTGGTTCAGGAGATCTATTGAGTCACTTTTTAGTAATTCTACATTGGGATGTCTTAAAAAGTTAATGAAGAGTTGATATTTAACTCCTATCCCACCCATTACAGGCCATAAGCATATAAATGAGCTACTCAGTACTTTATCCTTTGATAACAGGAAGAAAAATATCTATTTTTTTATGTCTCTCAACACATTTTAATAGCCCTGTCAACCTTCTTGGAAATAAAGCCAAGCCAGGGGGGTGTATTCTACCAAATTTAGCAACTAACTCAGGACCTCTGCTACCAGACTTTCCAGACAATCTCTGATAGACTCCCATATGCCCAACAAGCATTTTTTTTTTCATTCAGGATGCCAAGCAATAATTGTAAATATTGTCACTTTTCTGCTTCTGCCTGAGGAGCCTCAACTTACCCCTCTCAGAAACAGATAAATCTAACCATAAAATAAGAAAGAAGTTAAGGAGATGAAGAGAATTTTAGAAAAGTTAATATGATAGACTTCTAGAGAAAAATGAATGGAAACAGAAACAAATGTGCTTTTTCCCTGCTGTACATGGCACCTTTACAAAAACTAACAATGTATTAGGGCATAAAAAACTCATAAACAAGTACAGAAAAGCAGAAATATTAAAAGAATCCTTTTCAGACCAAAATGCAATAAACATTACATTCAGTCCATGGAAATATAGATTAAAAATTCATTGGGAATAAAATAACCCAGTCCTAATGAATGAGTGGGTCAAAGAACAAATAAGAGAACCAATAAATAATTTCATTAAAGAGAATGGACAATAATTAGACAACATACCACCAAAACAATACTTAGGGGAAATGTTATATATCTAAATGCTTATATCAATTAAATAGAGAAAGACTAGATCAATGAACTGAACATTCATTTTTTTAATCTAGAAAAAGAATCAATAAAAAATCCCTAAGTAATCACCGAATTGGAAATCCTGAAAATCAAAGGAGAAATTAATAAAATTGAAAGGAAAATATTGAATAAAACTAAAAGCTGATTTTATTTTTAAAAAAAAAAGTAGGTAAGCTACTGGTTAATTTTATTTTTAAAAAAGAAAGAAAATCAAATTGCCAATATCAAAAAGAAAAAGAGTAAATGCACCACCAAGGAAGATGAAATTCAAGCAATTACTAGGAGCTATTTTGCCCATTGTATAAATCCGACCCACCCCCCAAAAAACAGCACTGCTATACTGAACCCCAATCAAATTCCTCCTCCCCATCAACATGCCCAACCCCTCCTTAAACACAGAAAATAGCTCAAGTCTTCTTGAGCCCAGTAGGCTGGTAAGCCTGTTAGGAATTAAGGCAAATCATTCAAAATTCAAGGGGTAGCACATTGAATGGGTTCCTCTGTCAATTAGATATGTGTATCTCAGTCCTCAAAGCATATCTATTACCTTAGCTACCTAAACAAAATCCAATACTTGTTTATTGTGTGACACTCAAACTGAATAATTTAACTTTTAGAAAAGCATTTAGAATATTATGACAAATTTTCTATAAGAGAATATCAATATTAATAATTCAGGCAATATTTTATTAAATATCAAATGTAAATTATAAGTACACTTATTTCAATATATTCTTTGCTCCTCTAGTTGAAGAAAATGAAAATTATCAGCATAAAAAGTATAGAAGCCCAGGTTGTTGTGTATTCCTAACACCTCAGCACCACTGTGTTAGAAAGGAAAATTCACTCCCTGTGGTTATAATGGGGAGAAAGTGGTTTATAGTTTGCATAGGGTATCATCTAGATCTCATATACAGCCTTTTTCTTGAAGTCTACACTTTTATTGCTTTTCTCCCAGTTTTTCACTTTCTACATTCACTAAAGCTCCTACCTTGCTTGGAAAGGTAGTGTTCATAAGGCTATAGATGAGAGGCTAGCCATTTCTAATTAGAGGACCAGTAATAAGAAAGCATTTGAAGTTTTATGAATGCAAGCACTCCTCATTTAAAGAGAATTTGTTTTTTAAAAGCTTTTCAACTTATAGCATTGATCCAGATGACCTTTAATTCATTTAGCAGAAACCAAAATCAGAAATGAGGTAAGGTTTAGGCTGGAATATATCATAAGTTGCAAAGCTAGGTGTGAGGATAGTATCTCTACTCAATTAGCTGTAAACATCCAGACCCAGGAGCAAATTAAATTGTCAGGACTCTAGTTGTAGAATTGAGGCATCTTCAGGTATAGAAGACAAATATATGGTCTAGGACAAAAAGGGAGATGGATGGCAAAAGAGATAGCCTAGAATTAGGAAAAAGCTACAAAATTTCCAAGTATCTATAAAAGCATACTACATACAATACTTATTCCTACCTACTCTTTTGTCACAAAGGCATAATTTCATTAGGATATTGTTTTCCTGTGAAAATAATCCTTTGCTTTTACATGGTAGTTAATGAGGAAACAGGATATATTTTATAAAAATATATGTAAGCCAGTTTTGTTATCTATCTCAGAAGGATGTTCTACCTACAGAAAATGGCCACCATTCCTTCCACAAAGATAATTAAAAGAAAGGGTTCATCCTTATGAAGGAAGTAAAACTTGCTCCTTCTCTTAGCCTTTCTTTCAAAACATAAATCAAAAAAAAAAAAACCTGGGTTTTATAGATCTTATGACTATTTCAATGGTGTTTATTATTTCAGAAACTGGATTGTTAACTGTTAACATGTGCTATTATTTCTATCTTTTGGAAAATTATTCTTAGATTATTTGATCAGTAAATCATCAGCACTGTCAAAATACATTCTAAGGTCTACTTTTCCCTCCTCCCCTTCCAGCCCCATCTTCTCCTTCAACTAGGTGGTACAAGGAAGGGAGAACTGGGTTTAGAGTCAGGAAAATCTGAATTCAAATGTGGCCTCAGATACCTACCAGCTATGCAACTCTAGGCAAGTCACTTAACCACTGCCTGCCTCAGTTTTCTCAACTGTAAAATAAGAATAATAAGAACACCTACCTCACAGGGTTCTTATAAAAATCAAATGAGATATTTGTGAAAGCACTTACCTTGGTGTGTGGCAGATAATAGGCAATTAATAAATGCTTTCATCCACCTTAGGTACCATTTGAATGCTTTCATGTGAGCTCACAGCTATTCAAGGACCACCAATGTTATTTATTGGTCAACTCAGCCCAGCCCCACCTGGAGAATGGGCCATGCTATGGACACTTTCTGCTGAACTAAGCGTCTCCTCCATGAAAAGTTTATAACTCCTATATCCTATTTCATCAAAGTTCTGATCTCTGTTAGGTGATCTGATAAATTAATCCCAAGTGGGATCATAAATTTAGATTTAGAAAGAACCTTAGAGGCTATCTAATATAACATATTATAATGAGGAAACTGGGGCTGAGGCAATACGTGATTTGCCTAAAGTTACTAAGATAGTAAATTACAAAGCTGGGATTTGAATGCAGGTCATAGAGGACCTGAAATTCCAATTCTAGGACTCAATCCACCAAACCCTAATACCTTCTTGAATGAGTTACTCCTCCCATACAACATGCCTTACACACTGACAGTGACCTTCTATGCCTTAATCCAGCAGAAGGACTAATGACATGGTTTTAGGCACTCTTGCCTTTAAGTGGGGAAGATAGTATGAAATGGAACATTTTCACCCTTTTCAAGTTGTACCCCATAAGGGGCCTACTTTACCAGCACAGGATATGAAGAGGCAAAAGTTTCCAGCAACTGAACTATCAAATAATGAAAATTGCTCTCCTGAAAAGTAGTGAACTACACGTAACTAAGAGTCACTTATGTAGAGATTACATGATGCCCTTTGAAGCACAGTAAAAATGGAGTCCTACACTTGGAATGGGGTTGTACTAAATGAACTATCACTTGCTGTCTGAATCTAAAATTCCTTTATTCTTCTATAGGGAAGGGGAATAAGCCTTTATTAAATGCTTACCATGGACCAGTCACTGTACTAAGCTCTTCACAAATATTATCTCACTTGATCTTCACAACAATGCTGGGAGGTAGGTGCTGTTATGATTCCCATTTTACAGTTGATGAAATGGAAGCAGGCAGAGTTTAAGTGATTTGTCCAGGGGAACCCAACTGAAAAGTGTCTGAGGCAGGATTTAAACTCAGATTTTCCAGGTCCAGTCTCTATATCTACTGTACCACATAGCTGTCCATATAATTAGCCCCTATAATGTCTTCAAAGAAACAGAGAAGCTATCAAAATTCAGCTCCCAATTCCACTTCAACTAAAATCAAGGACAACCACTTCTATTGAAAACAATCAGCAAGTCATTCACTCTGACAGCACTATCAATTTTAATTGTTATGAAACATTTCTCTACAGAGGGCTTGGCTTATGGTTTGGCAGAAAGATCCCTAACAAAGACCTGGGGCTCCTGGATTCAAATCCTGATATCTATAAGACCTCTGTCAAGTTGTTGGCTTTTTTATCTGTAAAATGGGTAGGTTAAATCCCATGCTTTCTAGTACCTTTACCACACTTAACATTCGTTTTTTAAAATGACCAGTTTGAAATCCCCAACTGAAAGGATCACAAAAATCTAGTTCATAGCTTTGCCTCTAATCATTAGCACACATGAATCTTGCTAAGCCCATGAATTAGACATAGGCACTATTTTCAAGATGCCAGTGGAATCAGATTACACAAACTCCCCTAGAAATCTGTTCCAGTATTTAACCACCAGCTGCTGATTATAAGTCAAACTCTAAAATTGGACAAGGGAACCTTTCTGCAGTTCTGTGAAAGCCATGTAATTGATTTATCTAGAGAAGGTGAATGGAGAGCTTAACCAGTCCTATGAGTTTCTGTTTCTATTGAAGCCCTTAATGATCAGACTTTAAAGCCTTTAATTGTATTAATTTATGATGGTATAAGTGAGGAGCTAGGGAGTTGGAACAATAATCTGAATGATGTAGGCCAGGCAATTTATATCTTATAGTGTCAGATTTCCAGGCCCAGTTTTTCTTACCTTCTCCCTCAAAACCCAGGATACCCTAAGTGTCATCAGTTAATGGTCTCCAACTAAACCACTTTGGTAGAGCTCATCAAGTCCTGAACTGATCTCCTGGGAGCCAAGGGGATGATAAATCTCATCACTAATGCTCTCAGACTATAAAAAAAAAAAAAAGTCTGCTCCAAAAACCAGATAAATAACAATGTTGCTATTATGTCAAATATAATAATATTTGAGTCAGCCTACCAAATAACATATCTATTTAAAAGAAAATGAAAGTTCATTCACTTGAATTTTCAACTTAGGTTTATCATCAAACATTTGGTCCTATTAAGTATTTGGGAAACAATCAGATGGAACATCTAATATGTGTAAGACAGTAATGATCTCTGGATCTCTTAACACTTTACACACCTGGAGGTTTAGGGTAGGATGGGTAGAGGGCTTCAACAGCGGGGCTGATGAAATGACTCCTCAAGGTTGTTTTCAGTACTGATTCCATAGACATGTTTATACCCAATCCCACATCAGATGAGCTTCACTAACCACAGAAGGTTAGGATGAAAGCCAGCTACATCCCACACTTCCCTACAGTTCTCCTGCCTTCTGGCAAATTCTGGGACCAGACTGGCAGATCCATACCCAGCTTGGGGCCAAAGTTTGGCATGATGCTGGGATAATTTATATGTCTTTGGTTGGAGTCCAGGGGAAATTAGTTATTTTGGCCAAGTTTGGCTTTGGGGTTTCCGAGTCACTAGAAGTGAAATTCAGCAGGTGGGGACAGATGGATTTACCCACAGGGATCAAAAGTGGTCTATACCAGCCCCTAGGGGACAAAAAGCAACTCAGTTTCCTCCATCTCTACTCAGAATTTTTTTAAGAATAACACAGGTGGTGATGTGGAGAAAGAGAATTGGATATGTATGTGATTTCCGGGATTTGCCAAAAATAAAAATAAATGGCTTTTAATTTCAGAAGGGAAAAAGCCTGGATTGATTTTACAGACTTTTCTATAAACAGCAATTTACATGCTGAAACCATGAAGCTGAGGGTACAATGCCCCCTTCTCAGCGATTTGAAATCCGTTGATTAATTTCAAGTTGATGACCTTGTTCTCTCCCTACAATGGAAGTTTAACTCATCTCACTTGAGCTGCCTCTAACTAGTTTTACTGAGTCACTAAACAACTAGGGAGTGGTGGGCATTTGGTAGATGCAATCCCTATTAATAAAAATAAATTAAATAAAGTCTATCCAAAGAAACTGCCGCCAATACTAGACTAAATAAGTGTTATCTCTGAGCATTGGAAAAGTGAAATGTGTTTCCATTAAAAGAGCTTCAGACACTGGTGGAAAGAGTTTTGTCGACTATGCTAAATAGTTTTTTGTTGCTATGAGTAAGTTACAGCAACTGCCTCATTGGAAACTGTGACAAAATGAAACAGCACCTGAGTCACGAAAAGCACTTGAGGAAAATGGCAGGCAACTCTTTACTTCACTCCTATACCATCTGATGACTCAGGAGTCATAAAAGATCCTAACTTTGCCTAGACAACACTGCACAGAAGAGGAAACTCAAGTCTCACATTTGCATATCAAATAAAGCCAAGGAAATTGTTTTACATCTCTGTTGAATTCATTTTCACCTTCTTATTTTGAAATAGATACTCACATAATTCATTTCTCCATATTGTTCATTTCCTTTTCCTCTTCCAAACAACATGGGTTCATTTCAACTCTGCGGTTCAAACAGAAACAACCTTAGAAAGAACACCACAACAATATATGTTTAGCGTTGCATGCCATAATATGCAAAATCTTTTGTCCTAGTAGAATTCAGAAAATTTCAAATGGTGGACAATAGCTCAACAGTTTGGAGCTTGGAAATAGATTTTGATTTCTATGATGGGATATAACATCATGAAGCCTAATAGACATTTCAAATTATGATTTATAGGCATTTTAACTTAATATATCTGAAGTAGAACTCATCTTTTTTTCTGCAAAAGTCATCCCTCTTCCATAATCTTTTTTTTTTCCCCTAAGAGTACCAACATCCTTGGAGTCACACAAGTTTACTGTATCAAAATGGTCCTCAGGTCTTCATTCTTCTTCTCCTGATGCAATCAATTATCAAATTCTGTCATTTTAACTCCACAGATCTTTTGCATCCATCCCCTTCTCTCTGCTCACATGGCCATTATGCCATTACGACTGCCTCCTTAATGGTCTCTTGGCCTAAAGATTTTCTCTACTCCAACTGAGTCTCCACACAAAATCAAAATTATTTTCCTAAAGCTCAGGGCTGAACATGTCATTTCCCTACTCAATAAACTCAACTGAATCATTATTACTTTTAGGATCAAATGTTAGCTCCTCTGTTTGAAATTTAGAGTCCTTTACAATCTGGCCTTTCCAACTTTATTGCACATTATTACAGATAGAGCACTGAGTTCAAATGCAGCCTCAGACCCATACTAGCCTCAAATTCCTCATCTACAAAATAAGGAGATTTATAGAACCTCCCTCCAAGGATTGTTGTGAGAATCAAAATGAATTAATATTTGTTAAGGGCAGCTAAGTGGCACAATAGATAGCATGCTGGACTATGTGACCCTGGGCAAGTCAATTAACCATGTTTGCCTCAGTTTCCTTGTCTGTAAAATGAACTGGAAAAGAAAATGACAAACCACTTTCTCTTTGCTAAGAAAATCCCAAATAAGGTTACAAAACATTGCACACAACTGAAGAATGACTATACAAGAGAATAGTATGCTAAGTGCCACACAGCAGGTACTTAATAAAGATATATTTCTTCCCTGTCTCACAAAGCATATCATAGTCTGACCAAAATGGTCTTTTTTTTTCTGTTCCTCATACATGACAATTCAACTCCTGTATCTTTTCACTGTTCCCCATTCCTGAAGCACATTTCAACCTCAGTAACATCTCTTCAAATCCCTAGTATCTTTGAGCTGAGCTCAAGCATCATCTTCTTCACAAAGCCTTTTCTGATCTATCCAGCA
This sequence comes from Notamacropus eugenii, assembly GCF_028372415.1. Classification (NCBI taxonomy): domain Eukaryota; kingdom Metazoa; phylum Chordata; class Mammalia; order Diprotodontia; family Macropodidae; genus Notamacropus; species Notamacropus eugenii. The sequence goes on along the minus strand of NC_092872.1, from coordinate 393,606,611 downwards.
GCTAGTATCCAGCCTCTCCCTAAAATTATCTTTTTTTGTAGTTTGCATATACCTATGTTTATTTACATTGTCTGCTTTGAGGACAAGGATTTTTTTTGTCTTTGTATCTTCAATACCTATTACATAATAAGAGCTTAATAAAAGCTTAATTGATCTAGTACAATCTTCTCATTTTACACATTAGGAAACTAAGGCCAAGAAAGGTAAAATGACTTGTCCAAGGTCACTCAGTAATGGCTGTCAACCAAACCACCTTGGTAGAGCTTGCCAAAGCAAAGTGTCAAGGGTAAGATTTGAACCCATATTCTTTGGGAAAAAGCTACTGCTCTATCTATTGTACCATAATGCCTCTTTCAGAATCGTGTTTTTTGTTGATTTGTTTTTAGTGATCTGATGTCAGAGACCACAATGACTTAATCCAAAAGAATACCTAATGGCAGAATGTCAGACAGGTAAAGATGGTGAAGAGGACTGGAATTCGAATACTGCCTCAGACACTTAAATAGCTGTGTGACTGGAGTGACAACCTCTCTCAAGCCTCAGTTTCTTCATCAGGAGAATAATGCAGCTATCTCCCAGGATTGTTATGAGCATCAAATGAGATAACATGCATAAAGTGCTTTGTAGAACTTGAACGTCACATAAATGCTAGTTCTTAAATACACTGGCAGATTGGTGAGGAATATTATTTTTGGCATGTTATCCTTAAGGTGCCTTCAAATCATTTGAAACAAGCAGCCTAATTTGCACATAAGGTAAGGTCAGCCCTGGCCTAATCTATGGGAAGCAATAAGGAGAGTAATACAACTAAAATAGATCATCCTAAAAGCACTAGTTTAGATATATATATATATATATATATACATACATACATATATATGTGTATATATATATATATATATATCAAACTAGTAGGATGCATGACAGGGGAGAGAGAGAGACAGACAAAGAGAGACAGAGAGAGAGAGAGAGAGAGACAGAGACTGATATCTTGTTAATAAACTACTGACATCACCAATGACAATGGAACTCAAATTTGAAGGAATTCTAAAAAATCAGATTTTCTGGTGCTTTATGAATAAATTGAGGTAGCACTAAGGAAGATCCAAAGAGAACAGCTAAATCAAACCAAGTTCATATGGAAGGCATTCAAGTTGCATTTCTCACAATTTTAATGCATTGAGGAATCAGTTTTTGATAACTAAAAAAGTAGAAGATACCAAAAAGTTGAGGGAGAGGAAAATCACAGTGTTGTTACATTTTTAATGTAAGAAGAAAATCACAAATAGTGTTATCCCACAGAAAAGATAGGGTGCCTCTATAACTATCATCTTGCATTATCATTGCTTTATCATCTCTTATGAGTATGATCTACAAACATGTCAATAATATCCTTGATGAATTAGCCTACTGTGTGCCAGTCACTGTGCTAGGCACAGAGGATTCAAAGAATAAAGCAATCCTTACTTTTGAGCTTACATTCTAATAAATGAAAAGATGTGAAGGTATCAGGCAGACTTTTTGAAAAAGATTTTCTAAAGCAGATCACATCTTCATAGTCTTATGATTGACTGAAATGAATAGAGAATGAAAGATCCAACCGTGTTCTTTGCTTTGATTTTTTTTAGGCACTCACCTTAGTAGAGCAAAATGCATCCATAAAGATTCTCTTCCAACAAGGTTTCTCTTCTACATATATAATACAATGATAAAAGATTACTTGAAAGATACAAACACAATGATAATTTTGTTCAATGATTCTCAGAATAGCAACATCAAGGAAAACATCATTATAAAATGGAGAAATATATGCACATCAAACATGTGTACCACTATCTTGGAGAATGTCCTGCACAGTGTCCAAAATGGAAACAGAATGCCTTTTACGGTGGTGAAATGCTTCAGAGAATCCTGTTTCTGAACTGCATTGTGCTAATTACACCAACCCTTAAGATGACTTAAGATTAAGAGTACCGCCAAGAAGAAATGAACCTCCTGCTCCCCACAGGAAGCAACAAACAGGAACAATGTCTATTGTCCAGACAATGAGATACAGTAGATTGGGCTGCCCCTTGTCAGTCCATATCTATTGTGGACTACAGATAGATAATAAGTTGGGCCTGAAATTGAATAAAGGGAAAGGAGCAAAATGAATTGCCTTCGGAAAAATCTTGCAGTGTTTTAACTCTCCCAAACTGCTCTCTAAAGTTAAAAACAAATCTCTCCAATACCATTATCTTTTTCCAGCGATGCTAAATGGTTTTGAATCACAAAATGCCCCAATTTTCAAAGAATCAGAATTGAAGATGACATAAAGAGTGACTGGAAGACATATAATGGATATTACCAGTGATGACTCATGTGTAAGAAGGGGTATAAAAGATCTCATCAAGTAATTGTATGATCAAAAAGGCGTGGTCATAGAGCAAGAACAAGAGATAACAGATGTGAGTCTAAGTGCTGCATGTATATCTAGTGAATCTAAAAAGTACCAGGCGGAAGCCTTTACATGCATGGAATGATCTCCTTTGTGAAATTTTTATGGGAAGTATAGTTAGGATGATAAAGCAAGGATGGATTATATAACCTGGGCCCAACGGTGTACAAGTAAATGTTTTACAACCATCACTCTGGGGGGCAAGGGGAATAAAACCTGCACCAATGACACATTTTTAATTTTAATCTGTACTATTAATAATTTCATCAATACTCTCTAAAGTCTAGACAATCAATGAAACAACAAACCAAACCCTGATTTTGGCATTTGCTGATTTCCAAGGTACAAATGCTCACACTAACAATTTAATAATTGACTTCTTTTTTATGAGCTGGCTCCAGCATGCCATTGTCTGTAGAACTGGAAGGAGGACCAACATTATTGACATAATGGGTACCTTGAAATATTCAGATTCTTGCCTTGTTACTAAGTACTACCATGAAGAAATCTAAAGCTGGAAGAGACCTTAGAGTTCATCTAGTCTAATACTCTCCATTTTATGTATAAGGAAACTAAGGCAGGGAAAAGTTAAGTGAAAGTCACAACTAATATGTATCTGAGCCTGACTTTGTATTTTATCTTCTTAGTCTAAGTTCAGAACTCTTTCTGTTACATGGTAATGCCTCTAAGGATCCTCATTTGTGAAAAACGATGAGAGATTTTATTTTCCTAAGAATACAAACCTAATGCTGAAGTAGGACCTGACTCTGTTCAAGGAATCTATCCTACTCTGTCAGGCTGCCATAGGCAGATGACTCTTTACAAAAACTGAATTATTATGGAACAGAAGGGAGGGGCAGGGAAGAGACAAAAAGATCAACTTCACATGTAGAAAGATGCCTTGTTGAATGTCGGCAAACGACAAAAAAAAAGGGCAAAAATAAAATTAACAACAAGCTCTTCCACACTCCAGGGCCTTCTCCCTGATTTGAGGGGATTTCAAAAAACAGAAAAGTAGAAAGACAAGTAAAAGAAAGAACAGAAAGAAAGCAGACATGGTCAGATAGAGAGAGAAAGGGAAGGAGAGAAGGAGGGAGAGGGAGAAAAAGAAATGGGGAGATTAGAGACAAAATTCAGAGAGAAGAAGTGAGGGAAAGAGGAAAAAGAGAAAAAGAGAAGAAGGGAGAAAGGGTTGAGAGAGAGGGAAGGGGAAAACAGAGGAGATAGAGAAGAGAGGGAAAAAGATAGAAGAAGGGAGAAAGTGAGGAGAACAGACAAAGACAGAAAAATACAGAGAGGCAGACACACAGAGGGTTGTTATACAGAGAAAGAGGGAGGGAGAAGGGAGAAAGGGAAAAAAGAGGAGGGAAGGAGAAAAGGAGGGAGAAAAAGGAAGGAGAAGAGGAAGAGAGAAAAAAGAAGGAGAAATGTGAGAGAAGGGAGAGAAGGGAGAAAGGGGAGAGGGAGAGATGGGATCTGGGAGAGAGACAGATACAGAGAGAGATTAAAGGAAATGAAATATATGAAATTCAGCCAGTCTCTTCCCTTTATATCATCAGGTATCCATGAAGAAAAATATAAAGGGTAGGGTCAAATTTTCTCCTTACCATTGACGAATGGCCAAAGATGTACAGAATCAAATACACAGGGGACATTTGACAACCAGAAAACGTATGTTTATTTTATATCAGGGCAATTTTTTAAAATGTATCATCATGATCCCCATCCTAGGGATCTCTCATTCCAGTGGGGGGCAAAGAGGAGAAGGAACATATATAAATAATAATACCTTGGTAGAAAGAGACTAGGATAGAGCTGTGGGTATAATGACACTTGGGAATTATTTGTGTACTTCAGTTATCCATGATAGTTAAGTATTTGCTGTGGAACATTTTGAAGAATAGTTTTCTCTGTTCCTTCCTACTCGCAGCCCAAGTTTTCCAAGATCTGTCCCCAGGCTGTGACAAAAAGGAAGAAAACAGCTAGGACCATTTAGAATCTTTCAAGAATGTATTTTTGCTCTTCAGGTTACCCCAAGACACATGCTAGACCAGATGTACACCAGAGCAAGCCCAAACAGTGAAGTTCCCTCACATCTCGGACTTTCAAATTCTTAAATTTGCCCTTTACTTAAAAAAGTCAATGATTTCACCAAGAAAGTTTGATTAGTTTCTTTTACTTTCTGTAATGAAGTGCCATCCTTTTTACACTTGAAAGGATCTTTGTAATAATGCAACACTGATCTTTTGAATACAGATGAGCTAACCTAGATAATAGGATTTAGAACTCAAAAGATGAGACTTCTGAAGATAACTGAGGTTCCAGTGCCATCGAGAGGAATTTCAGCACAATGCACCATCTGTTCCCTGAAACGCTCTCTGCAGTTGCAGCCAAGGCCAGGTTTCTTCCTAAGTGTCGTTCATATTTTTTTCAATATCTTTATAGATGTCAACATGTGCCTGGATATGAGTGGTGGACATGATACTCAAGGACATTAACCACCTTACTCCAGAGATAAGCTCCTGATAGCCTGACCTCAAAAGGTCTGCTTTCTCTGGTCTCAGGCTTTAATCTTCAAAAGCCTAACAAAGATTCAATTAGGACACCAGAAAGTGGGTCTGTCTACCCATCAAAACAAGCCATATCACAGACTAAAGAGAGGTTGTACTTTGCAAAATGAGTTTTCCTGGATTCAGGGCATTCTCAACTTTCTGGCTTTCTACTCTCAAAAAGGCAGAAGAATACAAAAGGTTAAGTCAAATTTTCTCCCTACCAGTGGCAAATGCTCAAAGATGCACAATGCTAAATATATAGGAGACATTTGAAAACCAACAAACATATATTTATTTTGTGTCAAGGAAATCATCAAAAACGTCAACTACAAGGCATGATCTCTGTCCTAAAGATTTGACATTCTGGTGGGGTAAGGGAAGAGACAAAACACATGAAGAATAAGAGCAGACATTAATGAAACAAGGTGTGTCCTTTCCCCCAAAGAGACTCTGTGCTCTTATGATCCACAATAAAGAGGTCAAATGTCAGATGATAGAGGGGAAGATTTCAAAGATTGGGGTTTTTCTTTTTATTCTTCTCACTAAACCTGTGTTTTCACTGATCTAGGTAATTCCCAATGAGCAAACTCCCTCTGCTCATGCAGATCTCACTCCAAGAAGACTAATGGAGGTATAATGGTGGTCAGACTCCAGACACCTCAGTCTACTTCCTTCTGCTAGTAGTTTTTGAGGGGACTTGAATAGCAAACAATGACGACATTCCTTTGGAGAACAACAACAGATTTTGTTCCAGTCCTGAGGGGAGAAAGATATAGATTGATGCCCACACCAAGTGCTTCTTCCAGAATCATATGGTGGAGTACATGGTGATGGAGCTAGAGCTGATTTTTATTCTCTCTGGCTCAGAAAGTCTTAATTCCTTCCAGATGCTCTTCAGTCCTCTCCCTCACATAAGATCATAGATTCATAGATTTAGAGCTGCAAAAGAACTTGGGAGTTATTGTATCCAAAGTTTTCATTTATAGATTAGGAACTTGAGGCTGAAAGGTTAGGTGATTTACCCAGGGTCATGCAACTAGTAAGTATCTAAGGAAAGCTTTAAATTTAGGTCTTCCTGACTCCAAGTTCCACATTCTATCCACTGTTATCATTTAGCAGATTAAAATATAGCCTTCAGTTTAAACCTCTGCTCCTTTAGTCCTGAAGCAACCTTTCAACTATGGTGTACAGACTTGGCACTTAGTACTACCAAGAAGGATGCATATATTTCCAAAAGGAAGTAGACTTGACTACTATCAAAAGCCCTTCAAAGACAGAAAGGTTGGAGGGTAAATCAAGAGGTGATGATGACCCATCTGGCTGTCATCATGCTTCCATTTCCTTCAAAAGGCCCCCAATTACCCCAGATCTAGGAGGATATGCACCTCCTGTCTCTCTGTTCCACAAGTCTCTTTTCTGATGTAAAGTGTTACCAACATTCCCTACATCTATATACTATGATTTAGGGCATCTGACAACATCATCTCCTCTGATCTTCAACAACCCTATCAGATAGAGTAATACGGTTATTATCTCCATTTCACAGATCAGGAAACCAAGCCACAGAGGATAATTTGCCCAATCACTCAGCTAGTAATTGGCAGAATGAGGTCTTTCTTCTGATATGAAGACCAGCTATTTTTCCTTTATACCATGATGCTGCTTGAAATCAATTAAGGTTTAAACATTGTAGTACTAAGTGTAAGTACTATTGTGGGTTAGAATATGAAGAGAAAACTCTATGAAAAAAGACATAGTTTGAGCAGAATCTTGATGGATGAGTAAGATTTAGATTGTTAAAGAAAAAAATCTCATAACTGGGCCTTAGTCAGTGGTAGGCTGGACCAAACTGAAAAGAGCTCATAACCAGAAACCAAATCAAATCAGGAAGAGCAGCAGGAAATAGGAGGTCATCCAGGAAAGCAGAAAGCACCACAGAGACCCAGTAATCTGCAACGGCCAGAGGTCCTAGCAGCCAGGGAAACAACACAGATAAGGATCCAAAGTTCAGGGGCAGAATTCCTATCTCTGGAATAAAAAGGGGTAGATGATGGCAGGCCACCAGAGAAGTGGGCTTCAAATCAGTCTTGGTCATGGGAAAATGAGACAACCCTGTTACTGAAATGAAGGTAATGGTTAGATTAGGAACTACAGTTAGAATGACTGGCCCAATGAGGCCAAAGTCTCTTTCCATTTTCTCAGCCTAGAGGCAGAATTGGTCCCAGTGATTGAAACAAAGGCAGAACCTGCAGGTGGAGGAGGATGAGGAACTATAGGTGGAGAGGTTAGATGCACACAGGGCCAGTAAGTCTAGTAGATCATCAGAGTAGAGGGGATATTGCAGGTGTTGGGGGAAAGAGCAAGAACAAAGGCATAAATCTGGGAGAGAGCATGGTGTGCTTAGAGGACATTGAGCCAATCCACCTGATTGGGATGGACTGTTAAGGTTGGATAGGTAGTTTAGGGCCAAATTATGGCAGGCTTTGAAAGCTGGGAAGATGATGCAGCAGTCAACGGGGAGCCATTCTCAGTTCACAAGCAGATGAATCACATGATGAAAGGCAGTGTTTAATATATACGTTTGGGAAGAAACATGATGGAATTTCAGAGCTGAAGCTTTGACTATTGCAGTTGGGACATTATTCTTTTAAACTCTGAAACTTTGTGTATTTTTTATAGATCTGCTCTTTGTAAAGTCTGTATATGTGCACAGTAAATGCCATTAACTAAGGTTGTACAGTAATGATCTGGCCAATCTTAAAATTTTGTTTGGTTTTAGAATTTGTTGATTTCATCATGCATTTTGTAAAGATTTTGTAATTCTCTTTAACTTAAGAAGGGGAACTTTAGGGAATAAACTTTTATTAAGTACTAACTATGTGCTAGAGAAGCTGTGCTAAGCCCTTTACAAATATTATCTCATTTAATAATATTAAATTGAGTGTGTTTCCTGCGGACACAGACTCATTCATTTCAGAAAAGATGGTCTGATCAAAGTAGAACCAGAAGGACAATTTGTGTTTGTCCGTTGCCGAAGAAGACTATGCCATCAGAGAAATGGTGACATGACTTGACCTTGACTTTGTTTTGAGTGAGGGAGGGCTGTACAAGGTCACCAGCCTCACTTCTCCTCCAGAGTCATCTGAATCCAGTGACCAGATATTCACCAGAGTGACTGGAGATGACCCAGGATGAGGCAGTTGGGGTTAAGTGACTTGCCCAAGGTCACACAGCTAGTGAGTGTCAAGTGCCTGAAGTGAGATTTGAACTCAGCCCTCCTGATTCCTGCACTGGTACTCTATCCACTGCACTGCCTAGTTACCCCAGAAGGACAATACAAGTAACATCAAAATAGAACAGCCCTGAAAGGCTTCAGAATTTTGATCAATGCAGTGAACAACCCACATGTGACTTCAGAAGACTGAGTGAAGAATTTGTACCACCACTTGGCAGAGGTGGTAGACTACAAGTGCAGAATGAAACATGTACTTTCACCTGTTGCCAAAGTGCCTATTTGTTTTGTTTGATTATGATTATTTATAACAAAGCAGAGTTCACTGAGTGTAGTAACCCAAGGGAAGTACCACTAATATAAAATAATAAAAGGACTGATAAAACATTAAAAGAAAATGAAGCTATCTCAATTAGTATTTGTGTTAGGAAGAAATAAATTTGAGTCTAAAAATATTACTACAGATAATCTAAGTTTGTGGCTAATCAGGAGCTGACATATACACTAGATCCTCCTGCAAGTATAGTTTGGAGAAAAACTGTGAAATAGGCATAGTTCATTTTTAGAACCCCATCTCACCTTCTTTTTTCACAGTCCTTTAATTTTTCTGTATCTTATCAGAGTCCTGCCAGCTGCCTAGGCTCACTGAAGTACCCCATCCTCCCCTTTAAAAAACCACTGGCCCTCTAGTCACAAATGTGTTAAGTAATCTCACCTCTCTAACTACCAAAATGCTGTACCCTAACAGCAATGACTTTTATGCTGGAAATTTTAAGCAACTTGGAAAAGCTGTTAAGGGGGATATTTTTGGCCTGGTGGGAAGGGAGTGGAGGGCAGCTCCCCTCCCTCAATTCACAGCTGTGTATTCATAAGGCCATCCCTAGCTGGTCACATTGACGTCATCTGCTTTGCATCTGAAGCAAGATCAAATAGAGATCATGACTGTTAATTCACATAATACAATAAATAGCAAAGCATCATGTGTAGGTGAGCATTTCATAAAGGGTTCCTGATGATGAGATTTTCAGAACAAATATTATGGCTTCAGGGGACCGTATAACTGCACCTGCTCCTCAGGCAGCCCCCTCTATTTGACTTGTTTTACTTCCTCATCTTTTTCTTAAAGGGCTGACATGAATTTCCTTGTCAGCAAACTGAGGGCACCTCCACTACTGAAATATATTGAAGGCCACCCAACCAAAGAGCAGAGTTAGCATTTTAGGGTGGCAGTAGCCTTTTCAAGATTTGCAATTCACTCACATATCACTTCTCCATGTCCTCTCACTTCCTCAGGGGAAGCTCAGTCACCATTCCCTTAAGGATTTGAGAGGGAGCAAATATCAACAGTAAGCTGACATTGTGGCATAGGTACCCTAAGGCTTGGAAAATACAATGAGTAGAACTAGGGCCTAAACCAATAACCTGAATTTCAAGTTTTTACTTACTTTTTCAAGCCAGGTCAGGTACCCAGAATGTGTCCTTCAGAAGCAAAAGATGTATGCTAATCACCTTCCTATATCCAAGAAGGAATACATTTTAGCATGACCTAGTGGTAATTTACTTGCTTACAGAAGACTTTTTTTTAGCCAGACACCCCTTGTTTTTCACCTATCTGAATCTCACCACTCCCTTCAAGACTCACTTTAATTCTCATCTCCTTCATGAAATCTTCCCCCAACTGCTCCAGCCCAAGCTGAACTCAATAGTTCCTCTGATGTCCTAGCTTCCTGAGCAACTAGATGGAGTGCTGGCCCTAGAATCAGAAGGACCTGAGTTCAAATCTGACTTCAGACACTTACTAGCTGTGTGATCCTGGGCAAGTACTTTAACCCTGTTTGCCTCAGTTTCTCATCTATAAAGTGAGATAGAGAAGGAAATGGCAAACCTCTCCACTGCACTATCTGTACCAAGAAAACACAAAGAGTTGAATATAACTGAAAAGTCTCAACAACAACTTCCTACAATACTTCTAGTATGTACTGTAGAAGCAGTATTTTGTTACCTGTCTTATATTTTTGTGTATGTGTAAGTTTACTCACCTCCACGTAAATTCTTTAAGGAAAAGAAAGGACCATGGCATATATCTCTTGTATATATTCCCATAATACTATAACAAGACACATGATTGCATTCAAATATTTGTGAAATTAACCATCTATAAAATGGGGATATTGATAATAGCAGCTTACAGTGACATAGAAGTTTATAGAGTTCTCCAATTCAAGTTTTTATCTGAACTCTGCAACAATCCTATGAGGTAAGTAGGTCATTTAATTGATGAGGAAACTGATGTGAGAAAGGTAATAATTAAGTGACTTGTCAGTGTCAGAACTAGACCTGGGACTTGGGGCTCTTCATCTCAAGCTTAGTGTGCTTCTAAAAGTGACTTACCCAAGGTCACACAACTAAGAAGTGACAAAAGCAAAATGCTGGTTCTAAATGCAATGCCCTTTCCTTTATCCCATAGTTTTATCAACTTTACTCAGCTATTAAAGAAACACAATTAAGTCTTAAGTCTTAGATGAGAATGTGTTGGGGGGGAGGAAGAAGTTAAAACTAACAGGTCAATGTATTTTAGTACTTAAACTAGTTATTAGTATTGTATTTTTTCATGTCTTTCAAAGTATGGGGTGAGGAAGGTGAGTGGGATGAGGGGCAAAAGAAAGAGACACTTAGGGGAAAGGGAGAGAGGGAAAGAGAGAAAGAAAAAGGAGAAGGGAAGAATCATAGAGAAAGAGCATGCTTTGGACAAGATCCAAGTAACAGAGGCAACACCACCTATCAGCTATTTCAAGCATTCTTGTGCTTTGGAAACTGAAACTATATTTCCTAAGTGTCCTTTGTTTCTCCAACAATAAAACAAGAACGGTGCCTGTTCATCTTTTCAAAAAACAAAATTTGCTAAACCCTAATATGTGCAAAGTACTGTTAGCTATTTCTAGGGAATTCTTAAAAGAATAAACCTCTCTGTGTCTTTGATCTCAGTTTTCTGTGTCTAGCTGTCTCTCTGTTTTTGTGTCTGTCTCTGTGTGTCTCTCTCTCCTCTCTTTGTATTGTTTCTGTGTCTATCTCTCTGCCCAATTCTCTTTCAAGGTAATGTATTCTTCATTACTATTGATGCCCCTCATTTTGGGGGGTCAGTATGGGCCATGAGTATTTTACTTGGGCCTCCTCTCCTGTCCACAAATAGGACTGTGGGAGTCCCAAGGCAGGTGGGTAGCTCTCACTCTCTTGGTTCCAAAGGTGTTTAAACAGACAGTTCAGTCTTCAGAACATCAAGGCTTCTGTTATCAGAGACAGCAGCATGAGATCCTCTGACTTTTCTAGTAAGAGGCCCAGAGGCAGCACCTATAGATTGGCAGTTTCAGAAAAAAGCCCAGTCTGAGCCTCGGCTTTAACTTGTAAACAGGGGCTTTGAAAGAGCAAAGTTGTGAGTTTGTCTCCACTAAAGCAAACTTACTTTGCTGTTTGCTTTAGGCACTTTGGTGATGTATCTGTGGAGCAGAAATGGATTTCCTGTCGGATTCTGCACACTCTCCGTTAACTGCACAGAGCACAGCTGCCACAAGTCTTTGCAAAACGCACAAGGATGTGTCAGGGTCAGAGCCCCTGGATCAAAAGGGCATGTCCCTTCTTTCTACCCTCCCCTCCTGGCAGATCAGCCAGCCCGTGAAAATGTTAAGATTCTATTTGTATGCAGACAAGGAAATCCTGAGGTGCATCGGACTGAAATCTCCTGTCAAGCGTCAGTCTATTAGGTAATAAAAAAATAAATCTATTTGTTCTTGGGAAAGTAAGTCACAGCCCATCTGTAGAATGGGACAGTTCAGCTTTTTAATTAACTTGGGGAAAAGAGCAGGGTCTCCCCTTTGGGAGGAAAGGACACACAATCCTAGCTTCATAATGCAAGCATCTTGTGAGAAGGAATGGTTTCATTTTTCCATTCCCAGCACCTAGGACAGTGCTTGGCACAGCTTGATTGATATGGTTGATAAAAGCCTGGCTCTCCCTTTCTTTCCATTGAATACACGTGAGCGAAAGAAAAGCAGAGCCTACATGTAATCTAGGATCGTTGAAGTTTTCTGAGGACTGTTTATGCGTCATCTCTGCAACATTTCCAATTAAAAGCAAAAATTCCACCTTGGTGTCACAGCGGCAAGGGCGGGTCGCTCACCTCTGCTTGTTAGCGCTCAAGTCTCTTAAATTGGCAAATGAAAAGAATCAACTGCCTTTGCTACCTCCACCAGTATAAACAAAGAAATAAAATACAATATAAAATTTTAACTATCTTCCCCGTCCTACCTGCAAATGTGAAATTCCCCCGTGCTTCAATAAAGGAAAAATATATCCAACGAAGTCTAACAAATGCACCATCTGTTCCAACCTGGAGACCAAAAGAGGCCAACTTTTCAGTGAGGCAACACTGCCCTCTTGTGGCAGAAGTCAAACAGTGCTATAGCTCCCGAAAAAAAATACATGAGAAGGTGATTGCTTGGAAAACAAAGGCAGTTTTCATAAATATGAATCAGTTGTACAAATGGGGCTACGAAGAAAGCTTAAGTTTAAAAAAAAGAAGCATAAAAATGACAATAAAGTCATCCATCAAAGCAAAAAACATGTTGCTCCCTAGGTTCTGGGCTACACTCAGAGGCAAAGCTTTCATTTGTTACTGAGAGAAAACCAAAAGAAAAATATAATTAGGTAGATTGGCTAGATGCTGAGGTGGTACAACTTGTGGGTTTAATTATTACATCAGTCATTTCCCTGCCGTGAAGACTTTACCTGACTTCCCAGTTCACTGTTTTCCTTTCCTTTGTGGCTTCGGCTAGATTTCATATTTCCCATCACACGTGCTAAACTGTTTGACATTATCATTTTTTATGGCTATCTCCAGCTGTAATATGAACCATTCAAGCTAACATTAGTTGACCAGTCTTTGAGACTTTCTTTGTCTATGTTTTCCTCTGTCATATTTTGCGTGCAGAACTGCGGGTGGAAAGGCAACGTCCTTCAGTTGCCACCCTGCACAGGGAATCTTCTTTCTCCAGGTATACCTATGAAACATGTCATCCTTCACACAAATATTGGACTTTTGATTTCATTGTTATAAAGATCCTCTGGTGAGGAAACACCTTCTATCAGTTCAGACTAGTTTCTGCTCCACAACTTTTAATCTTGGAGAGTTGGCTGGGGTACGGAGAGGGCAAGTAATATGCCTAGGGTCACAGAGTCAATTTGTGTCAAAGGCACAAATTTAACTCATGTCTCCTGACCATGAAGCCACCTTTCTATCCACTGCTCCACACAGCCAGTCTGCCAAATGAGGCAATAATAGTAGGAGATGAGAACTCTTTGATAACTTTAGAGGGAATTAGTGTAATTATATCTATTTGGCCAGTATGTGCCACTTTGAATTAGGTCACTGAACTCCAACCTGCTGCCATTTGACTCAGAATAAATTCTTCCCTCATCGACCACAAAGAGCCACAATCATTCACCTTCCCCTCTATACAAGTACAGTGCCCCAGCCGATAAGGGTGAATGGTGATGTGATGGCTACTAACTGGAAGGTTTCCTCCTGTTGTACTTCTCGAATTTCTGTGATATTTTCTTCACACCAGGATGACCAGACCTTCCTATATATTCTAAATGTGGTCTCACTAGGGCTGCCAGGAAACATGCCCTGTGACCTTCTTTGCTTCAAGCCTGTCAAACCCTTGGCAGATGGTTTTAACTTTCAGTCCCCAGCCGCCCTTCAGCCTCATTCCCTTTCTCAATTTGAATTCCCATCTTTTTTTTTCAGTCTCAGATTCCCATCAGGATCCTTGGCCCTTGCTTCCTCATTACCTTTTCATGGTTTGTTTCTTAACATGGCAGAAACACATTAGCTTCATTCCCAAATGATTTACGTTGATCTACAATGGTTTCTATCTCCCCATTTTTTTATCAATTCCAAACTTAGCCACTTTGGACTTTGTTCCTCTGGGTCATTTTCTCCTGAAGAAAATAAGAAAAGATCCTGTGGGGTGAAGGCTACATTCTGAAACTACAGTCCTCTGGGGATGCTCAGTCTGTTCCCCACATTCCTTTATGTTTCCCATAGGGTATGTTAGAAGAGACTTGTAACTTCTTGATTCCACTGCCTGGCTGAGCTTTGAATCTATTTTTGCCAGTTCTACCTATTCTCAAATCATTTGTAGAATGAAAAATGTATATTTTGGTAGTAGAAAATCAGGTCATTTACTTCACAGCTCACCCATAATATAGGCATGCCACACTCACAAGTTGACTGGGTTCCAAAGGATGCCTTACTATCTTCCAAGTAAGGTATTATTTTCATGAAAAGATGTGAATTCTCCTTGATCTAGGTTCTCATTCCTAGTAGTGAGGATCCCAAAGTTGCCATGCCTTAATTATAGAGTTCACATACTTGAGTTGACCCTTGAGTTTGACCTCTAAAAAGAAGCAGAGATCCACCAAAATACAGACACACTCTTAAGAAGAGCCCAGCACAAAAACAGCCCCAAAGTCCCTTCAAGGAGGGGCTTAGTCTAGGCTACTATATCCACCTCATTCAGTTGTAGAGCTTAACCAAGCACTAACCCTTTCAACCTAGATACTGAAGGTGAAAATGAAATGAGTAAACCAAGAAGAATTCAGAATACCATGAGGGAATACTTTGAGACGAACCCAGGGAGTAAACTCTGAAGAAGAAAGTGACCTCAAAACAAGTCCAGCAAAGGTCTAAGAGAAAAAATGACATGGCAACATGGACTGCAAGATTACCTAGAAGAACTAGAACAAGAGTACAGAATGGAAAAAGCAATGGGCAAAAAAAAAAAAAAATGGCAAGAAAAATTGACACCTCAGAACAGATGGTAGAAAATCTCATTAAGAATTAAATACCCTGAAAATTATACAGAAAACAATGACTCGAGAAAAAATATTAAAACAAAACTAAGATATAGACACAGAGGAGAAACAAAAGCAGACACACTAATCCTAAAGATAAAGAGAGACTCAGTCACAGAAATATTAGACTGCACAGACACCTAGAGAGAGGACTTTATATCCATGTAGGGAAACCACGTTGGGAGGGGGGAAGGGGGGCGACAAACAAACAAAGCCTCAAAGATAGAGGAAGGAAAGGAATTTGGTGCTTCAATTACAGAAGGGAATGGAGGAAATGGAGACACAATCCTCAACTGAACTTCAAGAGGCCTACAGGTGATGGTATTTGCACAGCCCCAAAGGCAAGTAGGATAATATATTCACATGCACTGACTTCTCTTAGAATTCTCTTAACTAATACCATGACCAACATAGATGTATAGGTCCCAAGGGGAGATTAAGACTGGGGTTCTTTTGACAGCTTTCACTCCAGAGAGTGAAAGACAACTGATTATCAAGAAGCTCAGACATGAGCTGGTTCTTCATCTTTCATAGTGCTAAGTAAAAGTTGTCATGTAGCTCATCAATAGATAGCCTTGAATGCTTATAGGGGAATGAAGGACCCCAAATTTCTGATGTT
Organism: Notamacropus eugenii; assembly: GCF_028372415.1. Classification (NCBI taxonomy): domain Eukaryota; kingdom Metazoa; phylum Chordata; class Mammalia; order Diprotodontia; family Macropodidae; genus Notamacropus; species Notamacropus eugenii. The sequence goes on along the minus strand of NC_092872.1, from coordinate 393,590,859 downwards.
TCAAGAAGAAATTCTAAGTAGAGGTAAAATGAGTCATAAAGGGTTATTATTATTGCCTAGCATAGCCAGTGGCATATAACAGACACTTAATAAATACTGACTGATTAAAGAGAGCTTTTCAAAGAAATCCCAGTCCATCATGTTAGGGATTGTAATCCAAATGACAAATGGGTTACATGTATGTTTTATTTTGATTCTTCAAGTATCAGAGATTTCATTGATACAAGTACTTCCATCACAGACACTAATGCTGACTCTTCCACACCTAACAGTCCTCTTAAATTTCTGTAACTAGAAAAAAAAAATCATAATCTGCTGACCAACCCTAAAGCAGTAAGCCTCTCCTTGCTTAACTAATCTGGTACCCAAATAAGACATACAGCATATTGCTTGTACCATGCTTGAAATTCTTCAAGCTTAGCTTGTCAAAGCGTAATTCCACTGGCAAGAACAGAGGGTCTTCTCCATGCCAAAAGAAGGTATCAGAATAGAACTTTAGAAGGTTATACATATATGTATGTATATACATATGTGTATATATGTGTGTATACATATGTATATGTGTATATATATACACAGATGCAGTTGTGTCTATACATAGATATATTAAATTTGCATCACAATTTAAATATAATTTTACTTTTAAAAGATTCTTGATTTTATCAACATGGTACTTCCTCCACTAACACAGAAAAAAAAAATCTGTGTTTCATTTAAATTCAATTCAGCAAACACAGAATCAGAGCTAAAAGAATCCTCTGAGGTCATCTCATTGAACCTAACCAAGAAGCTCCCTCTATAAATACTCTCCATCCATTAGTCATCCAGCTTTGTCTAGAAAAGTCCTGAAGGAAGGGGGAAACTATTGCTCCCTGGATAATTCCATTTTTCATTTGAATCACTTTAATTGTTAGTATGTGCTTCATAAATGTCTGTCTCCTAGAAGGAAGGCCTTGTGATAGGATTGGGACACAATAACAAAAGGAGGAGGAGGAGGAAAAGGAGAAGAAAAGGGAAAAAAAAGCCTTACCCTCAACAAGCTTTCATTCTACTGGTAGGATACAACATATGCAAATATTATATACAAGATGCTCTACTCCAAGGCTTCATATTGAGGAAATGACTCAGTTCTCTAAGGTTATTCTAGCAGCTCAAATTCTAGCAATATAACATTCTGGAAAGGTTTGGAGCCCATTGTCACCAATAGACTACTTCTGCTTTCTTAGAACCAGCCCAGTTTAGTATAGCGATGTTCATCATTAGTAGGCTAGCCACTCAGTGATTAATTTATTCATGGCAACAAATGAAGTAGAAAAATGCATACAGACTCTTGCCATTTCTGCAGCAGTGGTGGAAAATTGACAGCAAAGCAGGCAGAGAATCACAGTTTTGAGACCATCTATCAACATTGGCTTAGCCATTGGTACTCTAAATATGAAATCATTGTCCAGTGACCAACCAATCTATTACAAAATCTTAATGATATTAGAATTGGTATTCCTGATAGAAATGAGACCAACATACAAAAGTCGTGGCTCAAAGAACAACTAATATCTTCTCTTTGTAGAGGTAACAAAGTCAATGGCACAGTTGGTTTAATCATTTTTCCAAAGTCATATAGAAATATTCCATTGGAAATTTGGCCATCTCCCACTGTAGCGTTCATGATAAACATTTGCAAGAGGAGTACAATAAAGATAAGCACCAGTATCTATTGCAGATAAAGTAGAGGTAGAGAATACTCTATGAAGTACTTAATATCCTTCCAATTGTATTAACATATTCATTGATATTCAGCAACTTCAGTACAAAAGCGGACTTAGCAAGCATCATGAAAAGCACAGTGGTAAAGATGGTTCAGAAGGAAACAAGGAAGGCCAAACGCTTAAGGCTTAAGCCTTTATGTCATGAATATTTTCTTCAAAAATATAGAAGATACTGAATGAGCACCAAATGCTATCACAAACAAACCAAAGAAAATTTTTGTGAGACACAACTAGTTTTAGATGGCATAATAATTTTGTACTCAGCTGTCTAATTATAATAAAACTATTGAATTATTAAATAAAATGTTAATTAATGCTAAATTAGAAAAATAAAATTGGTAAAATATGGTACCCAACTGAATCAACTCCAAATTGTCTTTAAACAACTTGACTTGAAAAAAGAGTTAATTTTTAAAATAGATGAAATACAGCCTATTGCCATTTTCTTTTGAAAAGAAGTTTAACCAATAGAAATTGATCACCACAATAAGAAGTATCAGAAGGACTTAAAATTTCCTTAATTATTTTGTCAATGAGAGAAATTTGACAGCCAAAGGAAACACTGACTGGAGACTATAAATTCTCTTGTAAAATCTTATGAAGAAAGATATTGACTGAATATAAATATTATCTCTTCATAAAATAGAGAGAAATAAGAGAATGAAAAACATGCAGAACTATAGGTAAAAGTCCATCTAAGCCATATCATCCCAAGGATGAAACTGATGGAGGATAAATAAGCAAACAACCTGGAAAACATTTATAAAGATTCTGTACTAAACTTTTTTCCTCTATCATTTACAATGTAGCTAGTATACTTTGGGGCAGTTAGGTGGTACAGTGTATTAGATCATTGAACTTGCAATCAGGAAGACCGGAGTTCAGATTTGACCTCAAATACTTACTAACTGGACCTGGACAAGTCACTTAACCCTGTTTGCCTCAGTTTTCTCATCTGTAAAATAAGCTAGAGAAGGAAATAGCAGACTACTCTAGTATCTTTGCCAAGAAAATCCCACACAGGGTCAGAAAAAGTCAGATATGACTGAAACCACTAAACAACAACAACCACACTTTGGATTCTAACATCAGTGACCCCAGTGTGCCACTTTAGAAAGAACAAAACAGCATTAAAGAGAATAATAGGTTGACAGAAAAGTTGACTTAACTAGTCCAAATATACAATTAAATAAAGCTCCGTGCTGGAGACAATAATATTGAGACCATTGAGAGATTGAATCTCACAGTATCTCAAAGAAGGAAGGACAGAAAATTCTTTTGTAAAATTATGGGTTTCATTAATATCAAAGTGAGACGAGTAAAAGGACTATTCATAATTACCAACTCATATTCCTACTTTCAGTCTCTTTAAAATATTGAAAATAATTTATACATATATCAAGGAAGCCTAGATAAAGGTATGAAAAAGGAATAAGCAGACATTACCAAATAACATTGAACAGCAGACTATATCCTTACAGTCACACAATTTCCTGAAAGACAGAGAATATAAACTCTCCTTCTCTTAATTGGTTACTGTTGACCATACCTCTTCCTAGGTGTTCTCTCTTCCCTTGGCTTCGTTGTTCTCTTTCCACTTGTCTGACCACTCCATTTCAATGTTCCTTGCTGGATTACCATTCATCTTCATTCCCCTAAGGGTAGATTTCTTCCATAGCTTCCTCTTTTCTCTATGTATTCTTTCCTTCTCATGCTTATCTCCTAAACATCTAACTTACATGTTTAAGAGATCAATGATCTCTTAAAAATGTACTTTATTTAGTAAAGCAAAATGCCAATTTAAAGGCTCTCTTGCAACAAAGTATCTGTCATGCAACTGTCAAAATAATAAAAAGATTCCCTTAAAAAAGCTAGAGAGAATTTTGTTTAACAAATTTCTAATTATTACTATCAAGTGAGGCATAAAAACAGAGAGATAAGCTTGCCAAATATATTTGCTGCTATTGTGGAGAATGTCCAGCACAGAATCAACATCAAAGAAGAATTTTCTAGAGATGGTAGGATCCATGAGCTGTATCAGAACAATGTCATCCATTAACAGGAGCATCAATTCTCAGCATTTTTCACTGTCTCCTAAATGAAATCCTTAATTACTCAAAAGTGATGGGGGCAAGGTTTGGCATGGGATGGGCAAGAGCAGTAAACAAGTGTATGAAGAATGCTTATTATCCAGACTATGACATGCAATTTTCTAGACAAAGATCATTACCGTCATTTTAAACAGATAAGAGGATAGATTATGAACTGGGCCCATAAATAAACAGGAACAGAATAAGTTGTACTACTTTTGAGAAATTGTGCAATGTTTTTAATAATACTTTTCGCCCTGAAACAAAGACCTCTACCTTTGACATTAATATTTTTCCAATAATGCCGTTTGGCTGTGAGTCATTCCACATTCTAAAGAATTAAAGTTTGCAAAATGAAATGTACACTGTAGAAAGTAACAACAATATTGTAAGATGATCAGCTATGAATGACTTAGCTATCCTCAGCAATAATATGATCCAAGACATCTATGAAGAACTTATGATGAAAAATGCTATCCTTCCCCAGAACCAATGGGTTCCAAATACAGATTGAAGCATACTTTTTCTACTTTCTCTATTTTTCTTCAGGGTTTTTTTGTCTTTATTTTCTTTTATAATATGGCTATTATGGAAAAGATTTGCATGTCTATACCTATATCAACCTATATCAAATTGCTTGCCTTCTCAACGAAGAGGGGTGGAGAGAGAGGAAGGGAGAGAATGTGGAACTCAAACTTTTAAAAACAAATGTTAAAAATTGTTTTTATGTGTAATTGGGAGAAAATAAAATACTAAATAAAAACAAAGAAACTAAGACAATTTTTTTTTTAAATTAAAGAACTAAAGTTGTGAGTTACCCAAATAGTTCGTTCATTTGTATCAATCAATAGCAAACATTTATTAAGTATCTAGAATGTTTCAGGCACTGTGTTAAGCACTGAAAATTCACAAAGAGGCAAAAGACAATCCTTGACCTCAAAGAGCTATCCACACAATGTCTAGAGAATTAAAGGAAAATCCTCTATAGGTACAACTCCTGTGGAGAATTTGTAGAAGTATATAGATGAGTCACACATTATAACAAGGCAAAGAGGGCTGTGCTCTGAACTATTGGAGAGAATACACATAGATGAAATTATATAAATTTGAGGAGGAAGATGATGAATGATCAGAAGCTTCATAGTAGATTGGTACCTGAAGTGATGAATACTGGAATATTAAATCAAAGCAGAAGCAGTAGCTATGGGATAAACATTGATTTATTGCCCACATTTCAATTTACCCAATACAAACTCTTAAAAGGATTCTTGTACCCCAGAAGTGTCAGCCACCAAATTAGATTCAAGTTGAATTTGGAAATATTTAACAAAATAAATAAAAATATAGACTATAATGCAACACTCATCTGGTTAACTATGGGGGCAAAACTGTGATGGGAGGGAAGAAAGGCTCAAGCAGAGGCAATATACAAAGTAAAAGAATAAGAAGAAACTATGGGATTGCAGGTCATGGTGAGGACGAACAACTTTAAAAGTAATGAAGAAAAGGTAAAGATTAAACTATAGGAGGTTATAATTACGGAGGAGAATTTCAGAGTTCAAGATTATAGAGGAGGCATAGTCTAAGGTATAAATAGACCTGTGGGTAGCTAAGGTAGATCAACAATAAAGGGCATCAAAGAAAAGTCAGCGTGTTCTAGAAGGTGCTAACAAGAATAATCAAGTCCCCAAACATGAGGAACAAGGTTAGGTTGGAGAAATAGACTGGATACCTTGACAAAGGAGACAGTATGACCTGAAAGCTGATCAGAAGTAAGGATCTCAAGAAACTTTGGCACATGGAGTGCATTTCAAATAAAAAGAGGCTGCTCAGTCACATTGGTATGTGACAGTAGAGAACAGTAAGTATAACAGTCCATCTTCACCCAGGGTGTCAAGGGGAATGAAAGAAGAAAGAATCATAAGTGGAAATTGTAGCCATTCTCTACCAGAGAAAACTTGGCTTCCATGAAAGAATTAAAGAAAGAGAACTAGGACAATGAATAATTTGTTGATATAAAAATGAGTGTTCTAGAGGGCACAAAAGCCTAGGAGGGCAGAGAATAACAACTGGGGAGACAGAAAGATGAGATGGATCAGGATGAGAATGTGGAATTAGGTAGTGGGATTTTCAGAGTTTGTTGGCAGACAAACTCTGAATTGTAGGGGTAGGAGAAGTGATGTCAATATTTACTGGCTAGAAAGGAAATATGAGTTTATAAGCTATTTAGTAAATAAGGACAGGGTCCATAATGATGGCAGCCAAGAGAGTCAAGTGATAAATGGAAGTCTGGAAGTTCATAGCCACATCATGCTTCTCTCTGTGTCTCTCTATACATATATTATATGTATATAAATATATATATGTATGTGTAAATATATATACACATATACACATACATGTATATATACATACATATATTTGTGTGTACATATATATACATATATATATATCCCCTACAATCCCTGTAATAGGGTAGGTCAGTCCATCAATAAATATTCATTCAGGGCCTACTATGTTCCAGAGGCTACACTAAAAACGGGGTGAGCTGTAGCCAAGGAAAGGAAAATATTGTTAGTAATAATAGCAATAATAACAAATGCTCTCTTTCCAATAGTAGCAATCTGTATTTGGACCCTTGAGGGAAGGAAAGGAGAAAAAAATAAGCATTTATGTAACACTTACTAGGTGTCAGGCTACTGTGCTAAGCACTTTTTTACAACTATTACTTCATTTCATCTCCACAACAGCTCTATAAGGTAGGTGTATTATAATCCACATTTTTACAGTTGAGGAAAATGAGGCACAGAAGTTAAGTGACTTGCCCAGAGTCACATAACTAGAAAGTAAGTCCCAATTTGAACTCAGGTCTTTTTGACTCCAGGCCCAGTATCCTCTGGGCCAATAGCTGCCATGGTAGTGAAGGAGTACAAAGCAGGTGTTTATTTCTAGGTGATCATATACATGTGATCATGTAAAGCACATAGTAATAGAGAACTGAGTAGCTAGTGCTTTTTATTGATAGCAGATCAACTAGGCCATCTGAGGATAAAGCTTCTTATACTACTCCCTGAAGAGGGATCAAGCTTAGGTCCCTACTCTTCTGGTTTTACAATTTAGTGAGCTTGCTCTAGAATGGTCCATCACCAGACCCAGGTTTGAAATCTTTTTATCTTTTACTTGACTAACACAGGCTCTCAAGACCCATGGTCATTACTAAACTATGACTAGTCAAGAGAAGGATTTAATGATGAAGTTTCATTGAGTTATAACAATCTAAGACAAAATACTAAACCTTTTTCAAGGGGAAACCACAAAATATTAGAAATATAAAATAAAAATATCAAAATAAATAAAGCAATAAGATGCTGCTCAGAGGTTCTCTTGTCTCTATTGGTCATTCCCCCAAATAATTAAAAAATTCATTTAATTCACAAATTCTACAGGAGTTACAGTCCTTTTGTAACAACTTGCCAATTTGAGTTATCATCTGTAAATGGAAAAATAGGTTCTGCCCAAATTTAAAAATCATTTAAAAGTCATTCAAAACCATTAAGAATCAGATTTCAGATAAGCAAGATTAGCCATCCTCCCTATCTGTCTGTCTGTCTGTCTGTCTCTCTCTCTCTCTCTCTCTCACACACACACACACACACACACACACACATACAATATACATAGACTATAAATTAATATATATATTCATTCATGGTGCTTTTCACAAATTCAGGTAATGTTCTATTTGTATCACTAAGGAATCCCTTATAAAGAATGACCCCAGGACCCTGGAAAAGGCTGAGGGGCCCATCTGAAGATAGACCAGATTCCTCACATGACACATAGCATAGATATTCTTCAACAGTCGTACAAATAGTCAGGCAAGAGGCACACATAATACATTTCAATAGCTCTATGAGCTAACCTGTATAAGTATGCTCTCCAACAGTGCAAGATTCTTTTTATGGGATTATGGATAGATTCCTTTTATGCTCTCAGGTTTGATGCAAGCTATGCAATGTCACCCACAACTAGGAGGGACTAAAGGATATCAACATCTACAGAGAATCTCTCTTCTATTTGAATTGGGCACTGGACAATAATGAACATTATTGCTGAGTATTGTCTCTCTGCTTTATGTTTTGCTTGATGTTAATCAGAGGATCAAAATTATCCCTATTCTTGCATATATCAAGGAATTGAGTATGGTCTACAGATTGGTGTATATGAGAGAAACATTGTTGGAGAAGAGCTTTGAAAAGTTTCATTTTGCTCTAAAATCAAATGCCTTTTTTATAATCAACAAAAAATAGGTATGGTTGGCTCTTATGTTTTTGTATCTTTTAGTATAAAGATGTCATCTACAGTAGAATATCATTTGCTGAAGACTTCTAAATCTATTCTCTGAATTTTATCAAAGAATCCCTTGATATATGTATCAAATATTTACTCTCAAAGATTTTGTAAAGGTTTAAAAGGAGACACCTGGGTTAGTATTTATTGATAACCTCACAGTTACCTTTTAGATAGTAATAACATCCTGAGATTCAACCCCACAGCATCCTCAGACCTAGGTAACCTGAAACACAGAGATTTTCTGTGAATACTTGGCATGGTCCAGTTGCCCTTCTAATCTTTGTTTTCCTTAGTACCATTTATCCTTTCTCATAACCACATCAGGGACAGTAATATTTAAGTCCAAATGTGCTAGCACCATTTTTCATCTGTTTGTTATCTCCTTTGTGGTTCATTCTTAAATACTCTTAGGATGATATGGCTTAACTTGTTGGGCTTGGGATTTCTGTTTAGCTTTAGAGACAATTGGGGTTAAATGATTTACCTAGGATCATATAGCTAATAAGAGCCACATTTGAACTCAGGTCCTCCTGACTTCAGTGCTCTATCCACTACACCACCTAGCTGTCTCTCCTGCAACTGTTTTTTGAGGTAGCTAGGTGACTTATTGGATAGAGCACTGGCCCTGAAGTAAGGAGGATCTTTCAAATCCTGCTTTAGATACTTACTAGCTATGTAACCCAAGCAAGTAATTTAACCTCTGCCTTAATCCACTGAAGATAGAAACAGGAAAACCACTCCAGTATCTTTGCAAGTAAACCCCATAGAAAGTAGGGTCTATGGGGTCATAAGGAGTCGGACACAATTGAATTAAAACAACTTTGTTTTTCTAATGTGGTCAAAAATTATATCAAGACTTTTCTTCCCAAATGCAAATGATCCTTTAAAAAGATAAGTGGTATCTTTACCATTTATATTTATTTAAAAAAAAAAAAAGGTCCTAAGAAACCAGAGATTCTTCTAGGTGAGAGCAAAAATTGGAATGTAATTGTTCCTTTTATGATACCACTGCCAAGAACAAGCCTTTCACTCCCGTTACTAGCTATCTGGAGATACAATTTTTTTTAAAGTTCATATTCAGGATCCTGGTTACTCATAGAAACAGGATTTTTAATCTAGAAACACCCCTGAAATCATGTACTGGTTACATTTAAGAAGGCAGCACTTGCTCTTGAAGCAGAGGACCTGGGTTCAAATTCTGCATCTATTACCTCTGTGACCTTGAGCAACTTACTTAAGCTCCTTGGCTTCAGTTTCTTCATCTGTAAAATAAGGAAGGTTGGGCTAGATGGTTTCTGAGATCTTTTGCGCAGTTCTACTGAATCTATAATCCTTCTCAACTTAAGCCTGGAAAGATTACATGACTGATTCCTGAACAGTACATAGGACAAGGCCTGAGATGATATCTTAACTTGGTATTCTCTCTACTCACCACCATTCTATGGTAAGTATTTAATATATGTTTGTCGAATTTAAATAAACTTCTCATGGTGGGTTAGATATATCCAGAATATGAAGTTTTATCCTCCCTTTTTCTTGGGAATAATATCAGAATAATTTCCTTTGAATGAAATAAATAATTGCAACAGTGATTACTCTGCCTCACCCTGCCATGAGACCAGGTGTGTTATGTTCCTACCCTTTCTCCAGAATTCTCTGATACTGTTAGGGGGTTAGACATGGGAATCTCTTCTCTTTGCCATTGACTAAATGTGTTGAAATTGGGAACCATTTGCATTCCCAGTGTTGGGGACTCCCAGTACCAAGGTTCCATTTAACCATTTAACTGTAAGATTAGAATTTGCAGAGTAATATTTACTTCAGAGCAAACACAACATTTACCCCAACATCTAGGGGAATAATGCCCTTCATGCCCTTCAGTTTAAGAAGTTGGTTAAAACCTCTAGCCTGGAATCCTCAGCTCCACATTCCCTAGGGTTCAAAATTCCTATCCAGAATTCTACTGCCTGCACCTAGAAATGCAAAAGACAAACAAAACAAGACCCAAACTCATTTCTTGTGGTCACAGGGCAAAAGGAAAAGGATAGCCCTTCCCCTCTCAGCTTACTTCATAATGCCTCTGTTCTGGGTGATTGAGACCATCACCCCTAAATACCACTAGAAAAAGAGTGACTATACCTTAGGTGGATAGATTTAAAGATGGAGTCAATTCTACCCAAGTAGCCAATGAGAAAAGGCTACTTTCACTCAAATTTTCTTCTCCCAGAAGTAGGTGTCTGGTTTCTCTCACATAAGTCAGTCTGTCTATCTTAGGTGGTTTGCTCATGTACCAAAGTTTCCATTACACAATAAACCATTGAGGTTCAATTTACTTTCTTAGTGAGTTGCTGGAAGCATTACTTTGAGTTTATGATTAAATACAAAACAAAAATTGGAGATGGAAATGTTTTGTTTTGTTTTGTTTTCATAAATAACTCCCCTAATTCTGGTCCTTTGGATGGGTTAGCTTAGATCTTTGCATATAGGAAATATCTTGCCTTTCCACCTGTAAAATAATGTGGAGTGTCCCACACAAACATCTATCCAAGGAGGAGCTTACTCTATAAATTAGGTCATTTGAAATGGAACCATACCTTGCAGGGCTTTTATGCAGTTTCTACACTAGCTACCCATGTCTCTACCAGCAGAACCAGGCAATTATTTTAGCTCCATGTGTTTGAATTAAAGAAACCTGATGGGAGAACACCCTACTACCCTTAGAGGTCTGCTGCCTCTGAAGCTCAGCAATGCATAAAGGACCATGGAGATTGTATCATTGGCACATAACAGAATAAAATTTCTACTGGAAACCAAAATGCCTTTATGCTTCGGTGACTTCTAAAATGGCCCAGAAATTCACTCTAAATGACTCACTTCTGAAAATGTCAGATTTTTATTGAACTCTAGGGAGCCAAACTTTCTGGGTAATAGGAGCTAGCTATCACTCCATGGATTGGTGTCTACAAGTCCAATAAGGAGGCTGAACAACTTTTTGACAGGTTTTAGTTCATCAGTTGTCAGACAAGGAGGGAGCCTGATGTTATTGGGACCAATCTCTATTTCTTAGAATGTATGAAAAAAAAGAATGCATGGAGTCAACTTTCTCTCCATTCTCCTCAGGAAAAAAAAATGTACACAGTAACTTTCTGAGGGACTAGTTGTACTGTAACCTTGTACTTATTAATGACTAGTGTTCCAGTCAGGTTGCTTTTCATTGTTTCTCCTTCATTTCTTGCAATGCATTCATAGGCTACTTGCCTTGTGGACATTTCTGTATGTGCCAACTGATATCTGCCAGCTTTGGCTAATAGTAACAATAAAGATTTTATCTGACCTGAATCTTAAAACTGGGAACTGCAGGTTTTTCCATGATGGGCTGAAGTTCATATAAGCAGGATCTTCCTAACAATTATCACCATCCAGGAATGTCATGTGATGCCACCAAAAGATAATAAATTTCCACATTACCAAGGACATTTCTTTAAACCCCCTCCTCATTCTCCCAATATGACTCACATACTCTAAATTTACCTGCCTTTATATGAGCCTTCACCCCATTTTCTTCCCCTTTAATCTTTCACTAAGGTAAACTTTCATTACTTTAGAATCCCTTTCCTTTTTCCTGTTACCTACCTTCCTAACATGGCTCCAACCTAGCTTTCAAAGGTTATTATATGTTACTCCCCTTCTTGTACTCTGAAACTGGCATTCTTCTGGGCCCTCGTGTGTCACATTCTATCCCATCTTTGTGCCTTTCTTTACACAAGCTCTTCCTCATGCCTGAAATGTTCTCCCTTCTCACTTCTACCTCTTATAATCCCTAACTTCCTTCAAAGTTCAGCTTAAATACCATCTCCTATATGAAGCCTTTCCCAACTTCCTTAGCTGCTAAGGTTCCCCCTTTCAAATTACTTTCTATAGATTTTGCATATATCTGCATATGTACATGCTGTCCCCCTCATTAATATTAAGGCTCTTTGATGGAAAGGATGGTGTCATATTTGTTGTTTGTATCACTTGAGCCTGCATAGCGCCTGAAACATAGTAAGTACCTAACAAATGCTTATTGAATTGAACCTGATCCATTATAAATGTTTGGTATATAACCTCACTGATCCCAGAGTCAACAATTATTCTACTTCACTCTTTTCTATTCTCTATGTCATGTCTTTCCACAACTGTTTCAAATCTTTTCCTCTCATCAAATCCCCTTCCATGACTCTACCTCCCAATACTTATAACAAACAATTTAACCTTTGATTTCTCTGAAAAGACAGGAGTCATTTTTTAGAGAAGGTAGTCACAGTATCTCACTTAGAGTGGAGGGAACCTTCCAGCATTAAGTCCAGTCTTCTTTTGTACATCCAGGTCACTCCCACTAACTGTGGGTATTGCCCATGACGTAGTCCTGAGGTCTCCTTTTTGTCCCTCAATACTTTCTCCAGTGGGTTAAGCTTTTATTTCTATGAAGATGATTTCTAAATCTATATACTCAACTCTAGTCTTTATTTTAAGCTCTAGTTCTGTTTTACCAAATATCTTTCGAACATTCCAAATTGAATATCTCATAGACATTTCAAACTCAACATTCCCATAAAAGTTCTAATTTCCTTTCCACTAAAACTCTCCCCATTTCCCAACTTTTCTGTTATTACAGAGGACACCATTATCCAGTCACCTAGCCTCTCAACCTAAGTGTCTCTCCCTAGTCCAAAACATCTTTTCTCAACTACCAAAGTGATTTATCTCAAAGCATAGGTTTCACTGTTTTGACATCCCTCTACCCCAATAAATACACTCAGTAAACTCCATAATAATGTTCTAGAACAAATTTTAAAAAGACAACTTTCTATTTAACATTCAAAGCTCTTTATGACCTGAGCCCTTCTTATCTTTACAATTTTCTAACACTTTACTCCCTTCCATGTATACTAGGATCTAACTTCTTTGGGTTACTCACTGCTAAAAAACAGCACTATATAACTCAACTCCATACATTTGCAGTGTTTATAACCCTTCCCTGGGATTCTCTCCTTCCCCAACTCCTAGCTTCCTTCAAAACTCATCTCAAATCCCACCTTCCCTGGTCGTCTCTCCCCAACATGCTCCCAATCCTTTCCCTCTGATATTACCTTCCATTGATATTGTATATATCTTAAATATACATAGTTATTTATATACTGTCTTCCTCATTAGAATGTGAGCTTCTAAAAAGGAACTGTGTTTTTGTCTTTCTTGGTATCCCAAGTGTTTAACACAATGCCTGACAAATGGAAGTCATTGAAAAATGCCTGTTGACAAATTGACTTTTCCAGGGCTTTGCCTTCTTCTCTATTATGCATGTTCAGTCCCTCCTAATTTTTTGAATTCTTGCCATCTACATACAAGGATGGTCATGTCTCTTCAACCTGTTAAAAAAAAGGTCAATCTCTCATTGCTCTTTCTATCTCAAGTAGGTATCATTCCAATTATTTCTTCTTCTTCACTGCTAAAGTTCTTGAAAAAAAGTAGCCTTTACTCCATTCATCCAGGTCTTTACCACCTGCTCTCTTCTCTTTCAATATAACTTTCACTCTCACCATCCTACTAAAAATCTCTGAAAAAGCACCAGTAACTTTCAATTGACAAATCCAATCCCTTTAAAAATAATATTTTGTTCTATCACCGTAATTTCTAAGTATGTTTCTCTCCCAAACCAGAAGCCTATCTCTTGTAGCAAAGAATTTAAAACAAAGGAAAAACAAGTAAACTAACACATTAAAAGCAAGTTTGACAGTATATTCAGTGTTATACTCTCATTATCCCTCATCTTTACAAAGAAAAGATCTTTAGGGTCAAGTTTGAATTTTATAATTAATTAACTACACAACATTTAGTTTAATTTTTCATAATTTTATAGGATACAATGTGATATCCTTATTCTCCTTGATCTCCTTGATATAGCATTTCATACTGTTAACCACCTCCCCTTTCTCTCCTCTCTTAATTTAGGACTTATCATATCCTTGTGATTCCACCTATCTAATATCCCTCTATATCCTTCACTGGCTCTTTATTCTTTTTCCAGTCCCATAGATGTGGTTGTTCCCCAACTTTCTGTCCTTGGCTCTTTTCTTTACACTTACTCCCTAAGCACTCTCAATGATGTTCATGATTTTGGCTGTTATCCAAACCCTAGACTCTTCCTTGAGCTCTGGACCTGCACCAACAACCCCTATGAGACATTTTTACTGGAATAGGCCACCTTCTCTGCAAATTTAATAGTCCAAAACAAAGCTCATCATGTTTCTTCCTGAATCTTCTATTATTCCTGATGATTATTTCTGATTGTAACCCTATCATTTACCCAATATTATCAACTTCATCCCTGTCATATCTCTTGAATCCATTCCTTATTTTCTATTCCTTTGCTACCAATATAGTAAAAGCCCTCATTTACATACATTTGGACTATTGAAATAGTTTCCTGACTGGTCTTCCATTTCCACTTTGTTTTCCCTTTAGTTCATCTTTTATACCACTTTTGAAATATACTTTTATACATAGATCTTTTTTTAAATTAATTTTTCAATTTTAATATTTATTTTAATTCTTTTAAAAATAGTTCCATGATGCTCAGTGAAGTGAGCAGAACCAGAAGAACATTGTACACAGTAGCAGCCACAGTGTTCGATAACTAGCTTTGGTAGATTTACCTCTTTTTAGCAATGCAATGATCGGAGACAACTCCAAAAGACTCATGATGGAAAATGCTGTCCACATCCAGAAAAAGAACTATGGAGTATGAATACAGATCCAAGCATATTATTTGTTCTCTCTCTCTCTCTCTTTCTCTCTCTTTCTCTCTCTCTTTCTGTTTCTTCTTTCTTTGGTTCTAATTCTTCTTTACATATTACATGTTATCTTGAGGTGGAGGAGGGGAGAGATAGGAAAAAAATTTGGAACTCATAATGTTATGGAAGTGAATGTTGAAAAAATTAAAATAAATAAATATTTCCAAATTATCTCCCTCCTTCCAATTCCTCTGCCCTTGTAACAGCAAGCACCCTGGAATACACAGGAGGGCCTGCTGCACAGGTTCCTGGATCTGCTTTTCTAAAAGGAAAGTAACTTTTGAGCAGTCAACAATCTTCTTTAATCACAAATACTAACACAGAAAATACAAACAGAGGAAATAAAGACCAACAGACAGGGCTTCAAACTGTCTGACCATAAGCAATACATACATCGCAAATCAACAGGCAGATCCAACTGTCTAACCATTACATACATACATACATAGTTACCAGAGAGAGAAGCACCAACATCTGAGTTTTCAAAGTGGGGGCTCCTTAAGAGCTATCCAAAGTCTCATCTGGCACATGAACTTTCTTCCAAACTCCCAAAATAAAACCTCACTTCAGAGTATATATACACTTTTCAGAGCCAGAGGGCATCCTCATTAATTAACAAAAGGTGTGGGCCTTTCTACAAAACAAGCTTCCCCTAATCAAGCTTCCCTTAATGGGCTTTGTCTGAGGTCTATGGACAGGGGAAGATCTTTAACTGGAATTACACACACCGATTAGGAAGGCAAGTATTATAATATCAATTATACATGTGAAATCACTTTCTCCACAAACCTAATAGCACCTCTTTTCTATTAAAAAAAAAAAATCTTCAGTGGATTTTTATTACTTATGAAGTAAACTTTAAACTTTCTAGCCTGGAATTCAGTTCCACAATCTGACATCAAAATCAGCTACGTTGTCTCCTGAAAGTCCCTTGCCTTTTCCCACTTCTATGGCTTTGGTCATATTCTGCCCTATGCCTGTGAAATCCTTTAAAGAGACCTCCTTTAAAAATGTACTTCATTTCAATCTCCTTCCTAAAATCTTCCCTGACCCTCTGTCAACAACCTTCAGGCCTCACATATCACTTTGTTTTCTGCTACTCTACTATTGTTGTGATATACTTACTCCAATATATTAGGGATCTTCTATTTTTTGGTATTATTACTACTTTGGACTTATATCAAAATCTTTTCTAGTCTTAGTAGACAATCTCTGAAAATTATTATGGCTTGAAAGAAAAAGAATTACCCAGTGATGGACTTAAAATGCAGAATAAAAACATATAATTTTATTTGCTATAAAATGTATATGTATTATGAGGGTTTTCTTTTTTTTTCTTTTAAAAATTGTTCAATTGGAGGGGAGTAATTTGAGGGAGAGATAATAAGTGCTTATAAAAATAAATATTTTTAAAGAGGGAAAAAGTCATCCAATAGCCAAACTTCTCATGATAAACCTTTATCAATTTCACTAGGTAGGTCCTCATATTACACATCAAACCAATTCAAAGTCTTTCTAATATGATAGGAACTTCCATAGCCTAAATCATTCTCACCCTACAGTAAGATAAGAATAATATATGCCCACATGTATCATAATTATCTGTATTTATATTAGCCCACTACTAAACATTAAGCACCATGACAGCAGAGATATCTGACTACCTACCTAGGTGATGTAGTGTAGAGAATGAGGGACTTGGAATCAGAAAGACCTAAGTTCATTTGAATCCTACCCAGACACTTATTACCTATGTGACTTTAAACAAGTCACTTAACCTCTCACAGCTTCAGTTTTAGCATCAATAAAATGAAGATAATTAACATACCTACCCCCACAGGGTAGTTGTAAGATTCAAATAAGATAATATATGTAAAGCATATTGTAAACCTTAAAGCACTGTGTAATTGTTATTATTACTACAAAATATTGTTTCTCCCCGTATTCTTATTGCAGTGATCTGACACAGTAGGCTCTTAATAAACACTAATTGAATAAATGAAGTTGTTAAATAAATAATTTTGCAAAAGGATAATAGGATCATAGATTTAGAATTGGGAGGAAATGTAAAGGTCACATAGTTCAATTCCTTCACTTCACAGCTAGATTCATGCTTCAGGTAGAGAGACTTAGATGACCACTTAGTCCCTTCTAAGTATTCCTTTTAATGGAAAAGATAATTAAATGCTGTTTTTGGGATTAGGGCTAGACTTACACCAATTCAAATTTATTTCAATTCTACAAACAGTCCTTGTCCCTGGAAAGTCCTGGGGAAGTTGACTTATTCATCTTTGGAATGCTTGTCCTGGATCCAGTTGTCTTGATTGGTGACTGCAGATTAAATTATTATCTCTAACCAGCCCCAGGTAAGATCATGTTCCATCTTCACATTATGTGTTCCCTGACTATCATGCAATCTGATTTCCAAAAGTATTTCAAGTGGTCACAGAATCTCAGAGTTAAAAGGCATTAGAAGCAACCCACACATGAACAAGAATGTTTTAAAACATTCCTGACAAGTGGTTCCCCCAACCTTTGCTCAAAGATCTCCACTGAGGGCAAACTTGCTCCCTCCTACCCATTTTACTTTTGAATAGATCAAATTGTTAGAATGTGTTTTGTTTTGTTTTAAGTTATATCAAGGCTAAATTTATTCCCTGAAACTTCTATCCATACCTCTTGTTCTGACCTTAAGGGGCAAGCGGAACAAGTCTGAACCCTATTCTACTAGATAATATTTCATTTCAACAAAATTTATTTATCAAGCTCTTATTATGTGAAACATCTAGAAAGTCTACCCTCACCTCAAGGTCTTCTCTTTACTAAACAGCTTTAGCTCCTTCAAAACGATCCTCATATAGCATAATCTCAAGGACCTTCACTATCCTGGTTGCCCATTCTTCTAAACTCTCCAGCTAATTAACTATTTTCAACTGAATAGGAGTGGAGGGTATGTATTTCAGTCAATTCTACCAGGCAACCACATATACCATGTGATAAGAGAGACCAATGAAGGCATCCTTTCTCAAAATATCTTCAGCACTAGCCTGCCACAGCATCTGAAATTCTACTATGAGAAATTCACTTACTGTACTTGGTTTAAAGCATTATTTAGGGAATATTCCTGTTAAAAATCATACCTCTGGAAAGGATCACCTATTGAGCTATTAGAGCTCATTACCACATTTGTCTTAACTTGATTATAAGAGAAACCCAGTAGGATTACAGAAAGGGGTAGTACATCAGTTTTGATAGAGGAAAAGATAAAGAAAAAAAGACACAGGGCATGCGGCCTCTCTTGGTAGTCCTAGACAAGTCATTTAACCTCTAGGTGCCCGATTTTTATCATTTGATAAAGAATATGTTGAAATCAATTCCCTTTACAATCCTTTCCAATTCTAAATCTATGATTCTATAAAAGTAGAGTAGCAAAACGTAGAGAACAGGTGATGTTGAAAGGGGAAGGTGCAAAAGAAACATAATAGGCAGGGCTTACTGGAATATCTGCAATATGTATACATATATACATACATGTATATATAGATAATTGTTATGTAAATATAGGTTATTATACAAAGTAGCATGGCTAATCTTGGTATACAGTTCATCCCCTTTGTATACTGGTCTACCTACCCCTGCTGATTTCCTCTGTAACAGATCAAAATTTCTTATTAAAAATGTTTTAGTTTTACTTAATTTTTTTCCTAGTATCTATTTACAATCTCCCTCCACCTCTCATCTTGTGAGGGATAAACACCCATGTGAAATGTTGTAATTATGCCTGAAAAATATCTTTGCTCACCTTCCCATATAGTTATACTCTCTAGTATATTTCTTGAGCTATGTTTTCATAGTATTTCTTTCCTTTCTGTGAAATGTTGGGTTATTTGTTTTTTTAACCTAGGAGCACCAGGTTATAAAGAAAGTATAGGATTTTACCTGGCAGATATGCCAGTGGTAGACTGCTCTATAATCTGAAAATAGAACAATTGATGACTGACATGTGCTGTAAAATTAATTTTGGATTTTTTTTCTTTTTTAAAAAAAAGTCTCAGCCTCACAAAAACATAGTTAGTCTTTGACCATTCATTTTATGTGATGTCCTTTGGAATAACTTGCCCAACCAGCATCCTGTCAATGTCCATGATAAAGTATGTGTAATTGTTAGTGATGGAACAAATTGCTTGTCTACATTAAAAAAAAAAAAATTCCCTTGTTCAAGGATATTTTGAACCACTGCCCAATAGATAAAATAATCAAATGACATAAGCAAACAGTTCTCAAAACATGTGCAAACTTTCAACAACCATAAGAAAGATTGCTCCAAATCACTAATGATAAAAATGCAATCAACACAACTGTGAGTTTTCACCTCGCAACTAGAAAGTTAGCAAAGATGACCAAAGAAGTGAACAACAATGTTGGAGGAATTATGGAAAGATACACATACACTGTGGCCCAACCATTTTAAAAAGCTTTTTGGAATTACACTAGGAAAGTGGTTAATATCCTTACCCTTTGACCTAAAGATTCCACTCAGGAATATGCCCCAAGAGAATCAAAGATAGATAGGAAGGAAGGAAGGAAGGAAGGAAGGAAGGAAGGAAGGAAGGAAGGAAGGAAGGAAGGAAGGAAGGAAGGAAGGAAGGAAAGAAGGAAGGAAGGAATATTGTTACTCCAGAGGAAATGACTAATATAAAGACTACAGAGAAGCATGGAAAGACTTATATGAAGGGATGCAAAATATAGTCAGCAGAAGCAGGAAAAAAATATACATGGATTATAACAACATAAATGAAAAGAAAGATGACAATAAAAATTAGAGATAAGATAATTCACCTCCCTCTCTGCTTTGCAAAAGTAGGGACTCTGGGTATGGAATATTAAATATACTTTTGGACTTGTTTGGTTGATTGACTAGTTTTGCTGAACTTCATTTTTTGTTGTTTCTGACTTTTTTTTTCTTTCTATAAAGAGATGGCTCTCCAGTTGAGGGAGGGCGGGCACGTTAGGAAATAATTTAAGAACAAAAGGTATCCACAAAAGTTATTTTAAGAAAGAAGTTCAAAATGGGCGAAGAGATGCATACTTCTCTTTTGCTGGAGATGATGAGGCTAAAAACAACAGAATAGTCTAAAACTGTCTGAATTCCTCCCCAGGGGCTTACCTGATCTGTCCTCGGGAGCTGTCCCTAGACCTGCCTCTTAACTATGCCAGTCTTTAGAGCAGATGTGTCAAAAACGAACCCTGTGGGACCTAAAGCATTCCTGAGAGCAGTGGGAACCTGATTGAACTGTAATTGGGAAGTACTTCACAAAATAAATAAAAACAACAAAACATAGCTAATATTTTATTTTAAAGCTAAGTCAATATGCAGCTTGTCAGGAATTCTTTTGAACAGTTCAGTGGCCCCCGTTCCTATCTGAGTTTAACACTACTGTCCCAGAGAATAACCCTATTACTCATCCAACAGCACTAGTATCTTCAGTGCTTAATAGCATACTGCTGAGTTGCTGTCCTTATCCTCCACCTCACACTTTACCCTCCTTTCTGATCCCCGTTGTCTCGGGTAAACTCTATATTCTTTCTTCCTCTGCCTCCCAAATTTCTGGTGCAAACTTCAATACTTTGGCTTTAACCGCAGAGGGCAAGATAATGTCACTTCCAGAACCATCCAACCACTCAAAAATTATGGCTCTGAGCTTGGAGCTGAGCTCCACCTCTTGCCAGCTGCCAGCTAATTAATACCTTGCTGGTGGAACTGCCTCACTGAGGTAGTAATTGAACAGGCAGATGCACCCGGTCAGGGAGCTCAGAGGGGAGTCCTTTCACTTTGCCTGATAATGGAAGGCAGAAAGTGAGACTAAAGGAAATATTTCAAATGCCCTCTCTGCTCCCTGAAGTTAGAGGTGTTGCCTCTAACTAGCTGGGGGAAAAAAAGAAAGAAAAAAAAACTAAGTTATAAAGGGGATTTTTAAAAAAGGATTTGAATCCTAATTTCTCTTCTAGACAGAGGGAACATGGCAGGAGAGGGGAAAGCACTGAACTTGGAGTCAGGAAGAACCTAAGTAGCCATATGACTTTGGGCAAGATGCTTTAACAACTCCAAGTCTCAGTTTCCTGATATGTAAAATGGAGATAATAATACCTGTATCCAATGTCATGAGACTATAATGAGAAATCAAATGAAATAATGGCTCTGAAGCACTTTCAAACCCTTAAAGCACCATACAGATGTCAATTACTTTTATTAAAAGTCATAATTTATGATAACATTTAATACATATAATTGTAATACACCAATATCATTAATAACAATTCTAGAATGATGCAGTTTCTTTACCTGGCAAAGCTGCACAATGCTATTTTGTGTTTGTTACTGTTGTGTAGTTTTCTTTCTTTTTGCTATATGTACTCTTCTCAGCTAGACTATAAATTCCTGGGGTAAGGAGATAACTGCGCATCACCACTTCCACCATCTCCCCTCTTAAGTGCTGTCCAATGAGAAGTTATTCAATAAACATTTGTTCATTGATTCACTGATTAGCAAGAATTGCTACTAGAGTTTATTTGGAGATAGGGATGGAAGGAGAGTATTTCTTGGGTTTCTGTCACCAATGATAGAGCAATGTTAAAAGGTGTTTTCAGGACCTTATACATTTGGATCTAATTTTCTCCCTTGGAAACAGGGAGCAAGTTTTCAGGGAAGCTTTGATATCATGAATTCCTGGTAAGTAGAACAGAAACATCCAAAATGCCCTTTTGTAGTTTGGTTGTGTTTGCTAATTTTAGAAAACAGAAACAAAATTCAATAGAAGAATGTAAAAGATTTAAGACATGATGTCACCAGCAGCCTGTATCTTCTTACTAGAAAGTGAAAACCATAAAATGTGCCTGGGAAAAATATTTTTAAAATCTTCTACAAACGTATGCCATAAGTGGATCACAGGTTTAGATTTGGAAGAGACCTATAGGTGATTATTCAAACCATATTTCCCCCATTTTATAGGTAAGCTTTCATCATAGACACTTCACACTGGAAACCTCCATAACCAATCAGTTGCCAAATTTTGTCATTCCTACATTTGTAACCTTTGTAACATTTCTCCTATATGCACTATCATCAACCTGGTACAGACCCTTATACATCTCACCTGGGCAATTTCAGTAAGGTTCTTGTGAGTCTCTCTGTACGCTCTCAGTCATAGTGAGAATAAGCTTTGTTATCTCAATTAAACAGTAGGAATGTTTGTCAATTTAGCAAACTGACTCCATTTTGTTTTTAAGCCTCTATCTTGTGATTGAGCTGTTTCAAGTAAGTTGTTTTTCTATAGGTTGTTTTTCAATAATAAGACAAGCACTTTTATGATATGATATGACATGACATGACATGCTATGATATATGTGATATATGATATGATATGATATGATTGATATGGTAAGCAGTATTGTGCATCCTTAAATAACTGATCAACATATGTAGACACCCTGACAGGACAGACCACCAGTAGAAAATATAAATAACTTTATCAGTAACTTATGTAATAAACTACCAATCAAATTATATGGTGAACAAATTTGGAATGCTAACAGTGTTCTTAGAGTTAAAAATTATTTTAAAAAAAACTATCAGAGGCCCCAAGCTTCAGCCTCCTCATGGAACAGGTTCCTACATTGCCAACACTTGAAAAATGAGCATCCTCAAGTTCCCTTGAGGACAGTACAGATAGATGGAGACTTGCCAGATGGCCATCTAAGAGGGACATACATATCTTCTGCCTGGACACAGTCATAATGACAACATCATCATGAACATTAGTTTGAAAGATGGCTCTAGTCTAAGACTCAGGTTGGTGATTTGTTCATAGAGGGGAATATTGTCTTTCTTTCCCTCTCCCTCTCCCTCTCCCTCTCTCTCTCCCTCTTCCTCTCCCTCTCTCTCTTTCTTCCTTTCTTTCCTGCTTTTCCCAAACTTAAACATAATGCACTCTGAAGCCCATACTTTGCACAATAGGTCCCTGCCCAAGCTCCACTTAAGGGCTGTTTTCCAGACCCTCCTGGCTTAAGAGTTATTATCAATAGTAACTGTTGCTCTTTCCCTCCCAGCTTGATTTACTTATTTTTTTCTTTGGCTTATTAAAGGGGCCATTCCCTGACTACTTCTTAAAGAGCCCTATTCAATGAATGGGTGTTACCTCACTCTCAGTGACTACCTGAATAGGCCTTAGCATAAAGAGGCCAAGGTCTCCCATTGCATCCTGGGCTGTCTCCAGTCGTCCTGATAAATATCTAGCCTCTGGATCCAGATGGCTCAGGAGGAGAAGTGAGGCTGGTGACCTTGCACAACCCTCCCTCACTCAAAACAAAATCAAGTGCATGTCATGTCATCCATCATTTCTCTGATGTCATAGTCTTCTTCGAAAACTAGGGACAAACACAACAGCCGCAACATCATGTTGTAGGCACTTAGAAGAACCTAGCTCATAATAGGCACTTAATAAATATTTGTTGATTTGATTAAAACTCAGAAAGTTTGGATGACTTCGACTTGCCCAGGGAGAAATAGGAAGAAAAAAAAAAGCAGGATCTGAATCCAGGTCTTGCCCCAAATCCAACATTCTTTTCACTATATCACTGAAGGCAATAGTCCAAAAACTGTTCTGTGAAGGTACTGTTTATCAGGAGTTGCTCATGATCAGCTTTCAGATCCCATGTTCTTTGACCCTTAAATGTTACCTTTAAGAAATCAGTCTAAAAACTTTAATTCTCCATGCACAAATGAGCAGTTCATGTTTTTAAGTAGATCGTTGCACCTGGCTAATTGGAGTTGTTAGATGGATAAATAGATTAGAAAGCAGCAATTCTAGTGCATGCTATACTAGTCAGACATAATTAACAGAAGAAAGAGCAACTTTTTCCTGGCTTCTACTGAATACCCAAAGGACTGATTTCTTGGAACGTCTTCAATTGCTAAATTATGAGTAGTACTCCCTGCCACATGGGAAGGCATCTGAAGAGGCTAGTGGTTATTAAAAGGTATAGATTCTGCTATTTTGTTAAGATGTTTATAATCTTCAGATTATCTCAAAATGAGCAAAATATTCTGGAAGCACCTAAAAGAAAAATACCCAAGGGAAGGTAACTAGGAATGAGGTCATACTAACTTCTAATGAAGCCTGCTGGTAAGAGGAACCCCAAAGCCTAGCCCTCCCAAGCTCTAGAAAAGCCAGAGATCTAAAGGATCTAAAATCTACTAATACCCAGAAGACCTGAAGATTTAGAATCCAAAGGCTTCAGATAACAACAAAGTTTCAAAAGAAAGCTTTTACTTCTTAATGTTACCTACCTAAGGTCAAGGACAGCTAGGGGACCCAGTGGATAAATTGCAGAGTCTGGAATCTAGAAGACTCCTGAGTTCAAATCTAGCCTCAGAACTTTATTAGCTGTGTGACCCTAGGCAGGTCAGATGCCCCTGTTTGCCTCAGCTTCCGTAAAATGAGCTGGAGAAGGAAATGGTAAACTACTTCAGTATCTTTGCCAACAAAACTCCAAATGGGGTGATGAAGAGTCAGACCTGACTTAAACAACTCAAAAACAAAAAACTTGGGGTCAAGATACTGGTGAACCCACCCATCTTTCTAACTTGCTTGAAAGTTCTATGATACTCTCTAAGAAAAAGAAGTTGTTTTCTCATTCTTTTTTTTAATTACTTCAAACCCATGGAGATAGAAAATTTTTCAGATTTACCTGGTATAGACATGAGTAACCAGCGTGAGACAGCTGCATAATGTCTTAGGTAGAGTGGTGGATAGAGTATTGGGTCTGGAATCATGAAGACCTGAGTTCAAATCCATCATCGGATGTGACTAGCTGTGTGACCTTAGGCCAGTCGTTTAACCTCTACCTCAATTTCCCCAACTGTAAAACAGAAAAAATAATAGTACCTACCTCCCAAGGTTATTGTAAGGACAAAATGAGATCATATCTATAAAGCCCTTGGCACATAGTAGCTACAATATAAATGCTAGTGTTCCTACTCATGATCTGTCTCTATTCCAGATCACATTACTTATATTGTTTGTTACATAAAAGGATAGATGTGGTTTGTGTAAAATACTCAACAATATGGTACTGCTGGAATGTGACAAAGCCTCTAATTCAGATCTGGGAAACCTGGATTCAGATACCCAGCTCTGGTACTTACTACCTGTTTGAACTTCAGCAGGGCATTTTCAAAGTTTCTTTGACTCATTTATTATTTGATAAGCATTTATTAAGCATCTACTATGTGCCAGGTACTGTTTTGGGAGCCAGTGATACAAAGATAAACAAAAATTAAAAATAAGAGAGCCCTTGCCCTCAAGGAATTTATATTCCAGCTCTAAATCTTTTCTGTCTTGTATTATAAAGGCAAAGGTTATGTTAATTTAGAGCTCAATCAATCAATAATAAACATTGATTTAGCACCTTCTACATACCAGACACTGTGCTAAGTGCTGGAGATACCAAAAGAAGCAAGATTGTTCCTAGCCTCAAATAGTTTATGACTAATTAGGGAAACAACATGCAAATAATTATCCACAAAGCAAGCTATCTAAACACAGGATAAATAGTAAATAACACAGGGGAGACGCTGAAATTCAGAAGGATTGGAGAAGACTTCCTGAAGAAGGTAGGATTTTAGTTGAGACTTGTTGGAAGCCAGGGAAATCAATAATCAGAGAGAAGGGAGTGTAACTGGCACAGATCAATTTGCTGATCTCTGAGTAGTGATGTGGAGGAAAGAGTGTCAGGTTAGAAGACAATGAACAAGGGTTCTAATTCCAATTTTAATACAAACTAGCTGTCTCTAGGCCTTGTTTTCTTCATCTGTACAATGCCAGGTTTGGACTAAGATTCCAACTCTAACTTTACCATGTTTGGGGGTCATATAGAGCCAGTAACTAAGGACCTACCTACCTTCCTGTTGCACATAATATTTCCATTAAAGTTGCAAGAGCTTTATGCCTACAAGTGATCCTGAATCTCTGCTTCAGGAATCAGAAGCCTTGGCAACATGTGTATATATTCAGATGTTACATGGTACCTTTGCTTGTACTTTTCACCTTTGCATGTGTAGGATATAAATTATTCAACCTTGATTTTTCATTTCACGAAAATTACTAATTTGGATTATGGTCACATTCAGGATTAGTTTGCCTAGCTGTCAAGGGTTTACTAAGCAGCCCATGTTTGCTGAGATGAGGCATGTATAAATTAGACAGTGAGGCTTTGCTTATAGTTGAAAACTAACAGAATAATTTGTGCAATAAAGAGTCTGAATAGCTAGTAGGTTTATAGTGTTTCTCTGGTGTAATTAGGAGGGGTATTGTTGTGTAATGAAGAAAATTAATTAGAACTAAATGCTTAGGGAGTATGGCTGGGTAACTGAAGGCAAATTTGCAGCCTAATTGTTTTTGGCATCTGTAGTCATTTTATACCATTTTTAGGGAGGTTAGCTAATGGATATTTAACCTGTCTCAGTGTTTCCTTTTTCTTGAATATAAACTACATGGACTCTGGCCCTCCCTCTGTTATCAAATACAGTAAATGATGTTAGATAATGGGCAGCTAGGTGGTGCAGGGAGTTCAAACTCAGACCTGAGTTCAAACTCAGCCTCAAACACTTAATAGCTTTGTGACCCTGGGCAAATCACTTAACTTCTGTTTGCTTCAGTTTCCTCCTCTGTAAAATGGAGCTAACAATGGCATCTGCCTCCCAGGGCTGTTGTGAAAATCAAATGAGATGATAATTGTAAAGAGCTTAGTACAATGCCTGGTACATAAGAAATGCTATGTAAATGTTAGCTTTTATTATTAGTCACTATTTTGCATATTTGATAATGCTACTGATTAAATTGTAGAAGAGAGTCATGTATGAGGCAGGAGACTAGATTAGATGCTCTGAATTTCAACTTCTCTAAATTCCTTTGAAATTTGGAGTCTCTGATTCTTTGAAATTATATTCCACATGCACATTTCTTCACTTATTCAGAGGTATGTTAGCCTTAAACTTCAACCTATAAACACTAGAGTATCTGGAGACTACAAAATACAATTACCCAAAAACATATGAGGAAATGCATAACAAACTCTTGAATAGTCAGAGAATTGCTTATTTATTTGTGAATTGTTTTATTCTTTAAATTAAATTTTTGCTACAATTATATAGCTACGATTTCCAACTTGCTGGTTCTCTCATCTCTGCCTCATCAACACCTTGTGCTACTGAGTAAAGGAGAAGAGTTGAAATTTTAGTGAGTTCCTTCTTTAGTTATTCATAGTGCAGTGATGGTCAAAGCCTTTAAAGGAGAGAAAATGAAATCAAAGGAAGACAATTAGATTGAATTCTCACAGGATGGCTAAAGTATCAGACATTCTGATTTAGGGAATGTTACCATATTTAAACCCATATTTTTCAAAGACATATGCCGTGCAAAAGCACTTTCTTAAGTTATGTCTACTCAATAACTGTAATTCAAATCCAATAAAATACAATTGTATGCTAAATTATTTAGAACATAATGACTTCTATTTATAAATTCAGAAGGTACTTTAAGATCTCAGTCATTGCTATGAGTATCTATTATATGTAATTGTGCCAGTTAATGGAAAATTATACTGAATGAACCATCAGGTAGCAGGACATTTTCTTAAGTTACATGATATCTCTTCCTAAGATGCCTGACCTAGAGAAAAATGGAGAAGGGAAAGAATTTTGCAGTAGTCCCACAGTCAGTCATTTGTTGGGAAATGGGAAAGTGGGAGACAATTCCTAGTACCTCTTGCTTTTGACATTACCTTTATCTGTTCTGAATGTCTTCTACCTGCTTAGTAATTTCATTTTGTCTCCCATATTACAAAGTCTACAATTTGAGAGCAGGATCAACTTCTCTTCCTCTTAGAACAGTGCCTGTCACATGGTAAGTGATTAATCAATGTTGATTGGCTGGTCCATTCTAAATAAGCCCCTTTGACCTATTCTTCTGATCATCTTCTGTCTCTCTTTTGTAAGTGGACTTGATTTCTGAAAAGAGCCAAAAATATGATAAAGCCAAATAAAGTGAATGATTAATTTGGATAAAAGTTTTTCATTAAAATGACATAACTATAAAGTAATAAGATCAGTTTATTATATGCTTTTTAAACTGTTTCTGAAGGAGATTCACAATAACTTCCAAAAATATTTGAACAGAAGCATCATTATTAAAGTAAGCATTTAATTTCCCAAAGTGACTACTTTAAAAGGCTTAACAATTATTTGGATATAAAAACACAGTTCTAATTATTAAAAAAATATTGCTTCATAGCTAAAACTTATCAACCCATAAGCTATACAGTGCACCAAGGATCAGGTATACAATTGGATAAAATGATCACATTAATGTTGACAGTCATGCTAAATTAAACAAAAAAGACAAAAAGAAAGTTATGGATAAATGGAAGGCTGGATTACTAGTATTCTTTGGAGGCAAGTATACAAGAGTCAGTAGGGCTGGCTTTATAATGTATCTAAAGAGTGATTTCATGGTAGTCTTCATCATCTCCCTAGTTAACTTAGGGTTTACTGACTAGATTTCTTCCTCAAAGACCAAGCCTTAAACCCAACTCACTCTGGATCTCATGGATTGGACAATAGGTACCTGCCCAAGCACCACTTAGTGGTTATTTTTTGGGCACTCCTGGCTCAGAGAGAATGTAAATAGTAACTATTTCTCTTTTGACCAACAACCTTGAGGGTCTTCCCCTCCCGGTTTGATTCCTCCCATTAAAAGGATCATTTCTTGCTTCACTTCTTAAAGAGGCCTATTCACTGAACGGGCATTGCCTCACTCAAAGTGAGAACTTAAAAAGACTTTAGCTTAAAAAGGTCAGTGTCTCCCACTGAATCCTGGGCCATCTCCAGTTGTCCTGATCAATATCAGGCCACTGGACCCAGATGGCTCTGCAGGAAAAAATGATGCTGGTGACTTTGCAAAGCCCTCCTTCACTCAAATCAAAGTCAATTACAAGTTTAGCTGAAAGGAATATAGAAAGGCCCAGAAATTCCAATAGTGTAATGGCAAGGTGGACAGCAAGGTGCAGGAATTCTTATGGCATACCAGCAGGTTGTGATATTGCCAAGTGGTCTAGCAAGCATAGCAGCAAGATAAATGATAAAGCCTAGAGGTGTTCATCTCACTGTGGTTGGTAACTCATAGCTCGTGTAAGTGGTATAAATAACCATATCGATCTTCCCACACTTGCCTCTTGGGGTGTGAATTGTCTGGTTGATAAAAGCAAGGAGAAATGAAGTAGGGAAATTACCCCAATGATGGTTCTTCCTATTTAGATGGAATGTAGTCACATTGGGATTGACAAGGGGAGGGATGGAGAGAAGGGGAAGAGTCTTTACTTCAAGAAGTCTTAATTGCCACTTAAAATAAGAAGCAACGGAAAAAATAGCAAGTTTACAGACAGCTTGGTAAGAGACCAACCCAGATCAGTGCAAAGGTATTTAGAGATGAAACTGCAAGGAAGTCAATGAACTGCCTCAAGATGGAAAAGGTCTACAAAGGTTGCCACAAGCTCTTTTGTCATTCAGTAACAACGGAACTGCAATGTGCTAAATGAGGAAGTGGAAACGACACTAAAGAGAACAAAGGTAGATCAAAAACATATAAAGGAATTCCTAGCCAGAGGGAATGCAATTTTCAGGTTAGTAAGTATACAATCTACAATGTATTTAAATAGGGTAGGATACCAAAGTCTTGGGAAAAAAAATCAGACCCTCTTACAAAAACAGGATGATTGAGAAGATGCTGAAAACTATCTGCCTAGTTTCTTATTATATAAGGGTATTCTCATGTATTCTTGATGAAAGCATGAAATAAGAACAGAGTACTGTTTGTATGTAAATATTAACACTCTATAGAACAATACATACAATAATAAAACTTCCAGAAAGGTACAGGTACATAAGATCTCTCAGGGTAACACAGGGAGACATATGCTCACCTGTTTCCCACTGTCATGGAAGAGAGGCAGTGCAGAGTCCAAAAAGAAGGAGAGGTGTGGGGCATTACAGATGGGAGGGACTTCAAGATGATCCTATTTGTAAAAGTCATTTTGCATTGTAGAGCCTCCTAAATGATAAATAAATAATCAAAAAGTTTGATCTAATAATCCACTCAGGAAAAGTCAAGTAGATGAAGAATATTTATTGTCCAAACTATGATATGCAGTAGATAAGTGTGTGTGTGGACATGTATTGTGGACATAAAGAACTACACACACACATACACATTCGCAACACATATTTGTTGTTGTTCTTTTTGAGTTATTCAGTGGTGTCTGATTCTTCATGTCCCTGTGGACCATATCAGATCACTGCTGTTCATGGGGTTTTCTTCACAAAAATACTGAAGTAGTTTGCTATTTCCATATATACACATATATATGTATGTTTATGTGCATCCTTATAAACAGACACACACACTGACAGACCCAAAAGGTCTCAAGTGTCTTACCAGACACAAAGGTCTTTTTTCTTATTCTGGATGATTCTGCAAGTTGTAGTACATAAGAATTTGGAAATATTTAATTTGCAGATCACAACAGAGCAATGGAGAGGCGTGTGGTGGACATAATAGGTTTCAACATATAATTAACAAAGAACTGGGCAGGAGAAGTGGTATAAAAGACATTGTCTAAAAAATAATGCCCAAAGTAAAAAAAGTTAATTTATTTATGTATCAGAAGCAAGGGATAATTGTATTCCATTGGTATACACACAATTTTAAGAGATTTACAGCAGAATTCCTTAACCTGGAGTCTCTGAAGTTTTTCCCCTTCCAAACTATTTCGATAACCACATTTCAGCACAATTGAATTCCTTTGTAATCCTATGCATTTTATTTTGTGCATTTTAAAGCATTATTGTGAGAAGGGGTCCATAAACTTCACTACACTGCAAAAGGGGACCATGACCCAAGAAAGGTTAACAACCTCCAATTGAGTCAAGTTCTCCATGATGCTACACCTTAAAATGTTCAGTGAGATGAGAATACCAATTTATGCAAGTAGTAAAGCAAATTGGAATCTAGCACCTTATGAATCACAGTCAGTTGTGCTATAAACATTTGTTTCATCTGAGTATTAATTTTATTTTTCCAGTTTGTTTTGTCTCCCAGCTATAGCCTAAATTATGTGAAGATAAAGAGTATCATGTGCCTTTGGCTATTTGTGTTTACTACAATTCCTCACAGTCAGTAGGGCTTAGTAAATGTTAATTTATTGTTAATTGACTGACCCCTCATTCACACAAAATTACAGGCTGGGGTGGGTGGATGGGAGATATTTCAGGTTTAAAAATATCAAATGTTTTCATCTAAAGTGGAATATAAATTTAGGCAGAAATTAATTAAGTGAATACACTCATCTCTCCTAAACAAGGTTAACAAGGAGCTGGTTGTTAACATTATTGTTGATGTAGGATAGAAGTTAGATTCTTCATTTTATTCCCTGGCAATTCATAACATTTGTTACAGAATATATTACAGTATACAACTTAAATGCATTTGTATTTGCTATTAAAAAATGAATAGTGCTTTTGGTTTCCAGACTGAATGAAGCATATAATGGGGATTTCCTGTGACATGGTACCATTAAACATCTAGTATCATCATTCAGTTGTATACTTATTTCTGTTGAAAATTTGGAATGGGTCACTGACTTTCCTCAACTACAACACTAACTAATAGGTTTCTCTCATTCAAATAAAAAGCAAATAACAAATTGATTTATTTAATTTCCTGCAGTTTTACCACTTCAAGTATAATAAAAACAGGGATAAGGAGAAGAGCTTTGATTTCATTGGTCTAAGGAACTTCTACCAGTGCTAGTCATCTACTTTCTCTGAAACTTATAGTCGTAGAGAGTTTCCTAAATACGAGAGGTTAAGTTACTTACCCAGGATTGAACAGCAAGTAGATGTGAAAGGCAAGATTTAAACCTAGATATTTTTGGCTTGTTAAGTCAGATCTCTATCCTCTATATAGCACTGTCCCTCTAAAATATTCAAAATCCTATTGATCAAAAAATGTGTGCATCAAGTACAAGTGAAGTGGAATAAAAGGCAAAGCCTACCATACAATTGGATGAAGTCAAGTGAAATAATTTGTGAAACATTCAAAAGTCTCCCTGACCAAAAATGTCTCCCACACTGATACCTGAAATTTCCAGTAACAATCTGAAAATGCTAAAATATGAGAGCCAGCTCCAGTGTATTAAGGGAAATATCTGTCAGAGGCATTTAGGATTAGGGTTAGAGTTGGAGCCTTCCCAATCATTGAAAGTCTTACAAAAATTACAGAATCACAGGATTCCTATGAAGAAGACATCTCAAGGGCTATCTAATCCAAGTTATTCTTGAACAAGTATATTTGCTACACATTTGTCTGATGATCTAGGCTTTAAGGACTCCAGAGAGAACCCATTATTTCTCTCCTATTCCACTTTGGAATAAATCTAGTTATTAGAAAATTTTTCCTAATATCAATCCCAAATTTGCTTATTTGCAGTTTCCACCCATTATTCCCCATAACAGGGTAGGTCTAAACCCTCTTCCAAATGATAACTTTTGTAAATATCTGAAACAGTTATCACTTCCTTCCCCCACTTCCACCTAGATTTTCTCTTCTCCAAATTAAATGTCCTCAATTCCTTCAGCTGATGTTCACATGGAGTTTTTTAATTTTATATCATTCCAAACTTAAATACTTAATAAAATGAGCAATTCTATGTACAAAATAGAATAGAAAAAGGGTATTATATGTGAAGCCATGAATATTATGCACAGCTTGCCTTTTGTTTTGATGATAAATATGATAAATTCAATATGCAATTTTTCAAATATTCCTTCTTATATGTGGTTGTTTGTTTTTTTGGCTTTCTTTCCAATCTCTTCTGTAAAATTTTAAAATATACTAATGAGTCCTTTTAGTCCATTTTCATTTTTATTTTTTGCTGCCCTTTCATTAAACTTTCCTACTATCTCAACTCTCCCCATCCCCTTTTGTAAAAAATAATAATAATAAATCCTCATAATAAATATGCATGATCAAGAAAAGCCAAATTCAGAAATGTATGTCTCTTTCTGAGACATATGATAAGTTGCATCACTTCATTATCAGCAAACTGGAATTGTAGTCATCACTGAACTGAGAGTTTTCCGAAGTTTTTCAAGGTTATTTGTATTTACAATGTTGCTGTTTTTGTATAAGGTGTTCTCCTGGCTGCTATCACTTTACTCTGCATCCATTCATACAAGTCCCATTTTCCTCTGATACCCTTCAACTCATCATTTCTTTTAGTGCAATAATATTCCATCACATTCACGTACCATAATTTTTTTGCCATTCCTCAGGATGGGGAATGCCCCCTACTCCTTGCTTTTCAGTTCTTAGCTATTTTTTTGAAGTTGCTATAAATATTTTTGTACATAGGGATCCTTTGCTTGTTCCTTGATCTTTTTGTAGCGATTAGTAGTAGTAGTAGTGTTATCACTAGGTTAAAGGGTACGTATGTACAATTAGTGACTTTTAGGGCATAATTCCAATTTGCTTTCCAGAAAGACTGTACCAATTCACAGCTATACCAACAGTGCATCAGCTCTGGTCTTTTCATCAGAAATGTTTGGAAATTCTCTCATTAAATGTCCATTTTCCTCCCAAAAAATTTTACTCAGTTTTGCTGGATAGGTGATTCTTGGTTGTAATCTTAGCTCCTTTGCCCTTCAGATTATCAGGATCTTTTTCTGCTGTTTGCTCATTGTACCATTTTCACAGGATTCTTCCTGGTTTACTTGTTCAGTTGTTTTTCAGTCATGTCTGATTCTGTTACTCTTTTGGGCTTTTCTTGGCAAAAATACTCCAGCGGTTTGGCATTTCTTTTTCCAAATCATTTTACAAATGAGGAAACTGAGGCAAACAGGGTAAAGTGTCACATTTGCCTCAGATTCGCAAGCAAGTCACAAAGTCCTGAGTGAACATAACACAGGACAGGTAAGTTTTGATGAGAGGAAGAGAGAAAGAAGGGATCTTAGCTTGGACAAAATGGGGACAACTACAAGATAGATGATGATTCATGCTTCCCCACTCTTGGTAGACAGGTAATGAATGGATCAACAGTGCAAAATGATAGAGATGGTCAATGTACTGATTGTTTTGCTTGATTATACTTTTTTGCTATAATGGAGGTGGAGTTTTGTAGCTGCTGTTACTATTATTTTATTTTGTTCTTTGTCAGGGGAAATGGGTGGGGGAAATTGGATAGATAGTAATAGTGTTATTAAAAACAGTCAATGAAACATATTAAAATACATAGAAGATAGTTGAGAAGGTGACACAGAGAAGTATGGCAGTATTGATACTACATAAAAAAATCTTACATAATAGAGATTTACTAATTCATATACAACCTCTTTTTTCCATTATTTGAATATGGAAATATTCATGTTTGCTGATGTTTGTTAAACCAGGATTTTTTTTTTTTTAATAAAAAGAAAAGTGAAAATTAAAGAAATGAAAGATCAGGACCAACAGGATACCATAATGGGTAGCCTTTTACATCTAGCATGGGAATTATGAGAACTTATATAGGAAAGGAGAGACACCAAAAAAATATTGTAATGTCTAGTGTTATAAAGGATAGCAGAAACCATCTAATCCTACACCAACATATGAGGAAACAAAGTCCTAGAAAGGATTACGAACTTGTCGCTTAAATGACAAAACACACGTAAAATACTTTGCAAACTTTAAACGATGTTGTTGTGATCATTATTATCCCAGTTCACCCAGGCAGTCAATCAACAAGCTATGAAGCTCCTAATATATTTTAAAATGCAACTGTCTCTACTTTGAAAGGACTTTCATTCTGTTGGCAGCTAGGTAGAGCAGTGGATAGAGCACTGTACCTGGAATCAGAAGAGAACTGAATTCAAATACAGCCTGAGAAATTTATTACTAGCGTGACCCTGGGTAATCACTTAACCTCTTTCTGCCTAGTTTTGTCATCTGTAAAATTGGGACAAATAGCACCTATCTCCCAGTGTTGTTTTGAGAATGAGATATTTGTAAAGTGCTTTGCAAACCTTAAACTACCATATAAAACACTCACCACTATTATTTTTTTGGAAGGGAGAAGCATGTGTGCAGGTATAAGTAAGACCAAAGAAATTTTTTTTGGAGGGGGAAGCACTAATAGCTTGGAAAATCAGAAAAGGCCTCTTGTAAAAAGGGGCATATAAAGTAAGTTTTGAAGGAAAATAGAATTTTTCAAGAGGTAGAAGTGAGGAAATAATGCTTTCCAAACATAAAGGACAGCCTGCATGCAAAGGCACAGGGGTTGAAGATGGAATGTTGCATGAGAAGAACAGCAAGACAGCCACTTTTTCTGGGCCATAGAGTATATGGAATATGTTGCACACTAAATATATGAAGGAGCATGATGTATACTAAGTTTGGAAGAGTTAGGCTGAAACCAGATTGTGAAAAATTTTAAATGCCAAATAGAGAAGTTTCTATTTGATTATGAATATAAAAGGGGACTGAAATAAGGTGGTGGTCAGGTGGGTGCAGAGGAGAAAGTTTTGAGATGTTGTGGAGGTTAGTTTGACAAGACTGGGCAATTGATTAATTGGGGTGGAGGGAGTAAAGGAGAATGAGGGTCAAATATCATTTTGAGTTCGTGAATCTGCATGACTGAAAAGATGGTGTTTGCCTTGATACATATCAGGAAGCTAAGAAGAGAGGTGGATTTGAGGGAAAAGATAATGGGTTCATTTTTGAACAAGGTAAATGTGGGATGTCTATGGGACATTCAATTTCAAATGTCCAATTTGTTGGACCAAATGTCCAAGTTGTTGATAAGAGACTATAGCTGAGCAGGCAATGGTTGGCGGTCATATACTTAGAGATGACAACTGAGCCCACAACTCAATTGAGGTCACCATAAGAGCCTACAGAAAGAAGAGAGATAAGAAAGCATTGGGGTACCCAATTAGGAACTGTGACATGGATGATGATCCAGCAAAGAATATTACAAATTGGTCGGTAAGGTAGGATTAACAACAAGAAGGTGGTATCATGAAATAACCCGGCAGAACCAAGCATCAATGAAAGAGACTATTGACCTGTGATTTGTGGACCCTCAGGGATTCTGTGGATCAAGTTCAAGAAATCTACGAGTTTAAAATATGGGGTTTTTTGGTTTGTTTTTACTAATCTCTAACTGAACTTTAGCATTTCTTTCATTCAAAACACTAAGAAAGGACTCATGGACTTCATCAGACTGCCCAAAGAAAACAAAAAGTTAAACAACTCCTGATCTAAGAGGACAGGACAGTTAGCAGTACCTAACAGTATATGTAACTGTTGATGTTAAGAATTTGGATATAATTTTAGGATAAAATTTAAGAAATTACTTTTAGATTTGGTAAACGAGCCTAAGAGCTGGTTTTCTGTCTTCAGTATCCACAGTGCCCCTTCCATTACACCCAAAGGTATGCTGACAAATGTTTAACCACCTGTTCTTTCAAAACACAGGACACATTTCTAATCTGCACAATAAGCATTTTCTCCATCACTTTCTTAAGGTTAGACAATCAACAAAGGAATAAATCAAGCCCTGATTAATACCATTTGCTGATTTTTGAGGTGTAAGTGTACACTCTGAAAACTTAACAATTGACTCTCATGAGCAAGTTCTAGCTCTGACTCCAGAATATCCCTGATCACACTATATTTCTCAGGAAAAGGGACATGCTAAAAACAGGCCAAAGGGGCAGTGATGTCAAATTTCTTCTGCTTCACAACTTTTCCCTGATCAAACTGGCCTTCTGTGCAAGAATATATTTTAATGTGGTCTGTTGCATGTAAAATAAAATAGAGACTTTATCTTGGGACCCATTTCTAATCTGAGTAGGTGAGCATGAAGTTAAAAGGCTTCTGAATTTTCTTCTGCTCTGGGATGCTTAGGATGCTTCTCCTCTGAGAAGGTGAAGTCTTCAGCTCACTTAAACATGGGTTCTTAAATGAGTGTCATCCTTATTTGCTCAGACTGTCTTGAGTGCCAGTGGGCCTGTTGCTCCATGCTGCACTGTTAGGTCCAAAGCCTGAGGCTCCTGTTGACTTTTCAAAGAGTTTCTTGATTGGTTTAGTTCCATGGGATTCTGATAAAGATGAAAAATGAGCCCAAGGTTATTTGGGAACATTTCATATTTAAGAGACCTTC
The DNA here is from genome assembly GCF_028372415.1 of Notamacropus eugenii. Classification (NCBI taxonomy): domain Eukaryota; kingdom Metazoa; phylum Chordata; class Mammalia; order Diprotodontia; family Macropodidae; genus Notamacropus; species Notamacropus eugenii. Next base: position 393,553,503 of record NC_092872.1, on the reverse strand, counting down.
AAGCACTTCACAAATAGAAAGTGTTATATAAATACTGAATAATAACACTGTGATAAGTTTCAATCCCCACCCTGATTTTCATCATGAAAAATTCTATTAGAAATAGATGCATCCATATCTCAAAAGCTGGAAAATGGAGGTTAAGATCTCAGTAGTTTGGAAGTGGTGAAATAATTTTACTTAGTAAAAGAATGGTCCATTTGGGATGCAAAATATATTTTTCCAAGTTTTCAATTTTGTGATGCCAACACTCAACCTAATGCACGGTACTTTTCCATTATTATGAATCCCCCACATTACTAGTCTCCCACTTATTATCAAAGATCTGTGGTCATTTTTTAAAAATTGTTCAGATAAGGGATATCTAAATAAGAAGGGGAATATTTGACGTTTAAGATAATACAAGTGGTCTTTTCTCTACCTTTGTCAAAGAGAGTGAAAACCAAATTACCAAAACCTCACATTTAACAACTAAAAAGTCTTTTCAATTACCATCTGTCATCATCCTTTAATGACTTCTGTGCTAACCCTTACCCTTCATCCTGGTTCAGAATTGCCCTTCAAGATCTATTCTACATTAGTGAGCAAAATAGCCTATATTTCATTGCAGACCTTCCAGCTGAAAAAAAAAATCAACTTTATAAAGCAGTTTGGAATGTAGATAAAGAAGCCAGACAAAAATGTAATAAACAATGTTTTGGATTACATTTTGGACATTTAGAAACACTCTGAGCTCAATTTTATAAGGCATTTGCATTTATAATGAAAAAAAGTATCTCTGAGCTTCCTGTCCTCAGGTTAACAGACCCCTTTTATGTTGTAAATTCTTTGGAGGAGCAATTACTAATGATATACAGATTCATTATTTCTCTAGTACAGTATCATGATATTTCTCCATATACCTAATTTTTTCTTGTCTGAAATGTAGCATTTCAGGGGATTTTCTTAATTGCTTTTGAAGCTCTTTCAAGATAATCAGCTACTTTCTGAAGCATGATAAAAGACATTTGACAATATTATCAGACTGACTTTGAATCAAACACTAATTTTGTTCCTAATAAAGGATACCTGAGGACAATATATACCCCTTAAGATAGTATTTTCTTTCTAACTAGATTTTAGTCTTTATTTATTTGCCAGTACCTATCGCAGTCAACAAGAGAATTACCAGTTACCAAATGGATCACTTTTTTTTTTTTCCAATTTCCCACCAGTTTCGTGACTCTTTGGAAGATTAATATGTACAAAGGCAATTTCTCTAGCATTCAAAGAAATCCTTAACACCCAATAAAACGAACCTAGGGAGAAAAACCAAAATGTTGATAACTTCATAATATTTCTATTCCACTTAAGATCTATGTTTACTTTAACACTTACATGAAGAGAGCTTGTTCTATTTTGTCAATTTAAAGAGACTACTTGGGTTTTGAGATTTTAGCTGCTATTTTACTTTGGTGAATTACCTTTTAGCTCAACTGTAAACTTTCCTTAAATTTGGTTAATACCTGTTTTGATGCCTTGATTATCCTTACATTTTCTTTTATACATATTTCTTCCATATATGTGAGACAGAATTTTGCTTTAATTTTAGTGTCATTTAGCATTAACTAAGCACCCTAATGAACTATCAAATATAAATTTATGATTATGCTAAAATTTAGATTTTACCTCACAAAGTGGAAACCACATAAAGAACCTAGCTTTTGTCTTATTGTGCTTTCACATTAGCAGGGGAACACTGATAGCTATTGGCAAAAGAATGACAAATTAATATCTACTTTATTAGGTCAATGTCAGTGTGACCTCTGTCTATCTAGAATTGCTCTTGGCATCTGTATTACTTTTGAATACTTGAACTTGAAGAACTAGGGATAAGAAGACTAGAGAGGATTGACTGAAGCTTTAATAACTTTCACAAATATAGTGCTCAAAAATTATAGGAACCTAAAACCACATAAAAAATATAGTTATTTGTTTCCTCATCCATCAGTTGAATGGAGTCTAAAATAAGCTTAAAAAATATTAGGCTTCCTCAATCTGTAAATACATTCCAGGGAAGATATGCTCAATACCTCTAAAATCATGAAGGGTACATATATACTTGTTTGTCAAATTCTATAATACTAAAACTAGGGGAAAACTCAGGACCTTAAAGAGGTGGTTTTACAACAAATAAAATGAGATGCTATCTCAAATTGTATTATAAAGCAGCAATTATCAAAACCACTTGGTACAGGCTAAGAAATAGAGGAGTAGATCAGTGGAATAGGTTAGGTACACAAGACACAGTAGCCAATGAATATAGCAGTCTACGTTTGATAAGCTCAAGGATCCCAGCTTCTGGGATAAGAATTCATTGTGACAAAAACTGCTGGGAAACCTGGGCATAGATGAATGCCTGACACAGTACACAAGAATAAAGTCCAAATGCATACATGATCTAAGTATAGAGATTGATACTATAAACAAATTAGGGGAGCAAGGGATAGGGTATTTGTCAGATTTATGGATAATGAAGAAATTTTTGACCATACAATAGAGAATATTATGAATTGCAAAATGGATAATTTTAATTACATTAAATTGAAAAGTTTTTGCACAAACATAATGCAACCAAGATTAGGAGGGAAGCAGAAAACTGGGAAAGAATTTTTGCAACTAGTGTCTGTGATAAAGGCCTCATTTCTAAAATATATAGAGAACTGAGTCAAATGTACAAGAATACAAGTCATTCCTCAACTGATAAATGGTCGAAGGATATAAACAGGCAGTTTTCAGAGGAAGAAATTGAAGCTATCTATAGCCATATAAAACATGCTCTAAATCACTATTGATTAGAGATACAAATCAAAACAACTATGAGGTACCAGCCTATCAGACTGGCTAACATGACAAAACAGGAAGATGATAAATGTCGGAGAAAATGTGGGAGAGTTGGAACACTAATTCATTGTTGGTAGAGCTCTGAGCTGATCTACCCATTCTGGAGAGCAATTTGGAACTACGCCCATAGAGCTAAAAATGTGCAAATCCTTTGACCGAGCAAGATCGCTTCTAGGACTATATCCCAAAGAGATCATAAAAATGGGAAAGGGTCCCCTGTGTACAAAAATATTTATGGCAGCTCTCTTTGTGGTGACCAAGAACTGGAAATTGAGTGACTGAACAAGTTGAGGTATATGAATGTAATGGAATACTATTGTGCTATAAGAAATGAACAGGAAGACTTCAGAGAGGCCTGGAAGAACTCATATGAACTGATGCTGAGTGAAAGGGGCAGAACTAGGAGAACTTTGTACACAGTAACAACCATAGTGTGTGAGGAATTTTTCTGATAGACTTAGCCCTTCATAGCAATGCAAGGACCTAAAAAATTCCCAATGGACTCTTGAGGCAAAATGCCTTCCACATCCAGAGAAAGAATTATGGAATTGGATCACCGAATGAACCAAACTATTTTCTCTTGTGTTATGTTTTGTTTTTTTCATGGTTTCTCCCATTCATTTTAATTCTTCTACGCAACATGACTAACGTGAATATGTATTTAGTAAGAATGTATATGTAGAACCCATATAAGATTGCATATGGTCTTGGGAAGGGAGGGGAGGAGGGGGAGAAAATCTAAGATTTATGGAAGTGATTGTAGAAAACTGAAAACAAATAAAAAATAATAAATAAAGGAGATGCTACTTTTACACAATAGCTTATAAACTTAACATAGTACAAGCAACATAACACATAAATTGGAAGTTCTTTGACAAAGTCCTGGATAACAGATCTGTAAAAGGATCCCTGATTTGGAGCTGGAAGAAAACTGAGATGCCATGTAATCCAACACCTTCATTTTACATATAAGAAAACTGAGACCCAGGTGGGCTGTTGCCTAGGATCACAGAGTTAGTAAGTCAATGAAATGATATCTGAACCCAGGTCTTCCTTTCTCAAAGTCCAGCATTTTATGCACTACAGTATACTGCATCTAGTTTATTAAAAGAAATTCAGACGCAAATAAAAACAACCTTGAGAGTTTACTTCATACCCAGCAAAATTGGCAAAAATCTGTGAGTGCTGCAGGAAGACTACGTTCTTAAGAAAACTAGGAATTCGTCCAACCACTCTGAAAAACAATTTGTAATTATACTTAAAAAAAAAGATTAACTACAATGTTTATATCCCTTGACCCAGAGATCTCACTTCTAGGCATATACACCGAGGAAGTCAAAGGTAGAAAGGTTCCATATACACCAAATTATTCATAGCAACCACTTCTTCCCCACCCCCTACTTTTCTTTTTTTTTTTTTTTTTTTGGTGTTGTGGCAAGGAATTGTAAACACAGAAGATGCTTATAAATTAGGGAACTGCTAAACAAATCATGGTACATGAATGAAATGTAATATTACTGTGCCATAAAAAATGATGAATATGAAGAATTCCTCCTAAGCCTGGGAAGAGTTATATGAACTAATGGAGACTGGAGTAATCTTAACAAGAAAAACAATATGCTGTATAGAGTGACAGTGAATGGAAAAAACAAAAACTGAATGCTGTATAATTATAATGACTGAAACAGTTCCCAGAGAAAACATATCCCTTCCCTTCTTTGCACAGATAGCAGCAGTCTATAGATATGGCAACATTATTATGTCACAATCAATGTGTTGCTCAGTTTCGCTAAATGTCGCCTCTAGCACCTTCATCCCTTTTTTTAAGTTTACTTTCCTTTCTTTGTTAAAAGGAATGGGTTGGTGGATAGAGGAGATTCAGAAAGGATGATAATATAAAAGCAAAAGTTAGCAATATTTTTAAAGGAAATTAGGAAAATTTGGAGGATTCTTAACATTTTGAGGTTGTCATTTTGGGGAGCAACCATGGACTCCCCAATAAAACATTTTTTGAGATATCAAACATAGAATCCTGGGTTAAATGCAACATGTTTTCATTTCTTGTGACCAGAGGTTTTCATAAAATTCTCTACCTTGTCTAGCCTTGCCTTCTGTATTAAGACATGACATTTATGATGGGAAATGATTTGAGTATGAATGTATCTAAAGATAAAAATCACCATTTTCCATAGAAAATACATGTAAAGACGTATAGAACTATTGTTAGAATGCAAAATGATCCCAGCAAAGTTTTAGTAGCCCATATTCAAGTATTATGGATTACAATAAACTAATATCATCTGAAGGGAATTTTTTTCAATTTGATGCCCTCTTATATTACCTAAGGGTATAAGTTATTGTTATATATTATACATGTATTATCTTTATATATCATGTTATATATTATATACTATATCATATATTATCTTTATAACCTAAGGGAAAAAATAGTACTAATAAATTGTATATATTAAGGAGGATTCAACTGTGGGAAACAAGACAAGGCTATAAACAGAATGAGCACTCAAGTGACTGATTTTCTAGCTAGCTCTTCTGAAGATGCTAATCCAGTTTTAAATGCAGTCATTCACACATTTTTATGAATGTAAAACTGAATTTGTCTAACTCCTCTAACTGCATGCTTTCTACTTGCTGCTGAGTTTGTCACCTGATGCAAGGCTGCTGGAGGACTGGGGTGTGACTTCCATCTTTGCCAGAAGTCAACTTCTATCTCTTCCTGCAAGCCTGACCACTGAAGGTGATGTAGAGTCTCCAGTTCAAAGAGGAACAGCTATCCCTTTGATCTGAAGCCTTCCATTTCCTGCTGCATTTGTCCCTTGGGAGAAGAGAATAAGGAAAAGTCAGAGGGGAGCTAGACTTTCATCTCCTGCTTCATGATCTCTTGCCTAATATCCAGTCTTCAAAAGTAAGAGCAGTGGTGAAATGGGTCCTCCCATTTGACCATGAGCCTTCCATCTTGTGATGCACTTGCTTCTTGTCTTTTCTCCAATCACCTATGGGAAGAGCAGTAGTGCCTTCCATTTGATGATGAACATTCCCACACCTACATATCCCAGTGATTCTGAAGTCCTGCAGATCATTCAAACCCCATTCACCATCCCCCACTACATTATTCCTTATTCCTACGTGCAAACTCTCCTACCCTAAAGTCTTAAACAAACCACCACTACCCTCTTCTGTTGTCCCCTCTGGAATGCTTCTTCCTTCATCCTAATCTTTTCCACTCCCACTCCTATCTTCTAGCAATCACCAAAATCTGGCTCCCCTAATGATACTACATCCCTGGCCAACCTTTCCAGGACTGATATACCATCACTCATTCTCCTAGGTTCATTGCTTGAGGCAGGGCAGTTAGAATACTGTTTAATTTTAAAAATTTGAATGAAATGTTAAAAAAAAAAAAACCTTTCATATATGCATGTGTACATATGTACTTAAACTGTGAGGTGGTGAGTAGGTCAACCTTGGAATCAGGAAGACCTGGGTTCAAATCCTGCCTATGTTGCATTATGACTTTGTGGTCATTTGTAAGTCTCTTCTCCCCAGGTAACTCTCTAAAACTTAAGTTAGACAAAGTTGCCTATACCAATGAAATCATTTAATCTATTGCCAAATCCTGTCAATTCTACCTTTGCAGCATCTCTTACACACCTTCTTCTCTCCTCTGATACTGCCACCATCCTGATTTAGGTTATCACCTCATACTTCGAATATTGCAATAGCTTTCTAGTTGGTCTCCCAGATTCATCTTTCTTCACTGTAGTCCATCCTCCACTCATGGATCAAATTGATCTTCCTAAAAAATAACTTTGACCATGTCACCCATGTACTAAATATTATCTCCAGGATAAAAATCTCATTTGGCTTTTAAAGGAAGACCTTTATAATCTTGCCTCCTCCCATTTCCAGTCCTCTTACACCTTACTTCTCTCCACTTAGCAATCCAGTAACAATGGCCTCCTTTGCTGTTGCTCACACAAGATATCCCATCCTAACTACAGTAAATTTTTGATGACTGTGCCCCATGCCTGGGACTCTCTCCCATTTGATCTCTACCTCCTAGCCAGCTTTCCCTGGCTTCCCTGAAGTCTCACTTTCTGATAAAGCCTTTCCTTGTCTTCAATTTTAATGCCTTGTGTCATAAATTATCTCTAATTAATCTTGTATCATGTTTGTATAGAGCATGGTGGAGGGATGCTCTAGGATAAGAAGGCAGCCAAGCCTCCACAGTGGCAAACTTGATATGAAGGTAGAACCTATATATGGAATACAAAGTATGTATCTTGTTATCTGCAGTAAAAAGGACATTAGACACAAATTAGTACAACATCCTCATTTACTGATGAGGAAACTTAAGCCCAGGGAATTGAAGTGACCAACCCAAGGTTAAACAGGTAATAAGAGAATCTGTATTCAAATCCAGTTCTTCTGACTCCAGATCCAGGACTAATTTCACTACACCCCACAGTCCTATTCAAGAATACATGGAACCACAGAAGAATGAAAAATCATTAAGCACAAAGAAATTAAGAACTCTCATGCCAGCAATATAGATTTATTCTTCATGACTAGTCAAAAAGCTTACAAGGTTTCATTATCAGACTAAAACAATGTTAAAGTACAGCCACAGATTCAAAACATCATTTAGAGACATGGAGTGAAAAAAGACAGTTACAAAAACACACAAAGGAACCCATTAATGTGGGTGCTCACTGTATTTTGCTACAAATGTAGGAAGCATCGAGCTACAGAGGTTTCAAGATACATAACATTCTGAAAATATATCTTAAGCATAAAAACTGCACTGAAGTTGCAAAAATAAGGTTTTACTTTTTTTTTAAACATTTGATCTGAGCTCAAAGCAATGAAAATAATGAACGCCAATGATTTTCACATCAGTTTAACTCACATTAGAACAATAACTGTAAAAATGATTTTTTTTTCCTTTTTTGGTGATGAGGAACTGATTAAACTCAGCTGCACAAACTCAGAAGTTGCAGAGGTCAACAGCATGGACAATGCATTGCATCCAAAAGAAAGTCTGCAGTGGACCTGCTTTATCCTGGCCACAAATATTTTAAGAATCATAATTTACCATTCTCCAACAAGAAGTTAAGCCAGTAGAAACAAAATGATAAAAGGAAAGATTATTATTTCAATCAGGGCTCTTTTGCCACTTAGTTCCTTTAGGTAACAGTTTCACTAGTGCAAGAGCAATATCATTTACCTGAAAGATCATTAAGTGTCACAATTGAAGAACACTCATACAAAACTATTTCCTTTTTTCTTTAAAAAGTGCCACATACTGTACTTTTTGTACTAAAAAAAATATAAACTAATGAAAAACCGTTTGTCTCCATCTCTTGTCAATGAGAAAAGGCCAAAGTGATTCTTTTATACCAACTCGAAATGGCGTTCGTTGGCCAATGCCCAGGGTCTCTAATTTGGAACAGTCAAGTTGAGCATTTCTTGGACGTGGAGCTCCTAAGACTGGGCTGTCAGTAATCTTTTTGGAAAAAAAGAAAAAAAAATTAATAGGCAAAACCAGAGACTCTTCTCTTTTTCTATCATTTTCTTTTACAACACATGTGCTTGTCTACAAAAGAATATCCTGCAATTTATGGTATTTTTAATAATCTCTATCACCTGGAGGTTCTAACAAGAAGAAATGTAGGAGTTTATTAATAAAAAAAAAAAAAAAAAGGTAAACCTCATCCCTAGATGTATAAACTACTAGCATAGAATCATAAATTTAGAACTGGAAGGGGTCAGATAATGGGTTCAAATCCCTGATGGTTATTAGCTGTTATTATGGGCAAGGCATTTAGCAAGCCATCCCTGCCCCCTCCCTCAACTGTAAATAAGTTTAGAACAGGCAACCTCTGAGATCCCTTCCAGCTCTCAATCTATGAGATTCTATAATCCTATTTAACCCAACTAAAAGTTTACATCTGGTCACTGCTAGACAAGTGGAAGGCTTCTTTGAGGAATTCTAGGAACAAGGGAACAAACATTAGAACCAATTTCTTTTGAGTTGTGTGGTATTTCCTTAGACAACATAAAATAGCTCAGAATAAAAATTCAACTTCTCCTTTTCCAAATATTACCCTTTTGAGACCCATTTTCCTATAAACAACCCAAGTGTTTCTCTTCCCCAAAATTATCTTCTCTATTTTGTACATATCTATATGTATATATGTTGTCTATCCTAGATAAATTCTAAGCTCCTCAAGTGCAGAGACTCTTGTCTTGGTCTCCCCAGTACTTAGTATAGTTCCCTTAAATATTTGTTAACTGATTAAAAGGTTAAAAGAAATAAATTTACAGGGGAGAAAGCTTAGGCCCAGAAAGGTCACTGAGGTACTAACTATAAGTTTTGGGATCTGAACCCAGATCCTCTGCCTTCAAACCCACTGCCCTATCCACCCTACCAACACTAGGAAATAAAGCTTTGCATACACACATTGCACTTGGCTTATTCATCCAAGTTAAATTATACTTTGCAATCACAGACCTGGCCTTTAAAGAACGGATATTTTTTTTCTTCTCAATGCTATATACTTACAGGTCTTAAGTGACTATTAGGAAGGTTAAAGGCATCCGCAATAGCACATGCCATTTCATATTTGGTCATCTGTTCATTGCCAGACCAATGGAAGGTTCCTTTGATTGTAGGATCCTAGGAACAAAGGAAGGGAACATAAAATAAGAACTAAGATTTTCTGAATCCTTCTGATATTTACTTGAATTACAGAAAAATAGTCCATGTATCAAAGTTCAGCCTCTTTTTTTTTCAAGATTGTTTATTTCCAGAACGATTTTTCTACAAACAAGACACCTTAAGAAATCAAAACATCTTATACACAGGCTACTGGTTTGTTTTTTTTCTGACACTTTTTATAAAACATAAAACATATAAAACAACATAAATGACTCTCCTTGTAAGCTGCCTAAATTCATTCACTTAACTAGGAATCCTAACAGGCAATGTCAAAATTTTATGGGAATGCAACTCAATTTAAATAATTCCAAATTCCATGAGATTTATGGTCCACCTATAGATACTGTGGTAGGCACAGAGAATACAAACACAAGGATGAAAATAATCCCTATCGTCAAGGTACTTTCATTTTACTAAAATGAACTCAAATTTATAACATAGGTCCAGTGGAGGACTATAAAACTGCAATCCCAAGGTCAGCCTAGTCTAAGTTCAGAAGTTCACCATGAGGTAGTCATAGATAATGAATTATTTTCACATAATGACTTTCATATCTGCATGTCCAGTCCTCACCTCTTTTCTGAGAGCCAGTACTGTTTCCCTATATGACTATGGGACAGATTTATCTGGATATTCCACAAATATTTCAAACTCAAGATTTCTAAAACACCTATTATCTCTTTCCCTACACTTAACCTTCCCTCCTCCTAACATCTGTTTCTGTTAAGGGTGCTACCCTTCTTTTAATCATCCACATTCACAAAGTATGAGTCTTCCTTCAGTCATCAGCCTACATCCAATCAGTTGTTTTTCAATGAGATATTTTACATTTTTTCCATTTTTTTTCAGTCTTTTGATTTTGCTTCTTGATGTCTCATGGAATCATTAGCTTCCACTTGCCCAATTCTAATTTTTAATGAATTATTTTCTTTAGTAAGCTTTTGTGCCTCCTTTTCCATTTGGCCAATTCTACTTTTTAAGGGGCTCTTCAGTGATTTTTTTTTTAATATCTTGTTCCATTAGGCCAATCCTGCTTTTTAAGGAGTTCTCTTCAGTGAATTTTTGTTACTCTTTCAACCATTTGGTTTATTTTGTTTTTTTTTTAAAGTGTTATTTTTTTGAGTATTTTTTTATGCCTCATATCAAGATGTTGACTCTTTTCTCATTATTTTCACATATCACTCTCATTTCTATTCCCAATTTTTCCTCTAACTTTATTTTTAAAATCTTTTTCAAGCTTTTTTATGGTTTGAGACATTCATTATTTTCTCAAGAGGCTTTGGATATAGCAGTTTTGACTGTTGTCTTCTTCTGAGTTTCTGTTTTGATCTTCCCTGTCACCATATTAACTTTCTATAGTCAGGATCTTTTTCTACTGTTTTCTCATTTTTCCAGCCTATTTCTTGACTTTTAATTCTATGCTAAAGTAGGTCTCTGCTCCAGAGGCAGAGGAGGCACTGTCCAAAACTTTAGTTTTCATGCTGCTATTTTCACAGCTAGCTCTTGGAGGGGAAGGAGGGTCTGTAAATTTTCAGTTCTTTCAACACAGAAAGAGGTGTGGTCACTGCTCTTCCGGCCTGTGTTCTAGGTCAAACACTTCTTAAATTGTGAGTCTCGACCCCACATGGGGTCAAGAAAAATTTGGCAACAGTAAAAGGTTTCTCAACATGCAATAACCAAAAATTAATTAAAAATCAAGTGCATAATGTATCTGAGGTTTTTCTGGTAGCATTGTAGCCTTGGTTCTGAACACACAGCATGCGCACTGTGGGCTGCACTTGTCATTATACCACCCAATGCCAATGAACCCTGCTGAAACGTGAAAAGGGGTCACAAATGGAAAGAGTTTAAGAAGCTACTCTAGTCTATAAGCTTGAGCACAAGCACTATTTTTCACCCTCAAACTTTGACCAGAGTCCCTGCTCCAGTTAGTACTTCTTCTTGTCCTGGGACTATAACCTGAAACCACATATGGATAATGCAGAGTCCTGTTCTCAGTGTCACCATAATCTTCTATCCAGCTGTCTGACCCTTCCCCCAACACCCTTACAATCTGTGGGCTGAGGACTCCAGAGGTCACCATGGCCAATTCAGTTGCCCTAAAGCCTGCTGCTAGTTTGCAAGGGTGAGACTTGCAAAGGACATGCTCTCCATTCTCACCCCACTAAAACACACCTTTCCTTCCAAACTTCTAAGTTGTCCTAGGCTGGAAAATTGTTTCACCTTGTCCTTTTGCTGGCTTTTGTTTTGAGGCATTATTTTAACATTGTTTGGAATACAATTTGGGAGCACTTCCATCTTGACTCCTCCCCTCCCCGCAAAAAGTGATTTTTCTAAAACACAGGTTAGACTATGTTATTCTCCTACTCAAGAAATGTCTGTGGATAGTCTAGGATAAAATACAAACTTTTTTCTGAGTATTTGGCATCTAATCTCCTTCACAAGTCTTTCTAAGCTGATTATACATCATTCATCTCATGTACTCTATGCTACAGTCAAATAAATATAGTTTCTATTCCCCATATACTATGTTCCATTTTTTTTTATCTCCAGGGTCCATCCTTCATCTCCACACTTTTTTGCACAGACCACCCTTCCCCTTGACCCCCTCCCCATTTTCCTACCACTCACATGGCTGGAATGTAATTTCTCATTTCCACTTCCTAGAAACCATAGCTTCCTTCAAGGTCCAATTCAAATACAACCTCCTTAAAGAGGTACTCTAGGATTTCTCCAGATTTTGGCATCTTGTTTCCCTCCTTAATCACTTTGTATTTATTTGTATATAGTCTGTATTTACTTGATTGTTAATCCACTATGATAAAAACCTATCACATTCCCAGAACAAAATATAAACTGTAAAAGGAGGATAATGTCTGCATTTTGTCCTTATACTACCAGTGCCTAGCACAGTGCCTGACACATAGTAGGCACTTAATAAATGCTTGTTTATTTGTAAACTAAAGAGGAACTGTGATTTGTGTTAGCGGAGGAAGAACTCACACCAATAACTATAGATCCTCAAAACTTCTTACACAAATGACTTAGAATTATGTAAAATGGATTTAAATCAACTCAAAAAAGGAACTGGGCTACTGCTTCTTTAGCCTTTAGAACACATCTAAATCCTTTCCTTTATATATAGAGGAACGAATTCCCTTGACATCTAGGTCCATATGTTGATTCAGATGGCTCCAGAGAAGTGAGGTTGATGATCTTGCACAGCCCTCCCTCCCTCAAAACAAAATCAAGTGCAAGTCATGTCATCATTTCTCTGATGTCATGGTCTTCTTCAGCAACAAAGAACAAACACAACAACAACAGGCCCATATCTTAAGACACTATTTTAAAGCTCAAAATGACCCTGAAAGCCATCAATTCCAACCCTATCATTTTACAGATGAGGAACCTGAAGCACAGAGAGGTGAAGTGATTTGCTCAGGTCACACAGTGAGGAAGTATACGAGGCAGATCTGAAAGCCAGATCTTCCTGACTCTAAGTCAGGTGCCTAAGCCATTACCTCCATATTGCTTCTCACGTAACTTTAACTGTCCAATACCAAATTAAGTTTTAGGACTAACAACTTAACTGTTGCTATCCATAGAAAGGCAACTATCAATAGTATTAATGTTAATTTTTATCTCTACAATAAGAAAAATACAAACAATGGGTCTTAAGTTTATAGGCAGAGAAACATTATGAGAAGAAATGTAAAACTCAAATGCTTAAGATTAAGTATCTGTGTGCAATTAATGTTTAACCTGTAAAGAAAACTCTACTCTATCCATAATTTTCTAGTTCTTAAATAAGCTGACCTACATAAGTTCATTAATATGTGAATCCCAGGTATGTATAACTACACTACGCTGTCACGAGTACACCCCCAAGGAGTCCCCTTTCCCAACTCTCACCAGCATCCTCTTCTCTGCCAGCTGCCGGCAAACACTGGCAACATCTTTAACATTTGTGGGAAACCTCTGCTGCCAGTGGTCCATGTTAGCAGATTTGTTGCTGAATTGGACTTTATCAAACATAATAGTGACAGCACTTTCTTCCAGTTTTTCAACTTCTCCATACAGAACAGGGATTCGCAGAACTGCTGCACCTTTGGGGAAACAATGTTTCAAACTAGCCTTGCTTTTCATTTCTGTGTAACTTTGTAACACAGCAGTCACAAAACTTTAACATCCTTCTATCTATGAAAACAACTGTTAAAAAACAAGTGTTATTCTGAAGTTTTTCTCCCTCATCTAATTCTTATAGGGACATTCTGAAGGTTCCAAAAATGCCTTTCAAAATTGATGATCAGTGAAATCATTCTTTTTTAAGTATTTATTTTCAATGTATTTTTCCATATGACAAACATTGCATTTCTCCAATGTAAAAGATACCCCACAACATGAAGTGAAGAGATACAAAACTATGTAAGAAAAAGTTCAAGTTCCTAATGAGGCTTACAGTCTAATGGGATAAGATAAAAATATCTCTAATGCAAGAGAGAATGGAAAAGAACAATGAAAGTGGTATGAAGTACTATATGAGTTCAAAAGAGAGTAGGTGTTGATAGAGAGAAAATGAAGGTTTCATAGAGGAAGTGACATTTGAGCTAGACATTGAAGGATCATTAAGAATTAGACAGGTAGAGATGAGGGGCAAGAAAGCTTGGGCTATGTTCAAAGATTAGGAATTCAGCATGGCTGTAGCATACAGTGTGTGTAAGAGAAGAATTATTGGTGATGAGGCAAAAAAGGTAGGAACAAATCATGAATGCTAATTAATATGTCTGGACCTTCTCAAGTTTTATTTCTGAATTTTATATATTTCTGAAATTTATTTATTCTCATTTATTCCAAGTATTATAACAAAATGGCCTTTCAGAAACCGCTTCAGTTGCATTTCTATAAAGAATATTATTCTTGGACTGCATCCAATAACCCTATCTAAATTATTATTTTTTCTGGATATTTGACATTTTAACAGCTGTGTAGTCTTTTCTGTATAAACTATTCATAAAGTTAATAATTCATTAAAAATAAACCATATAAATATGTTTTACATGACTGCATATGTATAACCTTTATTAAATTGCTTGCCTCTGAATAACGTGCTCACTCAATTTGGTATGAAAATCTATCTTACACTAGAGGAAATTAGGGGAGAAGGAGATAAGCAGGGTGTGGGGGGGATATAGAAGGGAGTGCAAGTGGGAGGAGGGAGTAATTAGAAGTAAACACTTGGGGAGGAACAAGGTCAAAAGAGTGAATAGAATAAATGGGAGGCAGGATAGGATGGAGGAAAATATCATCTTTCACAACAAGACTATTATGGAAGTCTTTTGCAGGTACACACATGTATATAGCCTACACTGAATTGCTTTCCTTCTCACTGGGGATGTGTGGGGAGGAAGGGAGAGAATTTGGAACTCAAAGTTTTAGGAACGAATGTTGAGAATTGTTTTTGCATACAACTGGGAAATAAGAAATACAGGTAATGGGGTATAGAAATCTAACTGCCCTGACTGTTAATCTACTATGATAAAAACTTATCACATTCCCAAAACAAAATATAAACTGTAAAAGGAAGATAATGTCTGGATTTTGTCATTATACTACCAATGCCTAACACAGTGCCTGACATATAGTAGGGAGAAGAGAAAGGAGGGGTGTGATAGAAGGGAGGGAAGATTGGGTGAAGGGGTAATCAGAATGCATAGTGTCTTGGGGTGGAGGGAGAAGAGAGATGGGGAGAAAAATTGGAACTCAAAATCTCGTGGAAATGAATGTTGAAAAATAAAAAATAAATAAAACAAAAACAAACAAAAAAAATTAATTGCTTGCCAGCTCAATAAGGGGAAAGGGAAGGGAAGGTGGAAGAGACTTTTAAACTCAAAATTATACAAAAAGAAGGTAAAAAATGGTTTGTGCAGGTAATTGGGAGAAAAATTTCAAATTAAAAAAAAAAACCCTATAAAATCTGAGAATATTTCCCGCTACTATTAGATGACCAATAATGCTCTTTCTTACCAACATTGTTTTCCAAGACAGCCCTTTCTCCTTCTAGTTTGGTTTTACCATACAAATTTAGGGGATTTGGAGTGTCCTCTTCAGTATAAGGTGGATTTGTTCCATCAAACACATAATCTGAGCTAATGTAGATCAGAAACGCTCCAATTCCCGCTAGGGGGAAAAAAATAACACAAATATTAACTGACTACAGAGATAAAAGTCTTTTACCAAATTATAAGAGAAAATTTTTTTTTGTTTTTCAGGTAAAGTAACATGAAAACAAGTTCCTTAAATATATTTTAAAAATATTCAATCTCAGTAATTAATATTTTATGAAGGTTCTAAAATGTCAAATTACCTGCTTCCTTTGCTAAATTCCCTGAAGCATCCACATTAAGCTGAGAAGCAGCATCTGGTTGACTCTCTACAACATCTGGCCTTCTTTCTGCTGCACAATGTACTATGACATGGGGCTGCAAGTTAAGCATTCATGCATTTTCAACGACAAAAAAAAATGCAGAATAACCACATCTTTTATACAGTAAATGTGGAGAAAATGTTCATTAAAGCAAAACCTTATCATTACTGAACAGTAACGCAGTAATACTATTATTCCTTCTTCAAATGAATGGAATTAAGGAAATTGTTTAACAACTTCCCAGAAAAGAACAAGTGGCTCAATAGTAATGAAAACACTTTTACAATACTAACTAATTACATCCACTGAAATATCAATATCTATAGTCCTAAACCAGAAAACTTAATTTCACTTGAATAAGAATGGAGACAAATGTACACGACATGCAACATAATGTGACCTGAAAAGATAATAATACATAGTAACAGGGATTAAACCTGTGATTTTACTACCATAGGGAATTCCCAAGCAAGGACACCTCCTATACTAATGTAAGTCAGCACCTGCTCCACACGATACAGACTTAGTGAGTTATCTAGAGAACCAAGATCCTACGTGACCTGTCCAGGGTCCTACAATCAGTTTTTGTGAGGAGGGACACGATCCCAGGTTATTCTGAATATGTTTACTATGCCATAATGCTTCATAACTTAGGAAAAATGGGTAAAAACATCAGATTTCCAGTACATTTACTTATAAATTCAAATATTCCCCAAAATTCTTTCTATGAAGAAACCTTTAAGCAAGTTGTTGCAAGTATACAGTCAGCAGCACCATGGCCAGCAGTTATGGTGAAGCCTAGCATAGTTGTCTGGTTTGGCATCACCGGAGCAGAAAGCAGTGCCCCAGAACTGGAGAGGAGGATAAAGAAGGAAGGAAAATTGTTAAGAAGGCAGGACTTTTTGTTACCAATGTCAATGGAATTAACTAGTTTTAAAGATTTCTATGCCTTTATGTGATCAGAATTGCTCACAGAGCAAGAATAAGACCCTGGTGAACCACTCACATAGAAGATGTACCAATATATTCTTAAAAAAACAAAGAAAAACCCCTCCTTTACAATATGTATTATTGTCTTTTTAGGTCACATTATGTTGCATATAGTGTACATTTTCCCCCATTCTTACTCAAGTGAAACTAAGTGTTCTGGTTTAAGACTACAGACACTGACATAGCATATTTTTGTCTCTTTTCAGCTACCCTAAGCAACAGAAGATAGCTGGAGAAATGGGGGGAGAAATGTCTATGCATACAACCTCTGGTGTCTTATAGAATCACTAATTCCTGTCCCTTATGATAAAAGATCAACATTCCAGCAAGTGCTGTATCCATAACAAAATGGCCTTTCAAAAACAGCGTCAGTTGCATTTCTACAATGACTATTATTCTTAGAATGTAACCCATAAACTTAAGATTGTATTAGAGTAGATGTAATAGAAACACAGTGTGTATAGGCAATAGCATATTATCAGTGAAGACTAGAATACAAAAGTAGAAACAAAATAACATGAAACACACAAAGGTAGAAAAGGAGGCCATCTGGTCATGTCATGAAAAGTATGGTAACAGATGGAATACTATCAGGATATCCAAGAGAAGTCCCCAGCATACTGGGCAGATCCTTTATATGGTAATTATGGAAAGATATAGACATGAATTGCACAGAATCAGAAAGATTAAATGGTTTAATGCCTACATTGGTGAAGCAAATAGTTTTATCCATTTGTTAATCCATCAAATTAATAAAGATGGAAGGAACCTTCATATTTCTCCTCAAAGTGTGCATTTCCTAAAAACTCCAAATACTACTAGTGATGGGCCCTGTGCTACATTACAATACTGACTGATCTCTGTAATTTCTTTGTTCCTTAGGTAGACATTTCTCAATTGTCCTTTTGCCTTACATTCTTCTTAAATGGAAACTTCTTACGCTAAGATCTTGTCTTTGTCAAGACTTTTTAATACCCCAGTTTCTTTAGCCAAATCCTTGACAATAAGTAGTTTCCCTATCTTCTGGGAAATTTCTAACACTGAAAGTCCTTAGGTGCTTAAAAAAAAAACCAAAAACTACTACGCCATACCTGAAAATCCTGAATGATATCATGAACTGCATGAGTATCCAAAAGATTGACTTGTTCAAATCTAGGTCGAGCTCTACTGTATCCACAGCCAACTGCATGCCAGTTGTTCTGATCAAACTCTTTGTACACAGCTCTACCAAGTAGGCCAGTGGCACCAGTAATCAAAGCACGCCTACTAGGGATATTAACATGCTCCTAAAATATAAAGGCAAAAAATGATTTGAATATCACTTTATCATAAAAAATAGCCCTGCTATCAAATCAAATTTATTGAACAACTCAAGGACAGAGCAATTTGATGTTTCAGACCTATAAAGTAATTAGTAATTTACAGAAGAAGCAAAGACCAGTGGAACTTACGACTAATGCCATTAGATTAAAAAAATTTCAAAAAATCTAATGCACCCCCACCCCCCAAAAAACCCCAACACTACAAAAGCAATTTAAATTGCATACCTCTTAGTTTTACCTCAAAGACTTGACAAATCAAATTAATTCTGGATAATCTTATTCATATCCACTTGATAACATCTGAATGAGGCAGCTCATGCACACCACTTTTAGTTGGCATACTTTATTTAGGCGAATTTTTTTGTGGTCTGATCATGCAGTTGAACTTTATTTGGTTAAAATGCTCATAGTATTTTTGATACTGGATTGTTTCTAATGACCTATTTTTACTCTTAAATTTCTCTTGACCAGTGTTTCCTTTATCAGCATAACACTTTAGGACCAGATAGAAATACTTCAGGACCACAATGTCATTCTCCATTGCTGCTCAGCTGAAGGGCGGGCGATAAGTACATCCTAGCCCTTACAGAATGGAGAAAAATGTCAAAATTAAATTTAACCAGAATAATTAAAACTACTAATCTGTTAAAGAGTATACTGTGATATATCTGTAAGTTTTACTTTAATAACTTCTTCAAAATCTTACATTTTTAAGTACCATACATCTGGTTAAAAAAAGAAAACAAAAAAACCCAGAGTTACCTCAAATTTGACAACACACACTCAAGAGCGTCAAGATTTTCATTTTTTCTGGCTTCATAAGTACACAGCGAGAGGAGAAATGAATATAGAAAGAGCAGGGAAATGGGAGTCAAGAGACCTAGATCTTGTTACTACTCAAGTCAAAATTTATCTCAATTTTTTTTCATTCATAAAATGAGGAAGTTTGACTAGATACTCTCTGAAGGGCCTTACAACTAAATTTCTGTGATCTTCATGTTATGAAATTTCCAGGGTCCTCACCAGAATTGGGCAAAAGACTAAGAATAAGACTTGAGTGCCAGAATTGTACAATATTTATTCTCATATCTCCCTCCTAGCATCATGTAACAAATGCTTACTAAATAAATGTGATGGAATGAGACATAAATAGTACAGGCTTTATTCTAATTCCAAATCTCTTTTCCAGGCTTCTACCAGGTTAAGTGACTTGTGAAGCTAAAATTTTTGTCCTTGTTTCTCTTTAATAAAAAATTATAATTTCTATATATTGCAATCTGATAAACCAGATTTGGATAAAAGATGAATACTGTTTTAAGTGTAACAACCTATTTCAGTCTAGTAAGGCAAATATAATTGTTTTTTTACTGGTTGGTATTCAACACTTCCCACTTATATAAACCAAAATTTTGATCACAATTTTAGAGATGCCTAAAGTTAATACATTCATCTATAAATATGCATTTTCATAAATAAAGACAAATAAACTTTCTTCTCAAGCTGATGTTTAAAATGAAATAAAATTCAGAGAAAACATTTTAAAATGCACTAAAATTTGCTGTTCAACAATTTTACCTATTACATTCTAAGTGTGTCAACTACAATTTTGTGAAATTAAAAATTTTTTTTGGAAAATGTTAACAATCTTCCAAGTCTGACTTTCCACATAAAAATCCAGTTTACTGCTAATTTTAAAATTATCTCATTGAAAAATCTTTAGCCAATCACTCTATAAATTGTTCTGAAAGTGAATATACAAAAGCCAACTACCATATAGCACCACCAAAACGTAGAATAAATGCTGCAAACTTACATATATATCTGCAAAAGAGGAAATATTTCTTTTGGCTTACATGCAAAGTGCTCACAAGAGAATCTCCAGTATTTTAGTGAAGGAATCTGTGTGTGTGCGTGCATGTATGCAAGCTCGTGCGTGTGTGCATGTATGGATTTGTTTTATCCTTAAAAAATAAAGTCTTTGTAAGTTTAAAGTAACACAGCGCCATGTCTCTTAAATGTTAATTTGGGAAGTAAGTAAATAGCTCAGAAAAGTTAAAATAAACAACATTATGAACTACTTAATAAATCTGCAGTTGTGTATTAGTGCCTACTTTCATTTTGAACTTAATTTTTATCAGAAAAGTTTAATACTTCTAAAGTAATTATAGACTTTTTTTCTATTTTAATGGGAAAAAAAGTACATACTATAATCATATTTTTAAATTTTTGTGGATTTTTAAATGTCAAAGATAACTACACAGGATGGAAGAGCATATAGGGCTCCAATTTTCACCTTGGAATCACAAATTCATGAATGACATGTTTTAGATTCATTACCTCATTTAAGTCCTAGGAAGGCACATTTCATTGCCTACATTTTACCCATCAGAGAACTAAGGCTGGCTGAGGTGAAATGACTTGACCAAAGTCACAAAGCTAAAAAATGTGAGTGAACTATTGAATCTTAACATATTTTTTCTGCTTCATATTATTTACCACGAGGGGATAACAATTTTTTCTTGTTTGTCTGTACCCGTTAATTTCATTAGCAGAAGAGAACTCTCGGCTCACCAATTGGTCTGCAACTTGTACTCTTAGGAGACTAAGAAGTTAAATTACTCGCCTAAAGTCACAGTACATGTCAGCACCAGGACTGGAACCCAGATCTTCATGACTCCAGTTCTCTATCCACTACACCCTTTCTAAGAAGAATATATCATCAACAGCAAGTACTCACAATTCGTGATACAAGAGATTATTTTAATTCAATAATTATGTATTGCTCCCTTACCATGATTCTACCACTAAAAGCTACCATAAAAACCACTATCCACCCATTTTTAGAAATTTATGGTTCGCTCGTGAAAAGATCCCCATAGGAAAACAATTCACATTTAAAAATATGTATATAAACCCACAAACATGCACGTATATGTTCGTATACACACACATATGCGCATACATATATAAAGAATTCGATTCCAAAAGTATTTATGAAGGACTCTAAGAGGGAAGGGAGGGAAAGGAGAAGGAAGATGGGTCAGAACATGGGTTGTACGTTCCTAGATCGGACAATGGAGAAAGCTCCTCAGCCCCAAACTCAAAAATGGAGGTCTTTAACCACCACAAACTTTACGAAAGCAGATCGGCAGGGTGCTCCTAGAGAGAACATCCACCTCCCCTGAGCCTGGGGGGGGGGCATAAGATCCCTAACCAGAAAGAAGCCCGGCCGGACGAGCACCGCCCATCGCGTTCTGTTTACCAGAAAAAGCTGCTTTTTCTGAGCCACAGACCAGGAAGTTCCAGGAAAAACAGGAAAAAAAAAAAAAGACAGAGAAAGGAAGTGAAATCACAGCCGAGGCAAGGCTGGAGCCTCCAACAGAAAACACAAACTCTCTTCCAGAGACCAGTGAAGCAAAAGGGAGGCCTCCGAGACGGAAAGCGCCTTCTGGCAAGAAAAGTCAGGCGCTTCCCAGGCTGGGCCGGCCCCAGGGCCTCCTCGGCCTCGCCGCCCCCTCCCCCCGGGGGGGGGGGGGTGCTCGGAAGCTCCCGAGCTGGGAAAGACACAGGCTGCTCGGCTCCCCGAGGGGAGAAGAGGGGCAGGCGTTAGGAGGCCGACCCCGCTCACCTCCACCAGCTGGCAGCTCCCAGGAACAAAGTGGATGGTCAGCTCCTTCTCCCGCCCCACCATCCCCGCAGCCGTGGCGGCGCCGCCCGCCTCCAATCTGAGTCCAAGCCCTGGTTTCAGGTCCGCAGCTACCAGCGTCAGGAACACCTCCCACTAGGTTCAGGCTCAGGCCCACCCCCTTGGAAAGGTCCCTTCCGGCTTCCGCCGCCACAAACACGCACGGCGATTGGCCACAGCTCCCTCCCCAGTGAGGCTCGCTGATTGGTCAGCTTCCTCTGTAGTCAGAGTTGCTCATTGGCTCTGCTCACGCTCTCTCTTGAAGTCTCTTAAAGGGACACACGTATTGTAGGACTGAGTTCTAAACAAGTTGAGGCTGTTAGAGAAACTGGATGAGGATTTATCTACTGTTGCAAACGATCAGGGACAAGAAGGCTTAGGAGGTTCTGGCATGTGTTACCCCCAACAGGATAGAAATTTAGCACTACAACCGGAGAAGAGTGACAAGGAACAATAGATTCAAAAACCCTCAGAATGTGCACCGCCACTACTTAGTTACTTAGTTACTACATCACTTCCCAGGGAGATGGAAGATTTAGAGCTGGGAGAGGCCGGAGGTCACGCAAAGCAGCCGCCTCTTCTTACAAAGGAAGAGACTCAGGGTCAGAGAAGCTGCGTACTTAGCTGAAGTCACTTGAGTCAATTGCAATAGAATTCAAGATCAGGTCCTGTGACTCTCAGCACTCTTAACATTGTATCCAGCAAGAAAGGTCAGATTCTAAAGTCTTTTTCAGCTTTAAATCAGGTGTCTGACTTTTTCACTTAGGCTATCAGGATCCTTTAGTACATAAAGTCACTGCCCTTTTTTTCTGCACTTAGTAAACACTCTGCTTCTTCACAACAACCCCAAAAAACTAGGTCGAGATTCTCTTAAGTCGGGGAATGACCTTCTTTACTGTCTTGCCTTCTATGAGTCCTGAAAATCTTAGGTTCCAGGTAGGTGGGAAAAACTAAGGGACTAGTAGTGGAAAGTCCCTTCCATAGCCATCTCTAGTACTAGTGGACAATGGTCATTGTGTACTCTGTGTGACAGGGAGAGTGAAACAGATTTGACTTGTTAAACCCTGTCCTAGACATGTAACAGCATCTAATGTTCTTCCAGGTACAGTAAATAACATTACCTTAACAGGAGGGAGCCATGTTCTTGAGAACAGTAGAAAACTGAAGGGAGAAAAGACTATGGTTTCCTAATCATCATTTGCCATCATATAAATCAACTCATGATTCAAAATGCTTTAAAAAGACTTTTTTTTTTCTGAGCCCAGGTACTTTTCCATTCATCCCCAACCTTTCTTCCCCCACCCCTCAAAAGTGACATGAATCCCTTCTTTAATAGGGACAGAGTTTGGTGCAGAAGACCAACCAAAACAACTGTAGATTTTTCTGGTGTAAATTGAGTATATTGAAGTTTCAGACCATACTAAGTGCTCTTAAAATTACGCACACAATCTACAGTTAATCAGAAAACAAACAAACCTGAATACTACTCTTATGTGGTTTTGATGGGGTTCAGACTCTGGGAGCCTCCTAGAGCTCCCCTAGAATCTTCCCACTTAATCTGGTCTTTCTTACTCAAATCTAATCTTCCCATTTGTTCAGGCAGTCTCTGGAAGCTCATCAAGATCTGTATTCATTCCCATACCGCCCCTAACAAGATCTCTGGATTGCCCCACCTGCTTCCCACCCAAACCCTCCATTGTCTGATATCTCCTGATAGCCTCCAGGTGTTTCCAGACTTTGACCCCACCCCCCACCCCACCCCACCCCCGCCCTTGGATTCCCTCCTAGGACTTCTCCTCAAGACCCTTTCTAAACCCCTCCTCCCATCACCCTGGACTACCAGACCCCCCCCCCCCCCCCCAGATCCCTCCTATACTCTTTTCCGTATTTAAGTTCCATCTTGCCGCCATGCAGGCGCTCAGACGCAATCCAGCTCAGACTCTTGTCTAGCTGGGATTCTATTTGGCCCGCTTGTGAATACGAGCGTCACAAATGCTTAGGTTCCTTAAGAGGCAATCTAATTTGGCGAATCTTTAATAAACTTTGTTTTCTTTGGCTTTAAGAGGCCTGAGAGCACGACCCAGACTGTCGGTGTTTTGAGGTCCCATTACCTCTCAACCTCATCAGTTTTGTTTAAAGTTAAAATAGATTCCAATATAACAACTCACAAACTATTTAATAAAACACCAAAAAACATTCTAGCCTGTTCAGTGAAAGGACTCCAGACAAGATGTAGCATGGCAATTTCCCTGTCTTATATAAAGGAGGCATGGGGGTGTAGTGGTGGTGGAAGAATCTTATCAGGGTAATAGTAACTCACCTGACGTATATTTGAGCATCAATGTTGGGTTACCTGTAACAATGGCTTTTATTATTAAGCTATTATGAGTAGAAAACACATCTTTGGTGATAGTAGGAGGATAAATGTAAATCCAAAAAGTAGGTAAGATGCACAGTGCAACTGAGTCTATAAATTTAAATTAAGTAGGGTGGGGAATACACACACACACAATATTGACAAAATCTCTTCATATTACAAAACAAAGAAAAACAGGAGCAGGGCAATCTAGAACAAGGTGGTGGGGGAGAACATTTTAAGTGCTAGCAAATGAAAATCTTACATTTGGCACTGTGTTCATGTCAGTTCCTTAAAATGTATTTTCACTGTAATGCTGTGATCCCGAATCAAAACCTTCTCCCCACCCCTACTTTCAATGTTGAACAAACTTCTACATCTAAATGGTACACAGAAGCTAACTTTGTAGGTTTGTTACAAACTAGTTCTATTTTTTTCATTGATTCAGTTTTAAATAACACCTCAAATATCAAAACTAAAGCATTTTAATTCTTCAATGTCCAACCCTTACCTGTTCCATTTCCAACAGCATTTCAGGCATGATTCTTATTTCAGGAAATAGATTTAGAGATTGCCCTAACCCCCCAGGCAAAGTCCAGTGCTAGCCGTTTCTTTGTCTGCTTCAGCCAGCAAACAACACATGCACTAGGAGAGGGAGGCTTTTTCACTTGACCTTTTTTCAATTAGCATTTTGATTCCAGTCTCTGGGTCACGTGCTGTTTTCCACACTCTAGTAAGCTGGCAGCTGATTCCTTCTGGCAGCCTTGAAAATGCCCAATGAGAAGTTACAGGCTTAATTTTGACTTGAATCAAAGTGCAATAGAGAGCCATTACATATGTCTAAGTGATTTAAGGTAAAAACTTCCTCATAACTTGTAGCAATTGTTCTTTTGTAAGAAATATCAAGTAGGCAGTTAGGGAACAGCCAACCATGCAATTGATTAGCCTGCTTTATCTTGGTCTGGAGGGTAAATGGAGCAATGGGTGAAAGTTGCAAAGTGGCAAATTTTGTAATTTTGTAAAGAAAACTTTCTAAAAGTTTAAGCTATCCCAAAGTAGAACCGACTGGCTAAGGAAGTAGTGGATGTCCCACCAGAGGCCTTCAAAGAAAATTTGTTAACACTTTTCAGGCATGTTTTTCTAGTTGGGCTCTGAAGTCCCAAGTCAGACTACTTTAATGTATTTATACTCTATCAGTGGCAAGGACACAGTGAAATAGAACTGTTATTGTTGGCATTTCCTGACCTCTTAAGTGTTTGAGAAAACAAAAGTTGTTTTGAAGTGTAGGTAAGCATTGTGTTGTAAACCTGGAATTTGTAGTACTGAGTAAAAGTAAAGAGACACATTCACATATATGTGTATGTATACACATACTCGGTACCAAACTGGGACATTGTTTAAGGGTAAGGGTGTGTGTGTGTGTGTGTGTGTGTGTTCTTTAAGGGTGTGTGTGTGTGTGTGTGTTCTTTAAGGGTGTGTGTGTGTGTCTCTCTTGAATAATATTACACATCTCAGTTTTCCTGAAATACTTCTACATGTTCAGAAAGCTGCTATTCCTGTTCAGTTGCTTTTTCTGAACTACCTAGAAATGACAATATTAGTATAAAAATAACACAGAAGACACATCAACCCCAGAAAAATGAATAAGACAGCAGGCTGGATTACACTTGGAAAATTCACAGCATTTTCAGTGACTTTAAGCATCTCCCAGAAACAAAACCCCATCGTTTTGTTTTGTTTTCCTTTCAAACACCAATGCTCTTCTGATGATGCTATATGGCAATGAATCTTGGATTAACCATAGTGCTATGGAATCAAAAGTGTAGGTTTCTCAAATGATTGGCATCAATTGCAGCACATTACAAATAATTTCATGCATGGAGTAACAAAATATATCAGATATATAATCAGAAAAGGGAATGAGCTGCTCACAAAGAAAAGATTAAAAAAAAAAAAGCCAGGATGCTGCATTGACACCAATGTACTATTACAAGAAAGTCCTCAGGAAATTGGCTCTGGACTCTGTGAAGAAGTGACAGAAGGGCATGGGCGAAAGTTATGCAGGATGAGAAGGCACAGATGGATTGTGATGGGTATCTCCAGAGGGAGAGCCACATCAGTGGGATAACGTATATAGCAATGCAGCCCTTCTGTCTTTACCTTTTATACTGGTGAAGTTCCAAAGCAGTAACTACTTTCTAAAGGAACAGCTTTAAAAGAAATTTAATTAAGAAAAAAATTTCCAGTGAGATCATCACAAGTAGAACTAGTGGCAGAGATTTTTGTCCCTGTCTGCTTTTTGGAGACAAAGACTATGGAGTTAAATGGCTCACATTTACCTAGTAATGGCTTCAGCAGTCTAGGAGGCAATGCAAATATCATCTCTACTTTACAGATGGGAAAACAGGAGGAGAAGTTAAGTGAATTATGTATACAGGGACACACATCTTAGTGTCAGAATCAAATTGGAACATGTTTTCTTTTCACTGATCTTTGTATGATACCTGGTTGAAACTCACTGGATATATCTTTACTCCAAGTTTAAGAAGATATGATAAAGGAATATTGAGGATGATGTCATATTTCTTGATATTCTCACTGCTAGAATTAAAATGTTCTTTAATATATTTAATGAGAAAGGTTTCTCTAATTTTTTTTAATACTCTGAATTCCCCAATTTCCAAAAGGTATTTTTATTTACAAACTATTTCCCAATTTACTGTAGGCAGACTTCAGATTTATAAAGAGCTTTGAATATCTAATATTTACACTAACATTTTTCTCATGAGCCTACCACTATATTTAGGACTGTCTTTATTTTTGTTTTTAAGTCAAAGAATGAAATATTAACTCATACAAGTTTTGGCACATTTCCCCAAAATTTTTAATCTAAAGAAATATTTACCTCCTCTTAATTTAGAAAGAATTCATTGTAATTTAAATGCCACTGAAGTCACCTACACACACAATATCAACTCAAAATACAAAGTGTCAGTCTCAAAACTGAAGATGGAAGGGAACTAAAGGGGGGGAAAAGTCACGGAATCCTTGTGAATTTTGATTTTATTCATAAACCTAAGTTAAATACATCAGGGATAGCCATGACTAAGCATTGTGCAGAGGCAATTTTTCATAGGAGAGAAACACAAGACATACAAAAGAGATGAATTCTGTTAATCATATTTGCTATCCCTCCTTTTCCAGTAACTTTCATAAAAACATATTTATTTGACAGAAGTTTAGATTAAAATGCACAAAAAGGGAGAAGGAAAACAGTTATAGAGTGAGAAACATTAAATAATTTTGAATCAATAATTTAACATTCTGTAACAATCCAATTAATCCAATTAAATGGTCTTATTTGTAGTTTCCATGACATTTGTTATATAGATGTATATAAAGTTATATATAGAATTTTTAAAAGTACTCCAATGCCATCCTTCCTAAGGGAAGTGCAAATGAATTGATATTTCTTGCTGGAAAAAAATATATACATGCCTTTATACATAGCTAAATAAATAAAGACTTCCTCCTCTCCTGGTATGACCCTCCCCCTTCCCCCCATCCCCCCAAATTAGAATCCTATTGTATTAAAGTTTGTTCTATTTCTTTTAGAACATGAGTTAATAGACATATGTAGAATCCAAAGGGGGAAAAAGCATCTTAGGTCTCAGATTCTTATTGGAGACCCAAGGCCATACTTCTGGCACTGGTTAAACAATCAGGGCAGAACTCCCTTGGAAAAGATATACATATATTAAGTGACTAATACCTAGAACATCTAAGCAGTTTTAATTGTTTCTCACTTTCTTTGGTTTTAAAACTTGAAACTAGCCCTAGACATTTTTTTAATTACAACTTCATAGAAAAGCATCCATCTGGGCCAAAATGGCCCTAAAGTTACTGGAACATTTGATAAAATTGTCCCCATCTTGTTAGCCAACCTTGAGGAAATGAGGAAACAAACCAAGCCTTGCGTACTCATGCTTCTTAATTACTGCACCCAAAGATCCCAAAGCATAGATCTGGAAGGTAATAGAAAACACTTTGCTCCCAATCAATTCTGGTTCTGGAAGACCTTCCCCTGCTTTCTACTCTCCCCCAAAGATGTTAACTCTGATGTTGATAAACATCAGAGACAGGACTTTTCCCATACAAAAGGGAAAACTGTGGCACTTTATATGAGAACTGCCATGCTATCATTCCAATTTGAACACAGAACTGGATGACCATAGCAGCTATCACCAGCCTCTAGATAGCTAGAAAGAAATCCTCTACTAAGTCACGTTTGGATGGGTAAATCTTTTGAATGGACATTCTTTTTCATTCTCTTCTCTGGAAAGGATATTAGATTATCAAATAATTACTCATTTGGAGATGCATTTGGTGCAAATGTAGGAAGTGAAAGGGATAGTAGGTGAAAATGACTAAGTCTCCTTAGTTTAAACTTCTTCAAACTCATACAGAACATTCATTCAAAATGCTGCAATGAGAAGTCCTAATTTAGCACTTCAATCTAAATGCAATCACACTAGACAATAAGTTGAGTATATAATTTTTTCTTCTTTTTTTTCTTTTTGGCTGCTAATAAAAGTGTAATAACAATGAAGTAGATTTTGCTGGGAGAATACATAATACCAATAATTTTTTTTTAAAGGAAGACTAATCTGATAGAATTATAAAGAAAAAATTTAAAGAGGCAAAAGAGAACTGAAGCATGGAAATCAGCTATACAGGTTACTATAGTACAGTACTGATAGTATGAATAGAAAGGGAAATGGAAAGGTTTAAGAAAACTAAAATGGGACATTATCTCTGGATATGAGGAGTCAAGACTGATAGAATATTGTATACTTTTTTATAAAGTTAAAGACAGATGAATTATTAAATTATTAGCATTATTAATATCTCAGAAATTTGAGTGTTCCAAAATCCAAAAAATTATAAACGGTCCTTATAGATTATCTG
Organism: Notamacropus eugenii; assembly: GCF_028372415.1. Classification (NCBI taxonomy): domain Eukaryota; kingdom Metazoa; phylum Chordata; class Mammalia; order Diprotodontia; family Macropodidae; genus Notamacropus; species Notamacropus eugenii. The sequence continues at coordinate 393,524,133 of NC_092872.1, read as the reverse complement.
TGATGTCTTCTCTCATGATTCTACAAACTCCATAGGATCTCAATAGCATTTTCTGTTACCTAGAAAAATCATTAGCAAATATGTTAGCATACAAAAAATATGGGTTTATATTATAAATATTATAATTAGTTTCTCAGTCTTTATAACTAATTAACAAAGTATATTATTTCTAGGGCTTAGTAGAATTTTGTTTATTTTCTAAATCAATGAAACTGTAAAGCATTCTCAATATGGCTCCTTTTTTCTCTATGTCAACTGGAACGCAATGTGTTTCCTACAGAATAAAAATGGATTAACAACACAGAAAAGCCTCACCTTTACTCAGAATAAAATGGAACTTTTTGAATCTCTATAGATAAGGAATGTGACAATATATAACGAAGTGACTCCCCTCCCTTCTCTGCCTCCCTCTTTTAAGTTTCAGTTTAGAAAATAACATTAGGACAATACTTTATAGTGAAGTCATTGTTCTCATCTAAGAAACAATCATTAGTCATTGTTTATGATCTATTCCAAAACAACGCTCTTTTCCTCTTCGCCAAAAACCTAAACTTTGAGAAAAATGACTAGAAGTTCATGGAAGAACTCTGTCCTCTCTGATAACCAAATTAGGGAGATGGCCAGACTAGGGCAAAGAGACTTTTGATACACTTGGGATCAGTTTCTTCTTTCTCAATGCCTGAGTGGGGAATAATCAAATTAAGTCTTTGACTACTTCATTTAATAAAAATATCAAGTTCTCCTTGGATGAAGTGGGAAGGAGAATGCTTTGGACTAGCTGAAGAAGATTTAAAAAGATTTTGTAATAATGATTCTACAGGGTGCAAGGACATTTTAAGTTACTATCGTTCTGAGACTGTTACCCAAACTCTGAACCCTTTCTTAATCTTGACTGTGGCATTTTATTTATTGTTTGAGAATATCATAAATGATAACTCCCCAAAAGTTTACGTTAGAGAGTCTTTCAAAGGTTAGGGGAAGTTCTGCCCATTTTCAGACCTTTCTCTCTAACCAACAATAGCTAGAATGACAATTCATAAAATTCTTTCTGGCAGGCTTATGCCCACAACAAAGAGCGTCCTTTTTATTTAGGAGGCACTACTTGAGAGTGAAGTCAAGCAAAACTGCCCTTTTCTTACCTTCTTTCAAAGGCACTTTGGGAGTAAAGTTTTCTTTACTTTCGTGCTGAAAAGCTTTAGAAGGGTCAAATCGCTTGAAACCTTTTGCTTCATTCAATTGTTCCTGAAGCTTTTTCCCAGCTTGTTTTTCCTTAGTCAGCTGAGAACGGAGTTTAGAAATCTCCTAAAAAAGGAAAGTAACCAATAATTTTTATTTTGCAATAGATGTGCTATAAATGTCACTTGCCAATAATGTACAAAGTTTCCAAAGCATAGGCTCTTAACTTGAGACAGAAAGATTCCAAGACATCTACGAACTTTGACAGGGAAAAAGTAACCTCTTTATTTTCACTAAAATAAGTTTTAATGAAAATACAAATTTTCACTCTAGCTGAAATTAACATTCCTTCCTTTAATTATTTAAAGACATTTTGAGAAGCGGTCCAAAAGTTTCACTAGGCTACCAAAGGGGTTCACAATACACACAAAAAAGTTAAGAACCCCAGTTCTAAATGATGCATTAAAAACATTTCAAATTATCATTTTAGTCAAAATATTTAAGAATGATAATAAATTATGAACTAATCTGGGGTCATCTTTTTTTTCTTGTGACACAGCTGTAACTAAATTGAGATAGATTATTTTCAAGATGGTCACTTAAATATTTGGGTTTGAGCCTTGGCTCTGCTGACTTACTAGTAAGACCATGAGTAAGTCATTTACCCTCACTTTAGTTTCCTCAACTATAAAATGAAAAGGAGGAAGAGTGGTATGGGCAAGATGATCTCAAAGACCCCTTGCAAGTCTAAATCCTATGATCCTAAAAGAAGTTAATGTCAGAATAGAAATATTTTCCTCACTCCATTTGCCAGTTATCATATAATTCACATTAAAGACTTTCATATGCAAACAGAAATATATATGACATTTTGCCTGGTGTTTCCTCATATAAAGTTCTTCTATCCTAAAAATATCATGGTAACTTGAAACACTGAACATTTGAGAGTAAGATTCCCTGCATTTGTTTATTTTGCTAATCAGAATGTTTTCCAACAGAACAAAACAGTTAAAAAGTAAATTGAAATCCAAGTCAAGTGAACAGAACTTCTTCACTGTGTTCTCAGTGGGGTCAGTTCAAAGATGTGGCTGGATAACTTATGTCACTGGGCACTTAAAAACTCTGCTGGTATGATAGCTATACCATTGCAAATGATTTCCAAGGACTGAGATGAGAGAATAGAAATGGAAAATTATTGCAACTTACAAAATGGAGAAAGCAAATACTTCCAACTACATGGTGGCAAGTTTGAATTCAATTGCTAATACCAAAACAGATTATTTAAAATGAATGTGAGTACTCAGAAGGAGGTAAGCATTAAGAGTCATTCAGACTAATTTCATTTCCTTTGAACAAGAAGGCCAAAAGGGGAAAACTATGAACACACACACACAAACACACATACACATATATTTCATAAAATTTAGAGCTGGAAGGGTCCTTAATGATACAAAACAATGCCCCCATTTTAATGATGAGGAAACTAAGATTCTAAGGCTTTAGTGACTTAATAGCATATGCATAGGTAAAAAGCATCAAAGTTGAGATTTAAACCTAGGTCTTCCAAATCTATGTCCAGTGTTCTTTCTATTATCAAATTATCCCTTTTTCAAGTATGGATAATAAATACCTTTCTGAAATCCAATGTCTCATGATGTACTTGTGGACAAACTAGAAAGATGTAGGCTGAATGATAATACGTTCAGGTGGCTATAAGATTGTCTAACTAGATGGATCTATCTACTAATGGATTAATCTGAAATAAAATGCTACATGGTTGTTTTGGACCCTGTTCAGTTCTAAATTTTCGACAGTGACTTGGATAAAAGCATGGATGGTATTCTTATCAAATTTGAAAATGACACAAACTATAGGAAGGATAGTTAATAAACCAGAAGACAGAATTGGAACACAAAAAGGTTAATGGGCAATAATGGTAAGTAGAAGCCAAAAAGATGAAGGTCATAGAGATGGATGTAAAATATCTGTATTTGCGTTTAAAAAAATAGGCCTGCACAAGTACAGGCTGCTGTGTAATATTAACAAATAAGTCTCCATGAAAACGAGGTTCTGTTGGACATGGCATTTAATATGTCAATAGCTTGATGATGACAAACCTACAAATCCAATGAAATCTTCGGCTGCATTAACAGAGCCAATGTATGATGTGAAAGAGATTATATTCTTTCTACACTGTGATCTGGTCAGACAGGCTATACTTGAAGTACTTTTTCAGTTTGTGAAATCATGTTTTAGAAAGGACAATGAGAAGGTAGAGTGCAGTAAGAAGAGGGCAACCAAGAAGGGGAAGAAAAAGGAAATGATGCTAAAGAAAAGTTCAAGCAATGAACTAAGGATATTTAACCTGGAGAAGAAAAATATCTGAAAGACGTAAGGAACAGAGGTAATAAAAGGGGAACACTAGCTACCTTCAAACGTTTAAAGAATTACCATGTGGAAGAAATATTAGAAGTTATTTGTTTGAACCCAGAGAACAAAACTCAAAGCAGTGAGTGAGTTACTTTGAAGCAAATTTCCTAGCAAGTGGAACTGTCAAAAAATGGAATGATTTTCAAGCGTATTTACATATTAGCTGCATGACCATGATGGAATATTGTGAGGCTGAGATTTATGATAAGGGTAAAGGACATGGCTGATGAATTTACTTCCAATTCTAGTACTCTATGATTCACTTAAATTTTTGTAATTGTTTTTAAAAACTGCAGAATGAATTTGTTAATCCAACTATGTGGGAGGGTCTTGCTAATTTTGTGAATGAAAACGAGAATGAAATCTTAAATTTACAAACCAATTTGAACTGGTTATTTTCTTCCTTTAATTTCATGACATGTCTAATTTTTTGCTTTTGATTCTGATGCCCCAATAACTTAGCATATGATTCACTTAGTTTATTCAGTTCTTCCTGTGTTGTGCCATGTTCAGTCAATAAAGCTCTCTTTTCTGCTTCAAATGCATCCAATTGTTCCTAAAAAAAGATTTACACAGGAAAATTTAAAGGTAAGAATTTTCAAGTTCACACACGTATAAATCAGTTCTTAGAAATTAAATTTTAACATATTATTCTAGCACTTCTTAGATCATAATAGTGCTAAAAATATAAGCATACAGCTATTGAATTTTTATATGTTGAATTTTCTCTATCCTCAGGCAAACAAAACAACTAATTTAAAAGATTTAAGTATCACAGTATCATGTACACTTCTTTTATAAGTCACACTAGAGAAAAGACTTTACATTATGAGAGGTATAGAATCTTCTTTTGGAGCTCAGATCACAGGTAAAAGTAACTGGCATTAAATATTTCAAAGAATCAAAAGTAACTGTTTAAATTTATAGTGGACAAACCTGAAAAGGCTTTGTTTTGCTATAAAGTTCTTCATAAAGAAGATGCCATTTTTTCACTTCTTGTGTTAACTCCATATTCTTTTCTACAGTTTTGCTAAATAAGGAGGAAAAAAAGACTAAATAACAATAAATAACATAATTCTAATTTGAGAAATACAAGTGATGCAAGATATTACCTTGTTTCTTCCATCTCAAGTTGTTTCTTAAAGTCTTCACTTTGTTGCTTGAGTTTATTCTGTAAATTTGATATTTGTTCTAGAGAAGAAGCTGCTGTTTCTTTTATTTCTTCTTCTTTAAGTGCCAATTTATTCTGCATGTCTAGAAACATCCTTAGATTTGAGGCAGATATAAAATCAAGTAATTATTCTAGTCCTTCACATGAAAATGAAAGTTGCATACCCATGATTTTAACTTTCCTTTTAATTACTATAAAATTGAATGTTAAAATTCTTAAAAGCAAAATAAAATTTTATAAACCTACCAAATAGCATGTACAGCAATTTACTGCTAGAGCTAAATGATTTATAACAAAAGTCCCTAATTAAATCTTTCTGAATGCCTCTCTTACGGAGAGAGAAATGTGGATTCTACTATTCTAGTAGAGTTCTAGGTTCATCATGCAAATTACTGAAACCATCTAATAGATCTGAAGGAATTACAATCCAACTAGGTGAAGGAAGCACCGCACTGATGATATTATAGCTGTTTTGACATACTAATGAAATATAATAAGGCTTATGTATATGTACATGTATATACATATATATGTATATATATGTATGTATATATACACACATATATATACATACATATATGTCTATATATACACACATATATATACACATATGTATATATATATATATACACACTTATGTAAGTATAATATTTATCATTTCCTCCTTATGGTAATGAAATGTGTAGGTGGCCCTACCTTGCATATTCTTCTTCCTTTTTATTTTCAGCATGCTGAACCTCCAACATTTGCTGTTGAACAAGCTCAACTGTTTTTTCTGCCTCAGAAGCCTTTTTCTGTAATGATGAATTTTCATACCTAAGAACTGCCATTTCTTCAGTCACTGACATTTTATGGCTTTACCCCCAAAAGAAAAAAAAAATCAAGGTAATCATTTTAACCATTGTATAATGACAAGCTATTATCCCACCAACTCACATAATTCAAAACCCATTTAATGCACATATGATGGCGAAGGGGAAGGACTGTAATACAGTTGTACACCAAGACAACTAAAAATTCAAATATCCTAATATCCTAAAACAGGATCCTAATATAAAAATAGCATCCTAATAGGGATGCTATTCCTTCTGTGTTCATCTTCTACCACTATGTTTCCAGTGCAGGGTTTACTCAAGGTGCATCAAAATGTCAGGAACTGGGTGGTGGACAAGATACCTTTCATATTCAGCAATGACTTCTTTAAGACTTTGCAATGTATCATTGTACTTTTCCTGCCAGTGCAGAGAAGCCTGATTATGTGCTTCATTGCTTTTCTCAATTTCATCCTGTTTCCTTGGGGAAGAGGGGAAACAAAAATTATCTCAGATTTTTGCCAAAGAGAGACTCTCAAGAACAATTGCTAGGGTTAAATTATGCAGAAGACTGAGAGTGACAAAAAAAGAAACACTTGGCTTAAAGATGTCTCACTGAAAAACTTTCTCTGAAACTATTACAAGGTTATTTGGTAACAGTAACTTTCCTAGAGATTGTTATTACTCAAGGACTTAAGAAAGAAGATAGGTATAAAAGTATGATAGGAAAAACTTTAAAAATTTGCCTTTTGAAAAAAGTTTCACATGTTTCTTAAAATACTAAGAATGGACAATAGCATCAAAAATGAAAAGTTTTTAGGTTTGAAAATATACTTGCTATTTAACCAAAAATCATTTGGGAAACTAGAAAGAGCTAAAATAAAATTAGAATAGAAGAAAGTTTAATTACAAAATGTATTTGAAATATGTAAGAAAACAAAGATATTAACAACAGAATTGAGAACCCATCATCTGATCCTTCCATCAATTTAATACTTTTAGAATCAGAAAAGACCTTAGGAATCATTTAGTCCAAGCCTCTTATTTTACAGATGAAGAAACTTCAGCTCAGTTAGGTCAAGTGATTTGAGATGCCTGGGCTGGTTAGGGGCAGAGACAGGACTAAAGCTCAGGGATTCCAGCTCCTAGGCCTGTGTTCTTGCTATACAAATTATTCAAGAAACCAAATAACCTCAGAACTTGTCTCTTTCTCAAGAGAATCACAATTAAAACTTGTAAAGTAAAATAATCAAGACATAGACTTAATATTTTGATTTCAACTTCAAAATTAAACTAAAGAGTTTACAAACCCTTTAAGCTTTTCTTCTAAGAGTTGGAGCTCTCTAGCTCTGGATGTATTCTCTTTCTCCAGCTGTTTCACCAGCCTTTTAGCCTGTTCATCCTTTTGTTGCAATTTATCTAGCTCACTCAATGCTTCTTTTAATTCTTCTTGAAAAAGATTTTTCTCATTAATTAACTCTTCTTGAAATAGACAAAGCTTCTGGTTAAGACTAGAAGATAATTCCTATGACCAAACAACATCATCTCAAATTATTCTGACATATTAGTAAACCAAAACTGAGAGATACATATCAAGGTAGAATCAAGCAACATAAACACTAAGCTTAAGAAGTAATAGAGCAATACTTCCTCATCTTGGAGAACAAACAAGTGTTTACCTGCTCTCGTTGCAGACGTAAATCAGTTTCTGTCTGCTTTTGTTCCAGCTTTTCATTTTCTTGCTTTTCTAGAGTTAATCTTTCTTTCAAGCCTAGTATCTCTGCATTCAGATTTTGTTCCAATTCTTTGTCTTGCCTGGCAAGATCCCCTAAAAAAAGACATTTCTAAAACATTATAACTAGATGAAGCATTATCTTTGAAGGAATATAGTCTCACATTAATAGTCCACTGATCTCTCTTTACTGTTTAAATATATTTAAATGTTTATTTTTAAAAATCCAACTGCTTAAAAAAAAATCCAACTGCTTTAAATATTCTGAATTATCGGAACTTCATGAACCACAATATGCTTTCATTTAAGTCTTCAAAAACAATTATCTTAGTAAATTTTTACTGGTTCAGACTAAATGACAGAGAAGTAAAAAAGTCTAATAATTCAATAATTGAAAAGAAATGCAACTATAGTACTAATTCGATTGACAAAATGTTCTGGAAAAAATCACTTAATATTAAATATGATATTATTCTTAATATTAAGTAATAATTAAGACAATTATCATATTATACATTGAAATTCTTAATGAGTTTTTTTTAAACCTCTTTAAAATACTGAAAGGTGTCCCCTTACAGATATCAATGCCAAGAATAAATTACCAAAGTCAGAAAAAGCTAAACATGACTATATTATAGTAATATACTCACAAAGAAATTTTTGCCTCTTATAACTTTTCCTGCCTTTGAAAAAAATGCTGTAATTAACAGATTAAAAATATAGTTTTTTATTTATCACCCTATCAGAAAGTCAAGAATTATGTTTTTAAGGTCTTAATGAATTGCATTCAAGCCATTTATGTCATCATTACCACCAGAGAATTAACATTATTAGAGGCTTAAAGGTTTTGAAAAAGAGCCTGTAAGATATATTTATTTTACTTCATTGACCATTCACCTTTATTTAGCACTATTTTTTCTTTTGTTTATTTCTCTTTTTTTGGATAATTTAAAGTTATTATTTCTGTGAATAAGTAATTGTACCTTTTTCCTTTTCAAGAATCTGACATCTAGTGTTCAGGTCTTTAATTTTTTTAGATAATACATCCACATTTTCATCCAGAGACTGTTTAAGGATCAAAATCTCTTGATTCTTCTGATTCAAAGTCTCTTTCAATTGGACAATATCCAACTTATATTTCTCCACTTGATCTGATGTAGAGCTTCATTAAAAACAAATGTAGAATACGTTTTATTAGTTATCATGTTTCATATTTTCCCAAATAAAAAACACTTGAGAAGGCATTTATATTACCTGACTTCTGTAATATATTCCAAGAGATTATCAATTTCTAGTTTTTCTTCAATCATTTCTTTTTCGGTAGTAACACTACAAGAAATAGTGATACATGTTATTTTAATATAGTTTGAATAAAAATTATGGCCAAAGTAGAGTTCTGCTTTAAATTGAAGATTTTCTAAAGTTACAGAGACTGTCATCTAAGACCAATGAATAACCTTCTGAACTGTTTAAACAGTTTAAACTGTTCAAATTCAGAACCGATGGAGAAAGTTACGTATCTATAAGAGTCAGAACTGCTATTAAGGCCATCAAATATGGCTCACAGCTAAATCTGAACTCTCTAGATGGATGTTAACATTAGTGGAACCATTCCATCTGTAAGTTTACAAATCGATGGGGTGAAAAAAAGTATTCCAGTGGCAAGTAGTAAGTCTGGGAAATACTGCCAATAGTCTCATCAATATGTAGAGAAATAGTGAAAAACAGTCCAATGGAGGTTTTTATTTAAATTAGTTTTGCCCACTGGTAGACAGGCACATTATCCAACAGTAAAAAACAAGGCTTTTAGATTCTATTTTACCAACTTACAGTTTTTCCTCAAGTTGTGCCAAATTTCCTTGAGAATCATGAAGATTCTTTTGGGCCGTTTGTAGCTTGATTTCCATCCCTTCTTGTTTCGGAACATTCTAAACAATAAAATGAGAACTACTGATAAGAAAAAGCTCTTATGGTCTTAACAGAAGAAACCTGAAGACAATACTCACCCTCTTCTTTGCTTCAATCTTATTTTTCAGTTTCATTAACTCTAAGCTTAAATGACTCATTTTCTTCTCGTAACCATCTTCAGAAAACTAAAAATAATTTAAAATTCAGAAGCATTTTAGGTACAAATAATTATTAAATATTACATGGCCGTTTCTTATCCACATAACTATGGTCAGGATTGACATTTCTCCAATATACTGCAATAGGGACAGTCAGTTGATGTTACAAATGTCAGAGCAGTTGACAATACTCCATAACTGACCATACAGACTATCTCACCTTTTCTTTACTTTGCCACATGTACCACTGGACATCCTGATATGTTGTTTAGAGGCTTTTTAGACAATAGCTAACCCTAAATAAACTTATGTGCCTCCTTAAAACACCACCAATTCAAAATACCCACTTCAGCTCTAAATATGTATGTAACAAGCAAAGACAACCTGAACCAAGCTTTGGTGAAGTTGTATTTAGATCATTCAATAAAAAATGATTTTTGGAAATTCTTAGAATTCTTCTTTATAGGTACAATAACCCTTCTAGGGTACCTAAAATCCATTGTCCAATTTGCAAATCCTAATATAAAAAATACAGATTCTAAGACATCTTTATAAACTAAAGTGATTTTCTTGTAGATGGCTTTTGCTTGGTTCCAACTGATCAGAGATTATATTGTACAAACCTGGGGTATAAATATTGTTAGTTATAAATTCAAACACAAGAGAGCTCTAGCCCAAATCTTTACCTTCTTCTATCTATAAGCACTTTCATAGGAAAGGATCTATTAACTGTTAACAGTTTTCAAAATTATTAAAACATGAATAGAGCTTTTCAGAAATCAGTTAAGTAAACTCCTTAAATTGCTTTTTGGTATCATACATATTCAAGTGATTGCATACGATCCCTGTAACTATAATTGTCTTTTGAAATCATGAATAGGTAATTCTCCTTATTTTGGTACAGTGGCCCATGTGGAATTAGTAGCAGAAAGGGGAAAAAAATCAATCACTAACTTTTTAAAAAGGGAAATATTTTTAAAATTTCACAGTAAGAAGAGGGAATAAAAAAATTAGCAACACACTCATAAGGAGAAAAGGAAAGGGAAGAAATGTAGTTTTTCATCAAAGCTAGCCTGGTAGAGTAGAAAGGCACTAAAGATGGAGACCTGGGTTCACCATCCAGCTGTCTCTAACCAGTCTGATGAAGTTGGACCATTCATTTAGGCACTTTGGGCCTTAGTTTCCTCATCTGTAAAATAAGGAGGCTGTACTTATCAGGGTCTTTCTGCTACCAGAGGTACTGTTTTTAAATTTCCTTTAAGTTTAAAAATGGTATGCATACATTAAACAAGGAACTATTATGTTAATGAGATAGTTAGGTAACACAATGGATAGAATATAAGACCTGAAGTCCAGAAGACCTCAGTTCACATCCTGCTTCAGACACTTACTAATAACTATGTAACCCTGGGTCAATCACTTAACGCTGATGTGTCTCAGTTTCCTCATCTACAAAATGAAGATAATAATAGCACTTTACTGACAGAGTTGTTGTGAGAACTTTTATACTTGACTAATTTTAGTAACTAAGATTTTGCAACTAGAATTGCTGACATAGACAAAAATAATTTGAACTTAAATGTAAGGCCTACATACCTTTATTTTTAGTAGTTCATTAGCTCTAGTTAATTCAATAAGCTGCTTTTCCAAAGATGCAATATTTGCTGAGAGAGATGTTTTCTCTCTGACTGCTATGTTTAGCTTTGCTTCCATCTTCTCAAACTCTGCTTCCAAATCTTGAATACGTTTATCCTGTATTCCACGTTCTTGCACTAGGGCACGTATCTGGAATCAAATGAATGAAAAATAAGTTCCATATGTACAAATGTATGTGCAAATATAAACTGAATTTCATATACTAATAAAATATAAACTCTACCTATTCCAACCAACTAGTACTAATTTCTCATACATACATTCTTTTTAGATGTATCTCTCCTATTGCAAAGGTATTTTCAGCAATTTGAACAAATCAGAATCAATATTCTCCCTCAACAGACTTAACAATTAAAACCAATCTTATGCGACAATTTATCAGAATTCAAAATCTCACTTCTGGATGTAATTAAGCACTTTCAAGACCTATGTATTTTTGTATATAGGCTGTTATGATTGGAAGGGAGCTTAAGAGATAATTTTAAGTAAATACTACCAGGGCAGAAATAACTTCAAGGTCACACAGCTAGTTAGTAGTTCAAATGAAATTGGAACTCAGGTGTTCCAGTGTAGAATTCGGGGTTTTATTTTTTATTATATGATACTACCTTCTCCAATTTTCTTAAAAAATATATTTATACATGAGATCGTTCAAAAAGCTCTCAAACTAATAATTGCTATGCTATTATTCTTATAGTTTAACCATAAGATTTCAAACATCTAATAGCTCACAAAAATACTTCTGAATCAATACATCTCATGAGAGTTATTCTTTTCTTTTAACTTTAGGACTGTCATTGACATCAACTTCTTAAATATATATGGTATTTTGTCAGTAGTCACTGAAACAATAGCTACATTATAAACATTTATTGAATAGTTATTATGGAAAAGATACCGTGTTAATAGCTAGAAACACAAAGAAACAAACAGTCCCTATAACTTATATAAGACCCTTTACAATTCTAAACCCCGTCTCATGTGATGCAGACCTTCTTAAGGCGAACACCTCTACATGATTCTCCATCCCATAGTCTCCAGTAGATTGCCCCTCTCTCATCTCCACTCTCTCACTAATTTTTAATCTCTTCCTGTTTACTAGCTGCTTCCCTACTACCTATAAACATGCTCCTGTCTCCCCTATCCTCAAAAAATCCTCACTTGATCTAGTCATCCCCACTATTATCTCATATCTCTCCTCCCTTTTGTGGCTACATTCCCTGCAAAAACTGTATGCAATAGGTACCTCTACCACCTTCCCTCTCATTCTCTCCTTAATTCTATATGCAGTTTGGCTTCTGAGCTCATAATTCAATTGAAACTGTTCTCTCCAAAGTTACCAATGATCTCTTAACTGCCAAATCTAATTGTCTTTTCTTCTTGATTTCTCTGCAGTTTTTTACATTGTCAATTACTCTCTTCCCCTGGATATTTTCTTGTAGGTGTTTGTGACACTCTTTCCTGGTTTTCTTCCTACCTATGTGACCACTCTTCAGTTTCCTTTGTTAGATTTTTATCCAAGTAACACCCGCTAACCTTGAGTGATCCAAAGGGTTCCATCATGGGCTTTCTTCTCTTTTTCTCCTACTTTATTTGGTGATCTCACCAGCTCCCTTGGATTCAATTATCATCTCTCTGCTGATGATTCACAAGTCTAATTATCTAGCCCTAACCTCTTGTGCTGACATCTGGTCTCACACCTCTAACTGCCTACTGGACATCTCAAACTGGATATCTCAGATGCCCACAGACACTCAACATGTAGAAAACTGAAGTCATTATCTTTCCCCCTCAAGTCCTTGCCCTTCCTGGGAGAAGAAGTGAGGCTGGTGACCTGCACAGCCCTCCCTCACTCAAAACAAAGTCAAGTGCAAGTCATGTCATCATTTCTCTGACGCTATGGTTTTCTTTGGCAACGAAGGACGAACACAATCCTCCCCCTTCCTAATTTCCCTATGACTGCTGAGGATACTATCATCCACCCAATCACCCAGACTCACAACCTAAGAGTCATTCTCTATTCCTCATTCTCTCTCACCTGCCTCATCCAAACTACTGTCAAAGTCTGCTGATTTTACCTCTGAAACATCTTTCAAAAGCACCCCCTTCTTTCCCCTGACACTACTACCACCCTGGTAGAGGTCCTTATCACCTCATGCCTGGACTATTGCAATAGCCTGCTGTTGTCTCCCCAACACAAGTCTCTCCCTACCCAGGTCTATCCTTTACTCAGATGTCAAAGTGATCTTCCTAAAGTGTATTTCTGACCCTCTCTCTCCTCTCCTCTCTCCCTCCTCACCCAACAGATTTCAATGGCTCCTCCAAGATTAAACATAAAATCCTTTGTTTGGTATTTAAAGCTCTTCATAACCTGTTTCTACCCTGTCTCTTCTCCCCTCCCTGCCCCCCACCCCTTTCCAGTCTTCTGAAATGGGAAGGGAAAGAATACAGCAGGAAATCTAGGTAACGTAAAAAGCAAAAGATATCAAAAAAATCTATTTCTCAATAAGCTTTGTTTTACATTTAAAGAACTGAAAATATATTTTTCTTACCTCTTTCTCCTGCATCTTTAGCTTTTTCAGCTCTTTATTATCCCTCTGAGATTCTGTCTATTAAAATATAAAAAAAAATGCAATAAATAGTAAGCATAATTTGTGAAGCTAAAAATCTTTGAGAAATTGACTTTACACACTTATTTTGTACCTAAAGAACTCATCATGCTCCACCTTGACAAAGGTAAACCTGGCTTATTCAAAGTTGTACCAGCAGGGCTATGGAGTACAAGTTTTCACAAGACTTTGCCAAGGATGCCAATAACACCCTGTGCCTGCATTCTGAGAAGAAGCACAACAGCTCATCACCAGGTGTGATACCACCAGCAAATACCACCATCATTACTGGCCAGGTAATGAATTCTTTGGTCACTAGGACCCAAGGGGAAAAAAAACAAACTTCAAAATGACCTTTAGTTCTGTGCTGCCCCTTCTTGCCAATCACCCCTCCCCCAAAAAACAATCCAAAAAACTTCAAAGTGACCTTTAGTCCTGTGCTGCCCCTTCTCATTTCACCAGTGCTGGGGCAGAATAGAAGACAATGGGGACTGAGAAGTGAAGAATTACACTGTTTGGAGACTTGTTATAACTTCAGTTTAGCTACTGTTATTCTAAATGTTAAGATCTATGTTCAATAATCAGTGAGTAGATACATTATTGAAGAAATGGAATTTTCTCAATCTTGACATTCTTGTCATAAGTGAAACGAGAAGACACAATTGCAGGTAAGTAGAGGGATGGTCCACAGATTCACCTTGGAGTGACAAGTAAAGAAGCTGGTAAAGTCATCATCAAATGTCCAAACATAATTTCATATGCATTTGGTTATCTTGCATTTAAGTGATCATGACAAATATTTACAAGAAGACTACTATGAAAACATTTGCAGTTTATGTGGCTACATATTTTACAAATTATAAAGAGGTAGAGGAATTAAACAAATAACTAGATAAGATGCTCCAAACTCAATCAACATATATGTGATAATGGGTGTCTTCAATGTAAAGGTCTATGGCCAAAAAAAAAAAAAAATACACTGGGAAATATGGTTCAGGAATAAAGAACGAATGTAGTCCAAGACCTTTAGACTACATGGAAGCCTCAAGCCTATATATTATGAATAACTTTTTCAGGTGAAAAATAACAAAATAAAACAGATTGCACCAGACAGCGTGAATAACAAATAACACAAAGCAATGACATTAATTTTAACATATAGGAAAAGACTCATTATTATTTTGAATCATTCCTGAATCCACTTGAAAATCAAAAATCTACATAACATTAATATTTCAGTAAAAATATAAATTTGAAAGAAGTTGAAAAAATTATTCATTGTAAAATCAGAAGGGAGAACATTATGGGCACTATCACTTCATAAAACAGTGAGAAGCAACAGTGCAACCCAGTGAGAATCCCAACTGAGCAAAGTATTTCCAAGGACATTTGAGGATGAAACTGGAAGAAAGACAATAAATGAAAGACAGAAAAGTATTCACAGAACAAGTTTGTGCTGGAGGTGACAATTTTCCTATACCTAGAGAGCCTACAAGTAGAGTTCCTTAAGAAAATTTAGGGTTTTAAACTTTTGGTGCAGAGGGATTGCAACCCCTTTTCTAAAATTAAGACACATAAAATAGAAGGAACCAAGTAGGATCCTATGAATTAAGGATGTTTCTGATTAGAAAACTCAGGGTGGTAACGCATTTTAAGAATATGCTAGAATCTGCCATTAAAGAAAAAAAAATCTTATATCAAGCAACACTTAATTTGAATTTTAGCATCCACAGAGATTAAATTAAGGCCAATCTACTAAAGGACATGAATGGAATTTAACAGAACTCAACCATGAACCAAAGTCCTTTATTCTACTCTAAATTAAAGTAAAAGACATTGATTCCTAACATCTTACTTAATTACAACTGTTCCTTGGTTACCTGTCCAGAAATGGAAGAAAAAGTCTCAAGACTTGCTTTCTCTGTTACCAGTAACCTTTTAATTTCTCAAAAGATACTCCTTGGAACCTTAACCTAGTAGAGCTCTTAGTAATACTTGCATAAATATAGCAAATACCAGAGTCTTTAGTCAAGCAGTAGGTTCAGTTTGGAATGTGGATCAATATTTTCTTTGCTTTTACAAAATATATCCCAGGAACTAGAGATTCTTTAAATCGATTTTTATACACTGTAGCTTTTTCTATCAATACCCCCTTAATCCAGGGGAGCAACCTCCATAGAAAGGGGGCCTACAATTCCTGCTACCACCAAACACACACAGGCACTAATAATTACAGTTTTAGAATACAAATATTGTTCCTACCACCCCATAATTTTTAAAGAAATAGCAAGAATTGTGAAATCTCATTTCAAAAAAAAAAAAACTGAAGAGTGAGACCATTTTAACAAGATATATATGACCTTGGCTAGAACAGAATAGTACTGATGGTCTTAGGATAGAAAATCATTTTATGAACTTACAAAAAGGCTTTACTACCAAAAAAAAAAAAAAAGATACTGGAATAGATTTCTCACTGCTTTCTTTATTCTGATCATGCATTCACAGGCTACTTCAGTCAGCCAATGATAATATATTTCATTATGTATTTGGTTTGTATCTATCATATAAAGTTTCTTACCTTTAATCTCAAAGGTTTCAGATTTTTCACAGTTGTGGATGTAGGCTTATCTTTGTCATTATTAAGACCATGCTGATTTTCCATATAAGCTGCCATAAAAATTAAAGTTTAAATATAAATAAAGGTAACAAAGATTTCTCAACAGTGGGGGATTGTAAATATTTTAAATATAAGGTATTTATACTAGATTTAAAATATAAATAGAAAGTAGTGGCCTAATTTAATCTTTTTGATCCACAATAAAAATTCAAAATCATTAGTTAAAATTTTATTTTTTCTTCTTATTTACAGTTCCTAGTTATATCCTGACTAAACCTTTTAGAAATGAAAAAGTCAGAGAAAAGTGTGACTATGAGAAGATAAAATCAATTCATTTGCATTCATATGTTTTAATGTGCTGGTTATACAACATAAAAGTTTTAGTACTTAATTACATTCATAAAATGTCAAGTACAAAGCAATCTAAGCCTTCATAATTTACTCAATTTTGTACTTAAGAACTACCTGCAGCTTTAAAGTCTAGCTCTCAGAAAACCCAGACATCTCTATAAAATATAAATAGTTTCCAAATTTTAAAACTTTAGTTTATTATTCAATTACTCAAATATTTATTAAGTGGCTCCACTATGTACAAGTCACTATCCCAGATGCTAGAGATGCAAAAGCGAAAAAGGAAACATCCCCTGTCCTCAAAGAGTTTAAATTCTACTGAAAGCAAAACAACTTGTACACAGAAAAGTATGTAACTTGTCCTTTCATTTTGGAAGGCACTATTACCCTGACGCCGTCTAAAACGTGATTTCTCAAATGATACAGCTCCTTTTGGTATTTCTGAAGTTTTGACATCATAAGCTCCCGGAGAGGGTGCACAGCCTGGAAATAACAAAATCAAACATCCATGTTTTATTTATTCATCATATTTATAGGTTAAGATATAAGAAATGAATAATTAATAGCAAAAATGGCATTTGTAAAATGAAGCTGCTTATTTGTTTCTCTTTATGTAAAAAAAAAAAAATGCCTACTATTTGTTGGTACTGAGAAACACACAGAACTATTTTATTCAAGATTGAAGAACACAAGTCCTCCTTGAAATACAAGAAATATAAGGACATTAGAGAATACTTGCTGTGGGACTTTGGATTGGTAAAATCTTTTCGTTGCAAAAGACCTATAGATGTAGATTATAGTTTGTGACAAATATGCTTACAAGTGAGGAAGTTGGGAGATGGAGAATTAAACCAAAAGAAATGTGACACCAGACAGTTAATATAGTCCTTTTGGCCCCAGGCATCTATGACATAAGAATCAAAAGTAAAAGAAAAATAGCACTTCCTCAGACAGATCTGTTAAGGAAAATTCATTAAATATAAACTAAATAAATGTGGATTTTATATTAAGTAATTTTTTTTTTTGAAAACACTGAGGTGATCTTCATTTATCTAGATGACTAACAAAGGAAAAACTATAATACTCTCCGAGAGTGGAAAAAAGGCAGGTTGTGAGAACATCAGAGAGGTTCTCATCTCAGAGATCTCAAGAATTGGGAGGAACTTCAAAGGTCATCCACTGCACTGTAAATCTGAAAAGGAATCATATTTATAGTGCCTCTGACAAATGGTCTTCCAGCCTTTGCTTAAAGACCTTCAGTGAGGGAGTGTCCATTTATAACAATGGTGCCTAAATTCACATAGCAGTTTAGGGTTTGCAAAACTCATTAGATTATCTACTTCAATCTTTATAACAACCCTCCTAGGTTGGTGCTATTATTATGCCCACTTTATAGATGAAGAAACTTAGAAAGAGGCTGAGTGATTTGCCTAGTAAGGGGCTGGGTAATTATTTGAAGGACTTCCTGACTCCAAGCTAATACCAATTCTAGACACTGCCACCTAGTTTCAAGGCCTTCTTCTTGCTTTGGGCCAGCTCTGGCTTTTTTTTCTCTTTCCTTACAACTGAAATTTACCTCTCAAAATTCCACAGTTGAACAAATCAAATCCTTCTCTGGAATAACTTTTCAGACTCCTACAGCAATGTATCACTGGATTTACAAGTTTAAAGTGATCTTTAAAGATAGACTAAGCCAGTTCTTAACCTGAGATCCAGTGCTTTAATTTTTTTTTCTAAACTTTGCATACCCTTTAAACCAGCAATACCACTGCTAGGTCTATGTCCCAAAGGCATCCAAATAAAAGGGAAAAGGACCTATTTCTACAAAAATATTTATAGCAGCTCTTTTTGTGGTGGCAAAGAATTGGAAATCAAAGGGATTCCCCATCAATTGGGGAACGATTAAACAAGATGTGGTATATAATTGTAATGGAGTATTATTATGTTATGAAAAATGACAAGCAAGATGATTTCAGAAAAACTTGGATTTATATGAACTGACGCATAGTGAAGTGAACATAACCAGAAGGATGTGCACAGTAACAGCAATATTATTTGATGAACTGTGAATGAATTATTCTTAGCAATACAATGATCCAAGACAACCCCAAAGGGCTAATGATAAAGCATGCTATTCATCTCCAGAGAAAGAAGTGATATTGAATACAAACTGAAGCATGCTATTTTTCACTTTCTTTCATTTTTTTTTTCTTTTACTGGAGTCTTCTTGTACGACATAACTAATGGAAATGATTTACATAACTGCACATGTGTAGCCTCTGATTATTTACAGTCAGAGAGGGAGGTGGGGAGGGATAGAATTTGGAACTCAAAATTTTAAATTAAAATGTTTAAAAATTGGGGGGGATTGATACCTTTATTTCAATTTGTTTCCCTTGTAATACTACGTATTTTAATTTGTGTATTTAAAAACATCATTTGGGGAAGAGGTTTCATCAGCCTGTTCATCATACGCATGCATACATACACATACATACATACACACACATACAGTTAAGAATCACTGGCTACACATGAGTAAACTGAAACTCAGAAGTGGAAAAAGGCTTTGAGCGACACAAGAAAAAAGGGAGAATTAGCTTTAAAATCCAAGCCTCACAACCTCACAGTTCACTGACAGCTAAGAATTCTCTCTTAATAAACTCCTACCAAACGGAATAAACCTAGGACAAAGTAAAGCCCCAGGGTCCCATTCTACCACCCATTTCCCTGCGCTCCCTCCCCAGCCTTAGATTCTGATGAAACAAGGCGTCTGATCTGCGTCAGGAAGGGGAAACACTCCTGCCGCGGACTCCGAATAAGTCTCTGGAAGCTTCCCCACTAGAAGACCTCCTCCATACGCACCCGAAGGGTCGTTGAAGCGTTTAAGCGGGGCCTTAGGGAAGGACATGTCAACGACCAGACGTAGCCTTCAGGCACACAGAGAGCCCAGCAACCGCAACCCTTTCGATCGAATTCGAAAAGCTCCGCATGGTCCCCGCCCTTCTTAAGAAGAGCCAATCAGAACATCAGGTCCTTCTACGGCACCAATCCTCGCAGGGAGTATGTAGGAGCATGCGCACATACCTCTCCGGCCAACCAATTAAGTGGGCAAGCAATCAAGGTTCGCTATTGGAGGAACTCAACCTATAGCAGAGCGCGGGTAATCGCCATTTCCGGAATGAATTCCGGCGCTTGGTGCGCGGATGGAATATGCGCAAGCGCATATCAATCAATGACTGAGCGATGTTAATTTCGACTGAATATCTGAAAACGTAATGACTGCCGCCTGACTTAGCCATCTCTCAGTCTTTTCTTTTCACAGTATTTCCTTATCTGTTCTTTTTGTGCAAATTTCCCTCCTAGATCTCTTCAAAATATTATTTCTTTCACTTCCAGCTCTGCCAGTTACCAAAATGGTCACCGCAGTGAAAAACCTCCAGTTTCCGCCCTAACTTCACAGAGCTGTGCGCGTGCGCTATGACCTATGGGCAGGGGGAGGACAGAGACGCTTCTGCGCCTGCGCCCAAGAACCTTGGTTGGCACTAAGAGGGTCCCTGGAATCTGAGAGAAGAATGTCTGCCCCGTTTGAGGAGCGAAGCGGGGTGGTGCCTTGTGGGACGCCCTGGGGCCAGTGGTACCAGACTCTAGAGGAGGTGTTTATCGAGGTCCAGGTGCCACCGGGCACGCGTGCTCAAGAGATCCAGTGCGTCCTGCAGAGTCGGCATGTGGAGCTAGCCGTGCGAGGCCGGGAGATCCTGAAGGTAGGGGCGGCCCTTCGTCCACATCGTGGGCCTCAGCCTCAAAGGACCCACCCCTGCGTCGGAGCCGAACCCTGTCTTGGGTCCCCGTTCCTTTCCCCGAGACCACGCCGTAGGACTTCATTGGCTTAAAGGCAGAGATTTCTTAATCGTTTCCAAAGGAAACTTTCCTCGAACCCTTTGTTATTTATTATTATTATTATTCCGCACGATAGTGGGTGACTTAATTTATCTGAGAGGGGTTTTAGGCCTAGGAAAGAGGAAGCTCTTTTTCCGGTAGACCTCGTCGTACTCCCTGAAACAAAGCTGTCAGATGCCCAGAGTTACCATGGGAACGTGTAGACTATGACTTGGAGGAATCTTGTGAATTCCTCACCTCTTTGTTCTCGAAAACTTCAAAGTCGACTGCAGTCCGCACTATATATGGGTAGAAGTTGAGAAAATCGGTTCTGGAGAAAACTTGTCACACTTAGAACAAGTATCATAGTCTCTAGAGCAGGAAGGAATCTCAGAAATCATCTAGTGCAACCCCTCCTTTTTACAGATGAGAAAATTGAGACCAAGGAAATCCACTTACTTGCCCCAAGTCATACAGGTATTGCAATAGGATCATAGACTTAGAACTGGAAAGGACTTTTTGGAAGTCATTTAATCTAATTCCCTTATTTTATGGCTAAGGACACTAAGATCAAGTGATTTTGCCCAAAGTAACAAGCAATATATGAGACAACCAGGATTTAAACCTAGGTCCTCTGAAACCAACCAAATCCAGTGCTCTTTCTGCTGTACTATGCTAAATCCTTTAAATAATAAACTGGAGTAAATTGAAAATACTCAGTTTTCAAAATTATTTCCCCCCACCTTTTCAGAAATATCTCTATATGTATCAAACACTCATGTACAGTGACTGGTGTCTTTTATTTTTATCATCACCTCTCTTCACATAACTAAGGACATCTTCCTGGGC
This sequence comes from Notamacropus eugenii, assembly GCF_028372415.1. Taxonomy (NCBI): domain Eukaryota; kingdom Metazoa; phylum Chordata; class Mammalia; order Diprotodontia; family Macropodidae; genus Notamacropus; species Notamacropus eugenii. The sequence goes on along the minus strand of NC_092872.1, from coordinate 393,502,785 downwards.
CCTTCAGATCAAAAGTGGCAAATAGCAAGGATTCAGATTACAATATAATGAGGAAATATATAACAAAATAAACAAAAATGCAATAAAACATAGATAACATATGTGGTTTTCTTAATATGTAGCCAGAAGGGCTCTTTATGTAGCATTTGTTATGAGTTGGACACCATTTCATTGATCTAATCAGCTCTCTTGGGTTCAACTATCATCCAGATTGAAGTGACTCATATCTTTGGACAGCTCTATCTGGTTATGTCCCAAACATAATTTAATCTTCCATCCCCAACCACCTCCTCTAAACTTACTTTTTCTGTGAAGGGGTGTTATTTGAACTTGACTTAGACTCTAACATCTATACAGTACATTATATTTCTGTTCCTTTTCTTTTATTAATGAGAAAGGTACTTCATACAACACAAGACAGAGGACTCTTTTTCCCTGAAAAATAGTATTGTAATTCAATACATATGATGAAGTTAAATTTCTTCCTATTCCTGGATGTGTAAGACAGATCAACTATAATATCTTATCAGAACTTACTCTTTTGTTCAGCATCGAGCCATAGATTTTGTACACACTGGTTATTTAATGTTTATTGAATTGAATTTCACAAGGTATCTTTTTTTTTCACAAGGTATCTTTTTTTTTTAAATGCAAAAGGACCTTGAGCACTGCAACATAAAGGGAAATTTATACAAAATACACTGGATTATAACAACAATTTTGCAATTTCAGCCCTTTATGGATTCACATGGCTTCTAGAAAAGTTTCCTTATTTTAAAACCTTAGAAACTTACACTATTCTGGCTTCTTCATAAATGTCTTCTCACGTAAGAAGGCTCCTATTTTACATTTCTTAAAATATTATGTTTTTTGATGTAGCAAGTTAAAAAGGGATGAGGGATTGGTTGCTGTTCTTTTAGAAACATTTTTCATTTTATATAACAAAACTCTTTACAAATCTCATAACTAGACATATCTCTTTAATATCATTCTAATTATAGCTTTCCAAACAGACAACTGTTTATTAGTAAAGTTATTTTAGGAAAGGGAAAAGGGAAGCTTGGAGCATCCATTCACTTGTGTCTCAGTTAGAGAAGTTCTTTGAATTCAAGTCCCCATATTCTTCTCTTAAGGGATATTCAGACACTAGTTTCATAATTTTTAAGATAATTATACCTTTATAAAGAGTCTTTATATAGACTCTTTATAAACTCTCTGACGTGTTATAAGGCTTTACAGAGTCTTTATAGAGTCTTACTAGTTTTATGGCGTTGCCCAACATGTGACCTAAAAGTGTCTACCCATCTGTTGAAAAACAGAATGCTTTAGTTTTATAATTAGGATGATTCTTTATTGGTATGGTTTTACTTGGTTCCATCTATCTTATGTTAGGCATGGTTTTAAAAAACAGAGTTCAATCCCTCTGCAACAAGAGTTGTTAAAACCATAAATTTTCTTAAGAAAAGTTTTCTTATGTATAGGAATTAAGTAAATTGCTAAAAATTTGATGGCTTTTTAAAAAATAAGCACTTATGCTCCAATTGATCAGTGGATATTTTCTTCAGTGATGCAAATCCCAGTCCATCCACACTTGTCCCAAAATACTTGAGGCCCTTCTTAAATGTCCATCCAGTTTACTGTGAGTTTAATACTGTATTATGGTAGTACAGTTAGTCTGTCCCAATGGTATATAACTATCAATATGATGAGTCAACATCAGAAAATAAAGCAGTGTTTGGGGTTTGGTTTGGTTTGTTTTTATTTTGGTCCAGACTTGTCATTTCCTTGGTGCAGGAATCACCTAATAAAGAAATTCCCTCTACCATTGCAAATCTGCAATTGTTCTGAGACTTTACTCTTAGAGTTTACAAGAGATTAAGTGACTTACCCAGATTTACACAGCCAGGATATGAAAGATTTTGAACCCAGGTCTCCCTCACTTCAAAGCTGTCTCACTATCCATTATGCTATTCTGCCTCTCTGTGACAATACAGAAGTGTTGAAAAATTATGATATATATATATTAAATTACTAAAAAAAAAAATTTTCATTGATTTTTATATTCAGTGAATTGCAACGTTTTAGGGCAATCTTGCAAATTTCTCTTTTCAGGGCAAACTCTTTGATTCTACAATAGCTGATGAGGGAACGTGGACATTAGGTAAGGATATCTGCTACATTTGAAAACTCCATTTAGCATACTTTTGGCATATATTGTTTTTGGATCAGATACCCCCTTGACCCCTCTAAACTATATTACTTTGTCCTTATATCTTTAAAAACATAGCAGCTAAAGTTGGTTGAAAAATATTTCCCATGACAACCTGAAGGATTTTGAAAAGTTAAATACAATGATAAATTATAATTTCATAATTTGTAATTTTTCTTATAGAGGACAGAAAAATGGTCCGCATAGTTCTTACCAAGACAAAGAGAGATGCAGCAAATTGTTGGACCTCTCTCTTAGAAACCGAATATGCAGCTGACCCATGGGTACAGGACCAAATGCAAAGGAAACTTACCCTGGAGAGATTCCAAAAAGAAGTAAGTCACATGAATTTATGAATTCCTGTATTCAGCATGTGTTAAATCCACATAATAGCTGTACACATTGAGCCTTTATAGAAAGTCTTTGTTTTATTCATTTTAAATTTGTTCATTCATATACTACATCGCTCAGTAACCTCTCTTATAAAGTTCACTTATTCCAGATATGTCACTCAAGCAGATTTTGGTAGCAATCACTGACCTCAGATTATTCATTCTCTTTCTCCTGGAGTTCAGTACTAGGCTTGTAATATTACTCTTTCTTTCCATCCCAGTTCCTGTACTAATACTTGAAGACTTCAGCTTACATATTGATCTCTCAATAACTGTTGCTTCCTATCAGCCTCCTCAACTCCTATGATCTGCACCTTTGTTTCACCTCAGCCACACATAGACAAATTATCTCATCACCTCCTAAATCCATAATTTTTTCCCTTTTATCACCTCTTGTCTTTATAGTTTCTCTGTACCTCATTTTCCCTAAATATATTTTGAGAATTCACTGAAACACCCCCTCTCTCTGTTACTCCAGGTTATCCTCCTGTTTTGGTCTTAACTTTCCTCCCATGAAAATATTTTGACCTGTTTAACTTTACACTATGCTCAACCCTTGGTTCCCTTCTTCAACTGTTGTCTAGTCAATGTTCTTTCCTTTCCAAACTCCAGTCTTGAATTAGTCTCATCATCCACTACCTCTGCTTTTGCTTGCCTGGTTGCTGAATTCTGTTAGAGAAAGTCTTAAAACTGGGCCAGCTGGGTCCACTGCAAATCCGTTATCCAGTCTAAGTAGTTTTCTACAAATCCTTTTTCTTCTCTGATCAGATTTCTCTTACATTGCCCACATCAACTGTTCTAAATCTTCTGTTTTCTTTCAAACCCTTCATCATCGTCTTTCCTCCTCTTCTCAACATGAGTCTTTGACTCTTTTTGTGGAAAAAATTTAGGCCATTCTTAACAAATGTCTTCTCCAATTACAAAATCTCATATAACCTCAGCGTCATCTTCCATCCTTGCAGTTGCTATAGTCTCAGAGAATGAGGTAGTCCTTCTCCTTTCCAGTGTAAACATGTACTCTATCTCTTCCATTCTCTTCTGGTACTTTGTCCCTTTCTTACCCTGTTCTGTTTCTTAATTTTCAACTTCTCATACACTGGCTCCTCAGCTGTCCTGCCTTCTAAGGCTTAGTACTAGGCCCTGTTCTCTTCTCTTTATAATCTCTCTTGATGATCTCATTAGTTGTCATAGGTTCTAATATCATTTCTGTGCGGGTTACTCCTAAATCTACATCTCTAGGCTGCTACACTAGCAGCCTGATGCACTTCTGCACTTCCTTGTCCTATGGGCAAATCAAATTTGGCATTTCCCAACCAATTTCATTTCCTTTCCCTTTAAACTGATACCTTACAACTTCCCTGTTTTTGTCTGAGGTACCTTTATCATCCTGTAAGGTCATACAGTTTACCTCAGTTATCTTCTACTCTTTACTTTCCTGTCTATTCTGTTACCAAGTCTTGTCACCTCCCCATCTTTCATGTGTCCCCTTTATTCTGTTCTAAACCAGAGCCACACTTTCACATCCGTATTGCTTTTCACCTGGACTGTTGCAGAGACTTCCTAATTGGTCTTTCTTCCTCTAGTCTTATATTCCATACAGCTGACTTAAAGCACATTTCTGACCATGTCATTCCCCTGCTCAAGAAGCTCCAAGTGGCTCCCTGTTCCCTCTGGGTTCAAATGGACTCCATTGTTTGGCATTTAAAGGGCTTTACCATTATTCCTGTTCACAGACTCTATGGTCTTGCCAAACTGGTCTATATGCTTTACCATAACCAAAATTCTATTTTCCCTTCCTCTCCCTTTCAGAAATCCTTCCCCTTTCAAAGCTCAATTCAAGTGCTGCCTCCTAGATGGTGACTTTCTGTATCCCCTCCACCTTATGTCCCTTCCCCCAATTACTTTGTGTTAGTTTTGCATATATTTTGTATCTATTCTACATGTATATGTGTCTGGTATATAAATGCATAACAAATGCTTGTTGATCACTTTCATACCTGGTCCGATTCTTCCCTGTCCTTTAAAAACCTTCAGTTGATATTACCATCCTTTAAGGCTGACCTTTATCACTATTCTTTCACAAACTCTCAGAAATATTTACACTCACTGTTTTCAGAACTGGATAACATGGCTTCCATCTCTGCATACCCAATCAAAATGTCTAAGATTATCAGTGAGCCCTTTATTGCTAAATCCGGTGGCTTTTTCTCAGTCTACCTGGTGGAGATTCTCTTTCTGTGTGTTCATGACATTCGTTCTTGTTGGTTGTTATTTATCAGACCAATCTTTTTCAGTCTTCTTTCCAGGATCATCATCCATGGCCCTAACCCTTGTCTCCCCATTTTCTTGGTAATCTCCTTAAGTCCCTTGGGTTCAACTCATCTCTATCCAGGTGACCACCCAAATCTATGACCCAACCTTCCTCTCTCTCTAACTCAAAAATACTTCAGTGACTTCCCATTGCCTCTAATGAAATAAAAATTGTTTTTGGCATTTAAAGTTCATGTTTTGTTCCAGGCAATCTTTAGGCTAATTACATGTTACTTTCTCCTATATCCTACCTTCCAACCAAACTTACTTATCTGCTATTTGTTACTTGTCTGCATCACTTGCATCTCCTTGCCTCCATGCCATTTCCATTTGCTTGAAATAGTCTCCCTTTACTTCCTCCTTCGAATCATAAAGGGTTCCCTTCAAATTTCAGGTAAAGTACTACTTCTTCTAACACTCCTTTTCTGCCACCCCCCAATGAAGTCACACTTTATTCGTATTTTGTATTTAATATGAACATGTTAATCCAGGTAGTAAAATGTAAGTGCCTTGAGAATAAATACTGATGCACTTTTGCTTAGCAGTTTCTGGCTCATTCTTCACTTAAATGTACATATTGTTGTACGTAAACTTTATATAAGAGATGTAAATTTAGTAATCTCTTTCCTCCTTTCAGAACCCTGGTTTTGACTTCAGTGGAGCAGAAATCTCAGGAAACTACAGTAAAGGTGGACCAGATTTTTCTAGTCTTGAAAAATAAGAACTGCCATTTTAACTATGTTCCATGGACCCTAGAAGATGTTGCCAATGTAAAAGGATTGGATTATGTGATTGAAGAAAATTTGCCTACACAACTGAATGAGAATTGTAAAAACAAAAACACATTTAAATATGACTTCAAAGAATGCATTCAAAATGTAGTTTACATAGAAAACATTCTTAATTTCAATGGAAAACTTTTCTGGAGAAATGGTCTTTTTTTGGACTTACTTTGCTCAACAGGACATTTTAAACAGATCTTGAACTCATTAATTTGTTAAGCAGTGGGCCATAATCATGCAAAGCTCGTGTGCCTTCAGAGGAAATTGTTTTTCTTTGGAAAACTGTAATTCAGAATAACTGTAATTCAGAATAACTGTCAATAAAGCTTTCTAATTCCAAAAATGGGATAGGTGTTACCCACCGATTTTAGAGTACCAAAGTGAAACGATTCACCTTGGTGAATGAAAGTCCAATAATGATGAAAAAATAAAATCTGATTCTTAAACTGGTATAATCCTATGAAACACAGTTCTGTTTCAGTTTCAGACTAGTTAAATGCCTTTTTCTTTTCTGGGCATTAGGGAAGAGGGAGATAAAAAAGTGAAATTAGCAAAAAATGTAGTTTAAAGACTTCATGTTAAAGAAAGTATTTTTCTTATGAACCTAAATGTAACCCAATAAACAATTTTAACAATCATTAGTTGCCTATGGTTCATCATAGCAATCTATGACAGGATCATTAGGGGTAAAAGTTACTTTGTGTAAGCCAAGAACAGTGTCATTTTGTTGTACCAAGTCACTATTTTATGAAAATCAAGAGTGCTGATATTTCTTTCTAGTTTTATATAAAACCAAGTATTTGGATGTAACTGTGATTGTTTGGGAAACAAATTAAAAGATGAATGGAAGGCAAGGACAATTTCTAGTCCTTCAAACCTCCAATCTCTAGATTGCTGAGCAAGTAGAAGGACTGAGGCCTAATACTTTTATTATCCACTACAGATTACTAAATGATCTACAACCCAAGAAGACAAATTTTCTTGGCAGTGAAGACGTTAGAAGTGGCCAGTACGGAAAGCCAAATTCCAGGTTGTCTGGGTCTCTATATTTCACCTAAAGCAAGTTCTTAACCTGGGGATATTTTTCATATAGTTATAGTTATATTGATTTCCTTTGTAATTTTAAAGATTTTATACATTTGAAATTTTTCTTTTCCAAGGGTTCATAGGCTTCATTGGATTGCTAAAGCACTACTCGTGATATGAAAAAAGATTAAGAGCCCCTGACTTCCATTGTTGAGCTAGGTTACATGATTTTAAACGAACTCCAGAGTTTAACTACACTTTTCTTGTCAACAAGCGTTTGAAGAGTTGTCACAGACTTTTACTTCTTCAAAGGTCAGAAGTAGGAACGCTAAGGTACAAATAGCAGAATGGTATATTTTATCTTGTAAAAAAAAAAACAAAAAACAAAAAAACTTCATACCAGAGCTCTCCAAAAGTTAAAAGGGTACTTCATTTTGGGTCACCTTCTCTGGAGGTCTTTTTAAAAGCAGGGGATGTAAAAGAGATTCTTCAAATATAAATTGGACTTAATTACTTCTGAGGTCCTTTCTATTCTAAAACTCATTGTGTTAGTACCTGTAGTGACAGTCTCATAGAGCTTGAAATAGCAGTCAAGACTCCAAATTCCCAGGTCAACGCTCTTTCATCTATACCAGGTACCAGAACCTAGTAGAAATTGTTTGCTTTATCTTCTTGTTGTTAGGATATACCCAATTGTGAGTTTTGAGATAATTTTAGTCATGTACAAACACATTCCAGACAATACATTTCAATAATTTTATTGAAAGGTCACTTTCTTAGTACCCCAACATAGTGGTACTTTGTTTAGGTTACTTCAGCCAACTTAAGTTTGCATTGATGAATTCGAAAGGAAATTCTTCAATGAATCAGGTGTTTAGGAGTAATTGAAGAGTGCATCTGCAAAATGCTTTACAAAATGAAGCATAAGACATACGAGACATACTGTGGTTCTTTGGCTTATTTATCTTTAAAAGGGAAGTTTTCTCCCCACAACATGATGTCATCAAAGGGAAATTTGAACTGGTTATAGCTATTGTGGAAGTTAAGCTATATACTGCACTGATTAACTACATGCTTTCCCAACCCTAATATGTCAATTTAGATTCATTAACCTACAACCAGCCTCAAGTGCTCCTCCTACTACATAACTGAAATTCAATTAAACTGCTGCATACTTGAATCTGGATAGACAAGTCACCGTAATCTAAACTGACTTGTTACAGGAGCATTGTGACAACAGCATACCCTATATGTATTGCTTTAAATACAAAGCTCAATACTAAGGGTCCAACCATAATCCTTATTTAAAAGCTCTAGAGTGTTAGCATTAGCATATATTATGTTAGAAGGGCACAGCTAAGGTTTCGGATTGATAGACTATAAGTTGCTTGAATAAGAGAAATTAATTTTCTTCTAAGGGGCTAGATATTGAGATAAAAATCATTCTGTATAAAACTTTGCATAACGTATCACTTGTTCCCTAGGATAATGTTGAAGATCACTTAAATTTAACATCTGTCTACAACTTAAATAGAATTTTATAATCAAATTTAAATGAAAAAAATATGCCAAACAAAAATAAATCTTTAGAATTATTGGATTATCTAGTTGTATAAGGCTTCAACAAGGTTGTTTATACTGCCTCAAAGACTAGTAACCCTGACTATACTAAAGTGCATCATACCATTTTTCCTAAGTTGATCTGTTTTGATATGAACTTGCATCACAATTCAAATAATATCAATTAAAATCAATCACACCTTGCCATCAATACTACTTATAATCAGTATATTGATCCAGATACTACTAGATTGGATCAATATTAACTGTCAATTCACAGTATAAGTCTCCCATCCTTATTCTACATTAGGGTTTCACATTTGAGTTTTAGTTTTTATAAACATGCTTCAAAAGATCATAATTTAGTCCTGAACACATTTCCAACTGCAGCACACATAATCAATTTCCAACTATAGCCTGTTTTCCCCTCAAGTCTGAAAACATCAATGCTAAACCTAATTGCTATGTTTCAGGCTTCACAGCTTAAATCCATTCTGATATTGGAGTTCACAATTCTGATGTGAAATAAGTCTTCAAAATACTTGAATTTCTTCACCATAACAATCCTATTGAGACAAAGGAAATAAGCTATTAGAAGCCTACAAAAGTACATGGCATGTGATAAATTTTAAAATGACTCATTCACATCTAAAGTTTTAGAATCACAAATCATTTCAAGAACTTTAATGATGGAATGATTTTTTTTTAATTTGAAAAAAAAAAACTTTTCTACACCTGTTATAAATATAAAATTTAAGGAAGTGGGGAAAAAAAGATGACTTTTTAATGAAAAATGTTTAAAATTTTAGGTAGGCAGTATACGTAAAGTTTGTATTCTTTGCGTATAGCATATTATATCAGGATTATGTATTATAGTTTGTTTTTTTTTTGTTGGTGACACCTCCCAATTTTCTAGGGGTTTAATGAAACTCACAAAACACTGTAAAAACAGATTCACTTTGATTTTTTTTTTTTTTTAACACAGGTTAAAAAGAATTTGATGGGGAGGGTGAAAGGGGAAGAGGTATTGTAGGAGGTAAAATCCCCAAATCTCCTATTCTTATAATGGATCTTTTTTCTCCTGAGTATCAAATTAAGATTAGTATAAAGCAAATAAGATCTGTAGAGTGAACAGATTATGAACCGCACCCCCGCAAGGATACAGACTTTTTGAAAAGCTTTCAGAGGGAAGACCCTTCAATGCAGAGCTTTGAATTACATTGGAGTTAAATGCATGTATATATAGAGAAAGAAACAATTAAAAGTATGCTACTCAGACATGTTTCACAAGTGAATATTGTAAATAATTTCCATCTTAAAATGAGTAATTATTTTGATGGTAATTTTAATTCACTATGGTTTTGTTCACGCTTAGGATTCAAGATTTTTTGAAGAATTGTTTTCTTAAATTTGTCTTTTGTATAAAATCTGAGGAAGGCTAATCCCACTGATCCCATGTCTAAATGCAAAGCCTTAGGTACATCAATAATATTGAAAAAAAACCCCAAATTCCTGTATAGCAGTGCCTTGCACATAGCAGACATGATAGCTTTAAAAGGTCAATGTCCCCTTAGCTTTCTCAGTCTAATGTCATTTATAAGGTTTCTACAATGATATATGAATATTTAATACAATGAAAATTAGTATTTAACCCCTAAGGGGAAAAGTTATGGCACTAATAGATTCTAATTGCAAAAATAATTTAGAGGCAAATTACCTATTAAGACCCAGTTTCAGGGATTGTTGGAAGATGAGCGATTTTGTAATAACTATGCTTCAACTGACGTGCAGTACGCCCAGACACAATCCACTTCAACTTCTGAACATTTGGTTTGGAACACTTGTTTGATGAGTATTCGGTTAGGCACTTTGCTACAAGTTCCTGCCAGAAGGTCAGATCTCTGCAATTTATCTGCATGAAAACATTTCAAATATTGCTGAAATTAATAATATCATGTATCTTCCTTATCTGAAAAAAAGGATCTACTTAAATATACAACATTTCGTTTTTGCTTTAGGAGATATATTTACAAATGGTCAGCTATTATAGGATTTGAGCAAATGACAAATACATACCTTGGAATGTTTCTGAAGACATTCTACTCCTTCCGTCAATTCTATAAATTTCTGTGCTTGAATCTCCAGTGCAATTATAGACAATGCCAATACAGAAGGCTAAATGAGATAAAATTTGTAATAAGTATTACATGTAAAAATAGGGTTATATATCAGTAGATTTAGTCTTTAAGTATTTACCTTTGCTTTAGAAAACATAATCCTACAGTGGCATGCCTTAAGCTGAGCTTCCAGTCTTTCAAAACTCAAGTTCTTTCTCCTTCAAGAGAAGAAATAAAAGTAAAATTATCTGCATAAAATCCACTGTCAAATCAAAAGACAAAACCTTCAGAAAATTATCATAAACTTTTAGTCACAGCAAGAAAATGAAGTTTAAAACTGAATTTGCTTCCTTTAAAATAATGCTATTCAATCAAAGCTATCAATAACCGTATGAAAAAATTCTCTATTAATTGGAGAAATGCAAATTAAAACAATTCTGCAGTACAATCTCATTATTGTTAGATTAGCTAACAGGACAAAAAAGGTAAGTGAAAAATGTTGGTGCAACTGTAAACTGATTCAACCATTCTGTAGAGCAATTTGGAATTATGTCCAAAGGGATATAAAACCATATGTACCTTTTTACCTAGCAATACCACTACTAGGTCTGTATCCCCAAACAGATTTAAAAAAAAAGGTACAGGACCTATATGCACAAAAATATTTATAGCAGCTCTTTTCTGGGGGCAAAGAATTAGAAACTGAGGGGATGCCCATCACCTGGGGGAATGGCTGAACAAGTTGTGGTATATGATTATGATGGAATACTATTGTACTATAAGAAATGATGAGCAGGATGCTCTCAGAAAAACCTGAAAAGACTTGCATGGGCAGATGCAAAGTGAAATGTACTATGTACAAAGTAACAAGCAATATCGTAAGATGACTAGGTGTAAATGATTTAGCTATTTTCAGCAATACAATGATCCAAGACAACTGAAAAACTTATGATGAAAAACTCTGTCCCCATCCCCAGAGAAAGAACTGATGATGTCTGTATATAGATTGAAGCACTTTTTTTTTTTACTTTATCTTTCTTGAGGCTTTTTTTTTTGTTAACATGACTATTATGAATTAAAAAAAAAAATAATGCTATTCAGTTCTAGTGACATTTCTGAATATGTCCAAAAACAAAGAAACCTTGACTACTAATGCCTAACATTAGTCAAATGAAGCATCATCGTGCCACAAAAACCAAAATTATCTTTTTTAACTCTTTAAAAATGCTATGGGTGACAATTAGGTGACAATTGAAGTTCTTTTTCTCTGATTTGTGAAAGATTGTAAACTGGTAGTTTAGTCTGGGGCTGGAAAATTTGATGATGCACAAGCTCTTTGGTCAAAGGACCCAAAGATTATCCACCAATGTCTTACAGGGAGGCATTAACTACATATCTAAACATTTGATTTTTTTAAATGGATGCTACTGAGGCAGAAGGCTGAAATAGTTTTTCATTAATTGTCTTTTCAGTATTAAAATATCTAAATGATTAAAATTATTCCATAATATTAATGACCAGCATGTGGAAACTGTACCACTGTATTTTGTAAAACTACTTTAAAAATACAAATTACATACCTTTCAAATGATAAGTTTTCATGAATAAGTGAATAATAGAGCTGTAGAAACTGAAAGGCAGTAGTAGCTTTGACTTTCCAACACACCTTCTCTAACACAATCTTTTCCATTCTCATCAGATCAGAAACTGTGAATTTGTATTGACTTATTCGTATCAAATCAGTGGCTAATGGGACATTTCTCTCTTCCTCTGTCGATTTCACAGCCAGATAGAAGCAACTTAATCCCACACATCCAAGATGTTTGGGCTGTACCTACAAAACAAACAACCCAAAATATTGACGTTCCATATTTAAATGAAGAATCAACTTAAAATGTTGAGTCTCCATGATTTTTAAATCAAACACATATCAACATTTCTAAGCAACTTTCTTCATTTTTATTATGATCCTTCTTTATAGACAAATTGGATTCAGCCTCCATATGGCAAATACTTAGGCTATTTTTTATAACTGTAAATGATAAATTTGAACAGTTTCATTCATACTCATCTGCCTGCATTCTCATCTCTCACCTGGATTTTTAGATTATTTATTTTCTAGGAGAAAGGGTATAATCTATGACTATGGAACACAAATGACTTGCCCATTAAGGACTATAAACAAAATTAATAAGGGAAGGAAGCATTCTGTGCACAGTAAGCTTCTAATCACAGAAATATGCTTTCCCTACATAAAGCATTATTAATGAAAATGTTTTCTGGTCAACCCTTAAATAATAATTTAATATTATAATAATATTAATAAGTAATAATAGTTGGACCACAATTATTAAGCTTTGTCTTTCCTAAAGAACATTATTTTTACACCTGGAAGAAAGGTACTATCCCATTCTAAGCACTTGATTCTCAAATCAATCCAGCTAGGTTTAAATTTTCTAGAAAGTATTTTTTAGTAATTTAGATTACTGAAGTATATTCTTCAATTTACACAACTATGAAGTTTGTGATACCACAAATACAATATAGTAATACTTATGAACAAGAGCAATCACACGTTATTCCCAGTCTATGTCAGGTGAAATCCTACCTATCTTTCAAAGTTTAAGTGATCCCCCAGACTCAATTTGACGGCTCCCTCTTCTGAATATCAATTATTTCATACCTATGGCATTTTACCCCCAGCCTTATTATTTGTGAGGCTCACATTAAACTCTTGGTCAGCTTTGTATCTTTTGTAACTTACAGCAAATAATAATTTGTTGAGTAACATGCCAATCTTTAAAAAATGCATTCTGGGCTACGTGTTGAAAAGCTAGCAGATTAGTTATTTTCATTTTTCTGGGGTAGGCAGAAATTACACAAATGAGGACTCTTAATAAACAAGTCTTTTTACTTAATTGCATACAGATGGAAGGAGGCAATGTGGTACACTAAAGAGTCTAGAGTCAAAAGACCTGGGTTCAAAACCTATCTGTGATTCTACTTGTGTGATACCGATTTTTGCATCTGTAAAATAAGAGGATTTAACTAGATGGTTTTTGAGGCCTTTTCTAGAACTATGATCCTGTGAATCTGCCCAGTCATCAAGAATAGGACTATCATCCCTCATGGCTAAAATGGTTCATAAAGACAGGAAATCTTTAAGGAGGCTGAAGTGGAACCACCTAGAATATTGAATATTCATGGGTCACCCCAAATTCTTATTTTCAATCTTGTAATCTGTCCCCCAAAATGTTTATATTTTAACAATAACATAAAGTGAAGTCAAATACCCAGTAGTCTTGCCTTATCCAACAGTAGTTCTGTTAAAATGTAGAAATGTGTTATTCAGAAAATTCTAAAGTTAATATTAAAGTTCTAAATTTTTGTGCAAATTTATATTAATAATTATGGGTCACCTCTTTCTTTTGTAAATAATACTAGTGAACAGTATAACAGTGTTTTAAAAGGATGATGAAAAAAGGTCAAGTTTATACAGTTTAGTTTGTATATATTTTATATCATTACACATACACACACACACACACACATATATATATATAAATGGAGGAGACTAACATGTCCATTCTCCCACTGGAATGTAAACTACTTAAATGCAGGGGCTAAAGTTTTGTCTTTGTCTCTGTCTCCCCAGTCTAGTTTAGCACCTAAGAGATACTTTAAAAAATGCTAGTCGAATGGATCCTGGTCATGAATCAACTCAACGTTTCATCTCAGATACCCCGAATCAAGTAGCATTCAGTATGAGATACTTTAAAAACATACCTTCATTTTGGATAGAAATCTGTCCAGTAAATTCACAGCTAGAGAAAAAGTCTCTGTGTCAAAGCCAAAGAACTGAGTTAGGCTAAGAAGGTCTTTCACTTCGAAGTCCCTCAGTCTTGCTGTCATCCGAAGGCCATTATCATGAGCAGATTCAATTAGTCTCAAGCCACAGACCTTTGGCTGACATCTGGACTCCTGTTCCAACAGAACATTCAGCTGGTGCAGCAGTTTCTGAGCTTCAGTCGTTACCAGTGCCTCTATCATCTATATATAGTGCAAGACCGAGCAAGAAGCGGTAAGACAAGAGGTCAGAAAAGGGAGTGGGGGCGGGGTAGCCCTTTCCTTGGTAAGGCTATGGCTCCGGACTTCTCCCCAGAGACGTTTACTTGGGATGAGAATGGTTGATATCCTCGAGGGAGCAACGCAGAAAATCGAGAAACCCTGAAAGCCTTTCAAATCCGCTTCCTTTTATTCCCACCCACCCCATTAACAGCCGCGGGGGGCGGAGCGAGACACGTGTGCGGGGTGGGGAACGCCTCCACTTCCACCTGGCGCAGACATGTCTAGGCTAGTGCTTCCCCCGAGGCTCCTCCGGGGGAGGGGGTGACGGGGGAGGCGGGGGCCGGAGGGGGAAGAGAAAGGGAAGGGGGGTAAACGGGAGGAAACTAGAGGAGTGGGGCTGGATTGGGGATAGGGACTGCGGGGAAGGTGGAATAGAGACAGAGGACGGAAATCTGGGGAGAAAACAGGGAACTTTGGGGGAAGAGACAGGGCTGCGGGGCAAGAAACAAGGTCGGGGGTAACAACAAAGGCCTAGGGGCGGAGACGGAAAGAAATCCTGACTTGCAGGTGGTGAAAAAGGGAACTTGGGGTGACAAAGCCAGAGACTCAGGGAAGAGAACTGGAACTGGGGTATCGGGGGAGGGAATGGGCGTCGCTGTATCTGGTGAACATCCCACATTCAGAGCCTCCTCACTCCCCGCCTCAGCCCCGACAATCCCCCGCCCCAAGGTGCCAAAGGCCCCCCAGCCCAACCCACTCCGCCCCACCAAAGCCAAAAACCTTCCAACTGCTCCAACCGCCCGCTGCCAACGACCCGGGCCGCCCGACCCTCACCTTGAGCTCCTCGCGGCAGCTCTTCCTCGGTAGCAGGCCTCCCCCCCGGGGCCTGTCCTCTCCTCACCCTGAAAAATTAGTCCAAACGTCCCGGACGACGCGGGAACTATATAAGGGAGAGGAGAGGGGCCCGGGGGGGAGATAATGGAGGGGGCTCACGGGGCAGCGGCTCCAGCGAGCTGAGAAGGATACCAGCCCCAGTCCGCGGAGCGCTGAGGCAGCGGGGCAGGGCCGGCCCAGCTATATATAGGAAGGAGGGGCTTTCCTCTGGGTCCTCTGAATCTTAGCGCTGATTGGCGCTCCTCGTCCCGCGGGACGGTAAAGGTTGGGTCTGGACTAGCCTAGAGTGGAAATTAGGGAGAGGGGGCGGGAAGAAGAAAAAATCAACCAATCACAGCGCCGATTCCTTCAGCTTTAGATCAAGTTTCCTACTGGCTGAAACTGAGCTCCCTCCCACCGAAAGCCACACGTCCCTAGGGACTAAATATGGAGAGGGGTGGAGCTAAGAACCGCACCCACAAGCCCCTCCCCTCGATGTGGTCCCAGAATTCGGCCTTGATTGGTTGAATCTAGTTCCAGAATTTACTGGAAGTTTCCTTTAAGGGAAAAATTTTAGCCCTGAGCTATTCTAATTCACTAATTCAATAGTTGGTGCTAGAAGTGGTTATTTTGGGTTTTTATTTTTCACCCCCAAAAATTCAGTAACTTTACCCTTGATTTTAATACTGTAGTGAAGGAATGTAAGGAAAGTCTGTAATTAACGAATGGGGCAGCTAGGTGCCATAGTGGATAGAGTTCTGGGCTTGGAATCAGGAAGACTCATTTTCCTAAGTTCAAATCTGGCTTCAGAGACTTACTAGCTGTATGACCCTGGACAAGTCACTTACTCTGTTTGCTTCATTTGTAAAATGAACTGGAGAAAAATGGCAAATCACTCCAGAATCTTTGCCAAGAAAACCCCAAATGGAGTCACTCTGAGTAAGATAAGACTGAACTGAATGAGTGGATGAATGAATGAATGCTTAAAGCATTTATTAAGTCCTTACTATGTAGCAAGCACTGTGCTAAGGCCTGGGGATATAAATAGAAAAGCTAAACAGCCTCTGCTCTCAAAATAATTCAGATGAGGAAATACTATATTTGTAAAAGGAGTCAATTGTGGGTAGGATAGAAAGTCCTGGTAGTCTTTAGGATACACCAGGTGGATGACATAGCCCTCAAATTCTTAATGTTCAGCTGAAGGTAAGATGGCAATGCCTGCAGCCTGGACCTTTCAAAACCAGGGCTTATGGTTAAAGCCCACTGGTCTGCTTTCTTACTTGAAGTAGTAGTAACTGGTGACTCTCTGCTCTTCAAAGCTATGTAAGAAATAAATCAAAACCATGAGTTGAAGAATAAATTGTCTTTAATTGAGATAACAGGGTAGCAAGCTTGCCACCCATGAAAAAGAGTAGGAATGTAAGGATATTACTGAAATTCTGGTATTACAAGGATCATTTAAGGGAGTGGCAATCCATATTACATTTGGTATTAAAAATTTCTGTCATTGTATTAACAATTATATAAAAAGTCCTCAGTGCTGGATCAGCTTGTGTAATTATCCATGTCCTTTTGAAAGTTTACCCCAGGGGGTCCACCCAATGTTATGGGGGCTATCCTCTTTTTCTCCCCACATTGACAAGTATCAGTAAAGCATTTTGGCCATCTACTTGTCCTCCCTCATTCTTACCTTGTTATTACTATATGACTAAGATTTCATATAATTTTTTGGTGACATCCTTTGTCTTTAAAGTTCCTTATTGATGATATGTTACTTTCACAAGATCAACCTTTCAATTTCTCTTTAGATGCCCATATTTAGTTTCTAGGCAATGGTGTTCTAGGTTTCACTGACATACAGCAAGACTGATGAAAGGTTATACTGAAAAGATGAGCCTTTACTGTCATGAGAAGCTTAGGTTCAGTAAAAGTACTTTTCAATTCCCTAAATGTAATCCAGACCACTTTCTTCTTCCTTTTCAACTCTGGGGCTCATTGTCCATCATCTTGTCTGTCCCCTGCATATATAATATTGAACAAGCTCAATTTCAGTGGACAAGTGTCTATATAGGTGTATACTGAAACCTGGGCAATAGATAGTCTTCATTCCTTTGGTGTTTCTTTTATAAATAAACATGCCAATCTACATTAAGTGATCACAGATCTCTTCTGAGAGGCTCTTCAGTGTTTTAGGGCTTAATGTAATTCATACAATGTCCTTCATAAACAGAGTATCTGTTAGTCCTCACTATTAATTGTCTGTGTTGCCTTCCACAACTTTTACTTGTATCCTAAGGTTTGGTCTTCAGGGGATGCAAATGATGCTTCCAGTTCTTGAAGTAGTACTATGGGTGGTTACTCTTATATTTACTCTCTTTCCCTTAAAACTTTCCTGTCATTGTCAAGGGCAATACTATCCTCCCAATCCCTTAGGCTCATCACCTAGGTGTAATCCTTTACTCCTACCTATCTCTCAACTCCCATATCCAATCCGTTACAGGGCCTATCAATTTTTACCTTTGCATCATGCCCCCTTCTTTCCTCTTACACTTACTGCTTTGGTGAAGGTCTTCATTACCTCACACTTACACTGTTGCAATAGAATGTTGATGGATCTGCCTGCCTTGAGTCTCTTCCCACTCCAATTCATCCTCCATTTGGTCACCAAAATTGTTTTCCTAAAACTCAGGTCTGACCATGTCATCCATTCACTAAAGAAATTCCAGTGCTTCCCTATCACCTCCAGGAGCAAATACAAAATCTCTGGTGTTCAAAGTCCTTCATACCCTAGCCCCTTCTACTTTTTCTTTCTTTTTATACCTTACTCTCTCCCTTCAATCCAATGACCCCAGCTTTCTTGCTATTCTAAGAAGAAGACACTCAATCTCTCAAGTGAGCAAGACTTTCTATCTCTTGGGTCTGGGCATTTTTTCCAGCTGTTCCTCATGCCTGGAATGCTCTCCCTCCTCATCTGCACCTTCTAGGTTCCCTGTTCCTTTAAGTCTCAATTAAAATCTTATTTTCTTCTGGAAGCCTTTCCTAACTTTCTTAATTCTAGTAGCTTCCCTTTCTGAATTAATAAATACAACTATGACTATTACTTTGTTATTTAGTCTAATTGGACATGAGTTGTGACCCCATTTGGGGTTTTCTTGGCAAAGATACTGGAGTGGTTTTGATGGAGTCCTAATAGAGTTGCCTTGAGCCCCAATATTCTAATTTCATTACAGGCCTACTGTACCTACTTAGTACCCCTCACTAATGTCCCAACTTCATGTATGCCTCACTGCTCACTAGCACAAGTGTGTCCCTGAACTCCTAGTTCCCACAGAAACAGCAGATGTGTCCATGTGATGGGAAACCAGCCACTGCCTCTACCTAGCTACTGCCCCCAGACCCATTCCCATATATTTGAACAGGTGTGTTCTTGTAGTCAATTATAATCACATCCTGCATCTAGCCCAAGACAGGAGCACAATACCTAACTATCTATCTTGACCAGATAGGACCACAATAGCTAGCCAACTGGGGGCTACCATGACCAGAAAGTTTAATCACCAAACCATAGGTGGGGCTCCTCCTCCATTACCTAATCCCTTAACAAACTCCTGACTTTTTAATATTATCCATAGTCCTATATTCTATGTAAATTTCTGTTATGCAATTGCATCTTTACCCTAATAAAATCCATCTTGCTTTCTCTAAAGTTGCTGATTCCTCTTGGAAGTTAGCCTACTCTGTGAGAGGCATCGGTCTCAATAAATGCCTGTACTTGGATTAGAGGTGTTCTGACTCTGAATTCTTTGAGATTGTTCTACCACAATACATCATTAAACCACAACAGTTTTTGGTGTCCTTGGGTTTAAACTTCAACAGTTTTTTGTTGCCATTTCCTTCTACAGCTCATTTTATAGATGAAGAGATTGAGGTAAACAGGGTTAAGGGACTTGCTGAGGGTCAAATAGCTAGTAAGTGTCTGAGGTCAGATTTGAAGTCAGAAAGATGAGGTTTCCTCACTATCCATTTGTGCTTACTAACTGCCCCAAATTACTAAATACTACTAGTACTGTTAACAACTAACATATGATGCTAGGTACTATGCTAAGCACTTTACAATCATTATCTCATTTGATCCTCAAGACTGTTTTGGGAGGGGTAGCTTGCTATCATTATCTCCATTTTATAAATGAGGAAACTGAGGCAAATTGAAGTTAAGTGACTTTCTCAGGGTCTCACAGCTGGGAAATGTATGAGATTGGATTTGAACTCAGAACTCTCTGATTCCAGGCACAGTGCTCTGTCTACTGTGCCACCAAGCTGCCAAATATTTCCTATTTATCCTATATATAGTTTATTTGTACATAATTGCTTCCTTCTTGTGTCTCTCATTAGGTTGTAAGCTCCTTGAGGGAAGGGACTAATTTTTGCCTCTTTTTTATCCCCAACATCCATGTTATATGTGTCTGGCACATATTGGTGCTTAATAAATGTTTATTGACTGATTGGTGGACTATCAAGGAGAGTGAGATGGTCAGATTGTATTTTAAGAAAATGACAGGCATCAGAGAAAATCATGTAAAATAAGTCCAAATAGGTTAGAATCAAATCATGAAGGACTTTAAATGCTAAAGTGAGGAGCTTTCATTTTATCCTAAAGTCAACATATAAACCACTTACACATTTTCCTCCCAGGGGAGTGACCTGGTCAACCTATATTTTAGGAATATCAATTTGGCAGATGAATGAAGGATAGAATGAAGAGGGGAGAGACAAAGCAGTGAGACTAATTTAGGAAGCTGTATTGCAAGAGTCCAGGAGAGAGATTAAGTGGGCCTAACCAAGTGTAGTGGCTCTATGAGTAAAACAGAGATAGATATGAGAGAGGTGGAGATAGAACCACTAAGATCTGGCAATCATTTGATATATAGGGAAAAGTGAGGAGTCAAAGATGTTGTCCAACTTGTAAAACCTAAGTGACTGGAAGGAAGATGGTATCCTTGGTACTAATAAGGAAGTTTGAAAGAAGGGTGTATTTGGAGGAAAAGATAATGTGATAACAAAAATCCAGATTGCAATCCAGCCTTGCCTATGTACTCTGCGTGACTCATTCTGTTTCTCCTGATATGAAAAAGAGGACTGTTACTCACTAGTCACTGCCACCAAATGCAGAACTCCCTCTCAAAAGAACCCTTAACATAGCCACAAAGTGATAGGAGGGACACTAGGGTAAATTTTTCCAGTAGCATTTGGATAGAACTTCCATCAAACTGGACAACTACTATGAGGAGTGGTTAAATTATAGCTACCCTAAATTCAGACACCCAGAAGTATGAAAGTTGGGAACTTGAACAGCAGAAGGAAGCAGCACAAGGATAGAGTATTGGGGGAAGAGCTGCACTTGTGTTGGAGACAAGCTTTACAATTAGGCTAGCATAACACCAATGCAATATTCACAGCACCAAGGGCGACTATGAATATGCCAGCATAGTTCCGAATCGCAAAGTATAACAGACTCTCCATATAGAAGGCAGAAGAAAAACATTTATTCAGACACTAGAAAGACAAATCCCAACACCAGAAAGCCAAATCCATCATAGTAACCAAGAAGTCAATACACATTATCACTTCAGGCAACAAAGCCATTCCCAAGTTTTCCCGCCCCCTCCTGGGGCCTTCCCACAAACACTCACAACACTAACTGTGCCTGGCTGTGTCTGCTTTCTCCTCCCCACTAACTACTCTCACCAACTTCCTCTCAGCTCTGCTTTACCCTTCCTGTTTCACTCATTTAGCAAGCTTTTCCTATCACATGTGACTTCCATAGGCTTCCATATGATTTAAGCAGGTCACATGAACCTATTAATATGTGGGAAAGATCTTCAAATACATTAACAATACAGCTAGTACACTAAGAGTGGGGTGTTATGTATCTTCCCATCCTCCAATTGGTTGCTTACATACCCTTTGTGGTTGGGTTACAAATCCCTGGAGTTTCTATCATGGCTACCACTTTGGAGATTTTTGATTTAGAGTACCAATGAAGTACAGTCCTCATCTATCCACTTTCCCTTATCTTCAGAATAATCAGTTGGCATATGTTCTTGATTCTACTTCTACATTGCTTATTGAATCCTATCTCCTCTCCATTCATACCACAAGCACCCTGATTTGGGCCTTGTTGGGCCTCAGCTGTTGCCCATCTGTTTACCTGCATTTAGTCCCTCCTCTTCTCCATTCTGTCTCCTTCATAGCTACTAAATTCGTATTTCTAAAGCAGGTCTGATCATATTTCTCACCCTATAAAGAAGCTTAAATGGCCTTTTCTTGTCTCTAGGATAAAACACAAACTCTTCTGTTTGGCATTTAAAGTACTTCATGTTCTTTTCGAGCCTCTCTCTCCATACTTATTTCACATTATCTTTTCTCATGCACTTCAAGGCCTAGCCATTCTGGTCTACTTGTTTTACCCATGTAAGATAGTCCATCTTTTACCTCTGTGCCTTTTTATATGCTGTTTCCAGTACAGAATTCACTCCTTTTTCACTTCTACCTCTTTGAAATTCCTAGATCCCTTCAAGGTTTAGTTTAAATGCCAAAGAACAAGAACATTTTTCCAATTTCACACTTGTTGATGCTCACTGACTCTCATCTAGAATTATGTTGTATTAACTCATCTACATAAGTTTTACCTTAAAGAATATAAACTCCTTGAGATCAGAATCTGTTGGTTTTTTGTCTTTATATCCTAATACCTAGCACCTGCCATATATGGGCTTAAAATGTTTGTTGAAGATTATAGAATTAAATAAACAGAACATAAAATGTCTTGAAATGAGAAGATAATCAAGAGGTGTAGAACTTGAACTGACTTCTTACACTCCATTAAGATAATTTATTTCTAGATTTTATTTATACTTGATGCTTACATATCTAGCATCGAAATTTTACTGCTGGGTCTACAAAGGCTGTGTCACTCCCTGTCCTATACCCAATGACACATGTAGTTTGGACCTGGTTCAGGCTTGGGTTAGTGAGCCTCTAATTAGGAAGGATTAGACTCTGCTTTCTCATGTTCTTTAACCCTTAAAATTCCCCAACCTGATATCTCAGCAAATTTAGTAAGTTAGATGATGACTTACAAGTCAAGGGAGTTCTCACAAAGGGAAGAAGTAAAATAAGTATTCATTGCACAAGACAAATCAGGTATGGGACAAGTAATTAATTCTGATTCACACATACACACAAGAAAAGGCTAAGCATAAAGAACTTGTAACTATACGTTAACAGGACTCAGTAAATTAATGAGATTCAACAACTGTAACAACATATAAAATTATTATTACAATGTTTAGAGAAACAGATATTTAAACCTCATCAGAACACCTCTTAATCTGACTTTTTATATTTTAACTCTGTATTATCTAAACACCCCACTGATGACATAGTCAACTTCTTGTTTGTGGTCATATCCTTTGATGTAAAAGCATCCTCTGCTGCTAGCCAGCAACTTTAGCTGTTGCAGCTTTTAGGGTTAGGGGATTTTATCAGATTCTTCATACCCTTTGAACTCACAAGGTCACCCCTGGACATATCTGTCTCAGAGTTCCTTAGTATCTGCTCAAAAAAGGAAACACAAAAGAAGCAACCCAAAACTAGGACTAGGGTTTAGGCAGGATATATCCTAAGACTCAGGTTCACTGGAACCAGGAATGGCCATAGAACATGTTTTATAGAAAGGAAAGAAAGGCCCTACTAACTGGTTCTCATTCAGATGCTTTTAGTAACTTATAACTGTGATAGTGACCTCTTCTTACATAGTAGGCTAAAATGTGAGCTTTTCATTTTGGTAGAAAGACCTACTTAGGAAAAACAATAGCAACATTCTTTCATGCTTAGAAATATGATTTAAACATAAATTAAGTTAACTGCAATTCTTCCCCTTCCCTCTCCTCTCCCTACATCATTAGAATACTTGAAAAGAATTGTATGGGCTACTTAGTACATTTGCAAATACAGTAAAATCTCATTTAAGAGGAATGGGGCCTCAAATAGAATTTTGCCTTGGATGACAGAGCCACATAAAAGCAAAGATATTTCAAATGACCTGCTTCTGTGGTATACCCCAAGGTTAGTATGGAATCAGCCAATTTTTTTTTTTTTTTACTTTCTACGCCTCCACCTGGAGTTCTATACAATGAAACTCATATCCAAAATCATGCCCTCAAGGCACTGTGGTCAGATCCTCCTTCCACAAAGAAAAGCTTAATCATCTTCATTATATATGACTGATGTGACATTTTACAAAAACTTTCTGCAAGAGTTGAGAACAAAAAAGGCTTTCTGGTTATCCTTCCATTATCCATAAAATTAAATTATGCATTCTCTGTGTCTGACAGTTAATTGGGGACTGAGAATTGTTTTGCCTTGAAAAGAGGTAAACTAAGTAGCTTGGAATCCTGGATAAACAATCCTTTAAGACTGTAAATTTCAGAAAAGGGTGCATGTGAGAGATAGACTCAGACAGACTGACAAAGACTGAGAGATGGAGACAGATAGAGACACATAAAGAGACAGAAACAGTCATGGACACACAAAGAGAAACAGAAAGGGAGAGAGGAAGAGGCAGAGAGAAGAAAAGAGAAAGAGAGAGGGAGAAAAAGTGAGGCGGAATCTCAGAGGGAGAAGGTAGATTTAGAGCTGTAAGAGACCATAGAGATCACACGGTATAGCACCCTCATGTTACAGATGAAGAAACTAAAATCCAGAGAGAAAATACTGTGCTTAAAGTTACTATCTTCCCTCTCCTGCCACCTCATCTCCACCCCCAGCTTTTCAGCTCTCTTTGTTAGTCTTCTACCTCGAGGAGATTATAAACTCCTTGAGGGCAGGGACTTTTCTTTTTTTGTATTTGTATCTCTGGTGCTTAACACTCACTGAGCTGGGCATAGCATAGGTGCTTAATAAATGTTTATTGACTATGTGGAAGAGATGGGATATGAGCCCAGATACCAAATAAATGAATGAATAAAACATTTATTAAGCACTTACTTTGTACAAAGTACTGTGCTGAGTGCTGGGGATATGAATAAAAACAAGACTGTATGCTCTCAAGGAGCTCACAATCTAATGAAGGAGACAGCATATGAGAGGTTTCAGTTGCAAATCCGATGGTCCCATGGTGTGGTAACCAAGTAGAAGTAAATTCTTCTTCTTTTATGTCATTTCCACTTTAAAAATAATATTTGTTTCTGATATTGAACCAGTGTCAAGGACTTTGTAAGCAAGAATTGTCTTTGCTGGGTTTTCATTAGCTTTGACTGTAGAACCTGTAGCACAGTTGAGTTGTTTCTTTTTCTTTTTTAAAAGATATTTTTATTTATTTTGTTAAATATTTCTAAATTACAAGCATTAACTTATTGACTTTTTATTTTTTAATATTTTACTTTCCTCCAATTACATGTAAAAACAATTTTTAACATTCATTGTTTATTTTTTTTAGGTTTTGAACTCCAAATTCTATCTCTTCCTCCCTCCCTCCCAGATGATAAGCCATCTGATAAGGGTTATACATGTGCAAGCATGTCAAACGCTTCCTATAGTAATCATTTTTGGAAGAAAACTAAAGATGGAAGGGAGAGAGAGAGAGAAAGATAGATAGATAGATAGATAGATAGATAGATAGATAGATAGATAGATAGATAGATAGACAGAGAGAGAGAGAGAGAGAGAGAGAGAGAGAGAGAGAGAGAGAGAGAGAGAGAAGTAGTATGCTTTGATCTGTATTCAGTCACCATCAGTTCTTTCTATGGAGATGGATAACACTCTTCCTGATTCCTTTGGGATTGTCTTGGATCATTGTATAACTGAAAATAACTAAGTCATTCACAGTTGTCCATCATACAATATTACTATTACTGTGTACAATGTTGTCCTGGTTCTACTCACTTCACTCTGTATCATTTCATGTAAATCTTTCTAGGTTTTTTCTGAAATTATTCTCTTGTCATTTCTTATAGCATAATAATATCCCATTAAAATAATATACTACAACTTGCTCAGTTATTCCCCAGTTGATGGTCATTTTCTCCATTTCCAATTCATACTGGATTTTTAAAAAAGTATTTAAAAAAAAATTCATTTTTTTAAAATTTTGAATTCTGAATTCTCTCCCTCCTTCCTGCCCCTCCCCTACCCCTTGAGAAAGCAAGCAATATGCTATCCATTACACGTGTGAAGTCATATAAGATGTATTTCCATAGTGGCCATGTTGTAAACACACACACACACACACACACACATACAAACAAGAAAAAGAACGTTTTTGAAAAGTATGCTTCAGTCTGCACTTAGAATGTATCAGTTCTCTCTCTGAAGGTGGCTAGCATTTTTCATCATGAATCCTTTGGAATTGTCTTAGATCATTGTCTTGATCAGAGTAGCTAAGTCTTTATAGCTGATCATTTTTGCAATATTGTTGTTGTTGTGTACAATACTCTCCTGGATCTGCTCACTTCACTTGGCGTCACTTCATACAAAGTCTCCCAAGTTTTTCTGAGACCATGCTGCAGCTGAACTGTCTCCAGTCCATATCACTATAGAGAATGTTTCCTAGGATGATGGCTGAGGACACTAGACTGGAAGTAATATTACTCTTGGGTTCAGGATTCTGGGCATTCTCCTTCAAACTCTTAAGGAAGATGGTGGTCAAAGTGGCTGTGGTTTGACTTACTTGGCACATTCTGCCTCCTGTCTCTTTAGCAGTGTGATTTATTGCTTCAGAAGGCTAGTTTGTTTGAACTATAAGTGGCAATTGATTAAGAATTGGTGAGTATGGCTGGTCCTTTCTCCAAAAGAGTTGCTTTCTCAGATGATGGCCACAAGGGCTCTTGAAGCTGATCTGGTGAGGTGGGGGAGGTGTTGCTACTGAGCCTATCTTCCTGTTCGTGGCAGTTGATCAGAAGTTATTGCTAGTGGTGATGACAAAAATGGGCCCCCTCTCCATAATAATTTCTCCTGTCATTGATGAGACTGAGCTGGTGATTTGGGGGGGGGGGGTGCTATTCAAGGCTTTTCTGCTCAGGATTCTGGGCTGTCTTCCTCAGGATCTGAGTAGAGATGATGGGTAAGGTGATGGTGGTGGCTTGCCTTAACTAGCCCTTGCTGCATCCTGTCTCTCCTTCAGCGTGCCTTGTTGCTTCAGATACAGGATTTATTTCACTATACCATATCACCTCTCCCATAGTAGAAAGATGAGGTAAGACTGGGAATAAAGGATAGGAGATAGACAGACAACAAGCCAGAGTCAGAGAAGTTGTTAGTCAAGTTAGAGTTGGAGGCCTAGAATTAATGTTTATTCAGAGCATGGATAAGCATCAAAGATCAGAGCAGTGTAATGTCTCAAAATCGGGGAGGAAACCAAAGCTAGAACCCACGTAAATCTCTCATCAGGGCAAACAATAAAGCAGGAGCCAAAGAGAAAAGATATAAGCAAGCAAAAATGATGAATATTGGTTACAAGTTTAGGTAGACAGAACTGAGATCCATAAGAACAAAAACATAATGGAAGGGTTATCTTTATGTATTCTACATGTAATGGACTGGACAATAAGGCACAGGCCTTATATCATGCACAAGGTGCTGTCCTTAGGAAAAAATATACTGTGCCTGGTATTAACTCGTGAAAAATTGGGGATTGTGTTTCCAAAATGCATGATATGTTGTGATGGAGTATGTGAAGACATTCTTTTGATGATTTCTTGTCTGCTTTCTGCATGGTAATAGAAAGCCTTTAAACTGACTGTTGAACTGGAACTGTGTATAAATACAAAAGTCAGGAATAGATGAATATTTTTCTTCGGCACCTTTTGAGAAAGAAGAAATTTTGTAAATCTTCAGATGGGGAAAGAGCTAGCAAGCGGTGCTTCTGGCTGCCTTATCCCCCCCACTCAGAAGGCCATGTGACTGCAAACCTCTAGCCCCTCTGTTTCTTCTTACTGTTATATCGATAATTTCCGATTTTAGATGAATAAACATTAGAAATGAAATGGATGATGATATTGTGAGCTTTGAAAGGTTGGGGGAGGCACGAGAAGTCCTTCTGGAGTCAAGAGAGTGTTATAGCTGAAGCAGCTGAGCCTGGTGAGACTTTGGACCTGAGAAAACATGCATCTACTTTATCTGACCCAGCAATGAATTGAACTTGCAATTAAGACATCATGTCTTGGAAGCAAGAAAACAACTTCTCGATAGACTACATCACAATCAGAAGTGAATTTGCAGGGTGAGGAGGAGTAATTTTAGCAACTTTGATCCTGCTTTTCTAGGGAACCAATGGGTTTCTATAGGGAGTGAGTATTGGGAGGTATTTTTTACTTCTGATCTTGCTATATCATCTCAATAAATAACTCATCTTTGAAAGCTAATTAAGTCTGACTAATTGATTTCAACTGATAATCAATGGAAGAAGCATTTTTGCTCTGAGGATTTAGCTCCTAGTCTGAGTATGGATGGAGAAAGTGACCCTGTGTGCAACATATATACCACATTTTTTTTTTGTACCACAAACAATTTAATTCTACAAAAAAAGATGCACAAGGGAATAGTGTAGATGATTATTAGGTCAGAGGAGAAAGGGAATGTGTGTGTCTATGTGTGTGTTTATATAAGCAAGCATATGTTTCTTCAGGAACTGGAGGGGAGGAGGAGTGGCATATTTCAAGTCTGGCTAATAGATTATAGACAAAGTGGGTCTGTTTACTGAAAATTCTACAACCTGGAATCAGAATCATATATCCCAGACTTCACATGAATATTCAAACAGCACCTCCTCAATCACTGCTAGCTGGTAGAGCTTGGTAAAGAATGATCAAAACTCCACATTGAGACTCTAACTTTGCCCCAGAAGGGCAATGAGTCATTACAAGGACTGATAGCAAGTCATGTTTCAGGCAAACTAAAACCTGATAGGAGTGTCATCTCCAAATATGAAAGAATATGAATGTATGCATGCTGCGTTCATCATTATTTACTTAAAAGATACTTCAGTAGTGTCTTTTATCATGTTTTTAAGGGAGCAAGTTGTGACACCTACAGGGAACCCCAAGCCATTTAGTTACTAAAGCAGTTGTACGTTCCAAGTGAATTTACAGTCACTTTAACATTAACTAGGCTAACTATGTTGTTATGGAAACTTCAAGTTAATAACTCACAGATTAAAGTGGATGCTTAATTTGGGCTGGGGTAGGGAGAAAAAAGAGAATTTTCATAGTTAAAATGTACAGATTTGAGGTTGATCTTTAAGAACATCACTAAATATTTTTAAAATGTCAATGTTTCGTGTCATTATTGCCAATTTATGACGAATGCAATCTTTGGGCCAGAAGCTCTTAGTATGTGAATTACACTGAGGGCATTTTTCATTTCTTTGGGTCATAACTCCCACCTGGAAAATCAGAGAAAATCAATAACCACCACTAATGTGGATATAAAGGTGCCCTATGGGTTAATATTAAGGCTTGATTTTTCAGTGCCTTATGAGAACCCTCCTGAGCTTGAGGGTGTCCTGGAGTCTCTTCCCCTTATCTTGAAATACCATAAAACTTCCCCTTTATCCTGTACCATAAAATTCCTTGTCTCTCCAAATCCTGGATAATAAGATTCCCTTGTCTCTCTTGTCATTCATCTTCCTCATCCTGTGTTCTTATCTTGCAAGACTTATCCTATCCCTAAATCTCCAATCCCCATAAGAAACGCTAAAATCATCCTACCGGCTGCATAGCTTTTTTTCTATATAAGTCTGGTTCTTCTCCTATGTTGGAGCCTTTGTTTAGCTCCTTGCTAAATCTCAGGTCCTCTGCTTTTGCCTCCATCAAACTCCCAATGGCTACAGAGAAGGTCTAAGTGAATTCTTTCAAATCTGAACCAGCTCTCCCAACTCTGACCTCAACACCACTACTCAGTCTTCTCACTCTATAGATTCCTTGTTACCCACTCCAGGTTCATATGTGATGACTGCAACTCTGGAAGGTCTTTTTTTCCCCTGTGACACCTGAGATGGGTGTTCCCTCGTATGAGCAACACTCTCAACTCATATAGTACCCAGTAAAGACCCCTGATTTACTCAAATTGCCTTATAGGGCAGGGAAACTATTCGTTCTACCCCCTTTCTTTCCTGGGTACACACTATTCTTTTTTTGGAGTGTGTGTGTGTGTGTGTGTGTGTGTGTGTGCGTGCGTGCGTGCGTGCGTGTGTGTGACAGAAATGAAGAGAGGAAGAAAAGTTCCAGCAGCTGGAGCACTTTATTTCTAAGATGATTTTGAAAGTCTTTCCTTGAGTTAAAACTCTTTGACTTGTCAAATTTTGTGGCTTTGAATCAGTGTTAAAAAAAAAACCCAAGTAACCAAATAAAACCAAGCAATGAATATATTTATCATGTCCATATCTAATTCAGAAATGATAGACCAAGGCATGAATTTTCTTAAACTTTCCTAAAATTTGGGAAGCCACCAATAAGGAAATTTAACTCAAAATAATAAAGTTTTAGGAACATGATGTCTCTATATTTTGAATGGAAACAGACAACTTTATGTATATTATGTAATATATCTCTATACATCTCTCTATATATCTCTAAATAAGATGTATATCAACATAAAAATCCTTAGCAATGGCAAAAAATGTGAATAAACATTTGATTCCTAAGAAACCTCATTAAAAAAAATTGAGGCATTACAAGAAAAAAACAAAACAAAACAAAACAACCTTCAATAACTCAGTAACATTGCTTCTGCTTAGACAGATTTTCTGTTTTTTTAAAGGCTTTCCTTCAATAAATGGTCTCTCATGCATATGAGATTCTTTAATAAGTCCAATCTAGAGCTATCTCCATAGACTTTCTGATTATGAATATCAACTAAAGCATAAAACAGGGAGATACAGCTCTATTGGTCAAAGGTTTTGCTCTCACTTGATAATGTTTAATATAAAATTTTGGAATAATCTCTTTGTTCTTTCTGAAGTAAACTCAGAGAGTGCCTCTTCCTATGTCAGCAAAAGCCAGCCAAGGCTGACTCTACATTCCTTAGGAGACCTTTAACCTAAGACATTATATCTTGAATAATGGGACTTTCCTTTGTATCTTATTATCTATGGCATATTAATGGTAAAGAAAATATAGACATCTTAGGTCATAATTTCTATTGAACTTTGTTTACCCTTTCCTATGTCAGTTATCTGTTTAGGGCAGGAAGCCTGCCACTCACTAGTGGTGGGATTTCCTTCTTTATCACCAAGACATATGTTTACCCAGCTGGAATCGCAAGGCCTGACCAACATTACTTTGTTAATTGTCTTGTCTTACTAAATTTATGATTTGTTCAACTAGGAGAGTTCCTTTCTCACGGCAAAATGTATATAAGCCAGAAGATTTCTGCACTGGGTAGCCAGAACATTTCTGGCTCCATAATGCATTATGTTACCGTTGTCTTTAATGGAGAATTGATCAATTAATTAATTAAATCATAAAATGTATGCATTTAGCCTGTTGCCTTTTCTCTAATTAAGTTTTCAGGTCAACACACTTTAAGACACTTTAAAATTTCAGTGTTTCACTGGGATTGGTGATGTCACTGATTTGGGCAACTCTTCCAAAGGACCAGATACTATCTAAACTTTCTTATCCTTTGTGACTCTTACCCATGTCCACCTATAAATTTTTCATAGGGTTCAACTTAACGTGGTAGTGGAACTTCCTCCAGATCTCTTGTATCTCCAGGATTTAGCATGATGCCTGGCCCATAATAAGCATTAATATATGCTTATTGAGTGATGGATTGATATTATATGGATACCAGTGGGGCACATCTTTCATTGTTTGGTTTATTGTTTTCTTTCACTTTATGCTCAGTACATGTATCTTCTTAATACTTGAAACCTACTCACACCCTCCATACTCTGTTCTGTTCCTATCAGAGTGACTGGAGGCTTTAATTCTTTGGAGACTGGCATTCCATGACTTTTATCACTATGAAATATCACCAGAATACAGTTGTTTAAAAAAACAAAGTGGTCGTGAGGATTAATGAAGAGATGCCTGAGAGCCATTCAAACATATTCCCCATCTTCACCCACCTCAAAAGAGCAACCAATAATGCTAATAAAAGAATAAAAAATAGTAGAAAAAAATGAAAGGGAATGTTTCAAAGAGAAAAACAATAATAGCAAAAGGCTGATTATCAGTCAATTCTCCTAGATATGCCCAGAGCGCACTGTTTCAGGCTAGCAGCAGGGGGTCTATAGTTTGAATTCAGGGGGGTTGTGGTAGTACTTATTGTTTTCCATCATGCTTTCCCTTAGGCAGTGACCCAGTTGGATAACCACACCCTTTTTTAGATCAACAGTCTTTGAATCCCACTAATCCCAGTTGTGTAGCTGTGAATATAACAAGTTCCTATTCTCCTGACCCCTCCCCCCCTTTTCTGTTTTTGGGATAGGGGGTGGGGAAGTTGACCTAATAGAAATTTGAACCTGCTTGTGACTATGTGTGAGTGATCATTACATTTTGTTTCCCCTCTCCCCTTTTAATTGCTGAACCAAAAAAGTTGATGATGCAGGATGCCACCCCTGTTAGAAGGAGCGGCTTCTGGCTGTGGAATGGGAGGCTTTTGAAGGTTGACAACAAGAGCAATGTCTATTGGAGTGACTTTAGATGCAGCCGTAGTAACGGAGAGAGCTTCCAACAAGGAAGGCATAGGAGAAGGACATCTCAGGAAGGAAGATCCCTCTGGTTGTCTGATCATACCATGCTTAGTGGAGGCAAAATGCTGTCTCATTAACAGTCTTCCAAATACAGTTTATGCCCCCACCAGACCTCTCAACTGATTGGACTAGAAGCAATGAGTCACTGGACTCTCCTCTAATGATTCTGTGATTCTTTATTTCTTACTGTTCCATTTCTCGTTAGGCAAAAATGAACTTTCTGTTCTGTACCTAAATCATGTTGCTACACTGAGTACTTTTTTTCTTGAATTGTTATCACTGTTCAAGGCACCTTGTGAATTCACTCAGAGAGCAAGACATGTCTGTGATGCCAAAAAATTGCAAAGCATTATGGTAGATTAAGCTCAGAGTAGGTCATAAGACCTCTTCTGAATGACCAATACAGGTTTTAGGCCTTTCTCAGCTGTTGGGGATTCAAAATGGTTTGGGGAGGGGTCTACACAGGTAAAGGACAGAGATGGGCATAGGTTGCAGCTCTTATGGCATCAACTGAATGGTGCTTAGGTAGCTGCTGTGTTAGAGAAGAAATCTAGAGGCTGTCAAGGTATATATGGGCAGGGTTGCAGGGCAGAGGTGGGGTGGGGGAAGAATGTTTAAAGTTTAGGGCTTTATCTGGAATTTTCAAGAACCAAAATGAAGGGACTTCTGGAAAGAAAACTTCCTAAGAGGTCAAAGCAGATGTTTATCTGTGACAGTGTTGATGTTACCCTCTTAGTCCCTATCCCCTTCCCCCACTGGCTTAGGCTGATTAATTGTGGAAGGTCATTGAATCTGGATGAATCTGGACAGACTTTGAGAGACAGTGGAGGACAGAAGGGCTTGGCATGCTGTGATCCATGAGGTCCTGAAGAGTGGGACACAAATGAAAGACTGAAAAACAGCAACATTGAACTTATCAGTTGCAGAAATCTTTATGGGAGAAATCAAAAGCGTGTGGATGGGAGGTTTACATAAGAGTATAAGATCTGATACAACACTATCATAATAAGAGGGAATGGGCTCGGCATATGGCTAAGTTCCATTCAGTATTCCCAAATGACAAAATAAAAGCACCAGAATAAACCAAAAGAAAAGAAAAAAAAACAACTATACTATGAAAGAAACTGCAGCAAGATAGCCTGAGAGAGTCTCTGAGATGAACCCTTCTCCATTACCCCCGCAAAAGGAAATAAATAGTATGTCACATAGAAATAATGAATAATGAGAAACAAAAAAGAGATTAAAAAAATATACATCACAAATTCACAGCAAGATTGGTAAACAAACAAACAAAAACAAACTGAGGCAATCTAGAAAAGGTTATAATATGATGAATAAACAGTGGACAATAAAAATTACTCAAAAATCCCTGATGGAAAGGAAAGCAAGACATACCCTATAGGTACCTCAGAAATGATGATAGAACAATGACAAGAAATTCAAGGATCATACCGGATGGAATAAAATAACTACTTAAAAAAAAGAAATAAGGATGGAAATTAATGGTAGTCAGAAGACTCAGAGAAGAAATTTAAAATGCAAATAGAAGCTAATTTAGAACATACAAGCAGAAATCCCTTCAAAAAGGGAATCCTTTCCAAAAAATGGATGGTAGTTATGGAACCCTTAAACACAGGAGTGGAGGACAATTTGACAAAGCAATAAAATGTCAACAAAAATGAAAGGAAATGAATGCTATACAGGTCAACGTGATTGATTGTGAAGATAGACTGCGCAAAGCAAATCCAAGAATCATAAGTCTTCTGCTCCTATTCTTCTACTTTATTAGCTGAAATAACCCCTTTATTCTTGGGTTCTATGAGTTCATTTGTCTTTTCTTTAAAAGAAATATCATCTGTATAGCTAACAAATTTAATTATACCTCGAAATGTCCTATTTTCTATCCATGATTTGATAAACCCCAATCTGATATCACCCCTTCACCATTTTCTGTTTCCACTCATACATACATTCTGGGAAACACTGATGGAAGGTCATGAAATGAGGTCAACTAGGAACACTATTGATTTATGACATCTTAACCCTTTTATTTTTCCTTTATACATCTATTGCAAACTGCATCTTCTCAACTGAGCTTTCTTTCTGCCTCTTGACCTTGACTTATATTTTGTTCTTCTCTTTCACAGCCTAGAAAAAGCTATCTATTCTTATCACCTCCCTTTCTGTTGCTTTAGCCAATAGTTGTTGGTTTTTTTCCTTTAGCCCTCATCTTTCTTAACTTCTTTGCAATAGTTGACACAGCTGATTATCTTCACCTAGGCACACTTTCACCCTTGGGTTTTTGTGACTCTTCTGTGTCATGGTTATTTTTTCTATTTGTCTCACTAATCCTTTTCATTCTCCTTTTCAGAGTTACAATTATAAATTCTGTCCGCCATGTGTGGGTGTGCCTCACCTCTTTCAAGAAACTTTTCTTGATTTGTTCAGTTGTTACTGCCTTCTGCCCTGAAATCTTTGTATATATTTGCATATACCATGTACTTTTCTGTGAAAACATTATTTCCACCCAGTTAATTTTTGTCCAGCATAGCACCAAAGCATAGTAGCACTTAATAAATGCTGGCTGATTGATTGGTTTACTGAGGAAATAGAAATTATCTTTTATAAACTCTTCATTCCTCCCCCATTCTGTACCTGAATACCCCTCAATATCATCCTTCATATTCTTTCCTATTTTTCTTCAGCCTTGACAAAGAAGTGGCACCTCCTCTGTGCTTTTAATATCTTCTATGCCTTTTGGGTATTATTACTCCTCCTTTTAAAATCTTCAATTTATTCTTATCTACTAGATTCTAACCTGCTGCCACTCTCTTAGTCTGAGTAATATTTATTTATGACATCCTCTTCTAAATACTGTTTTTTGCTTTATTCCCTTCCTTAATTTTCCCTCTTTTTCTGTGGCTACTGTGATCATGTTCCTTTCATGCACTTCGTACCATAAATGTCAAACAAAGGAAACACTATTTAGAAAACCAAGATAGTAGGTAGAAAAGAGACTAACTAGGAAATCAGTGCTTTCATTCTAGGGTTGTTTAAGACTATCACATAAAAACCAGAACAAATCTGATATTCCAGGGCAAAGGAAAGTAAAGGGTAAAAGAACTATGGAAGTTTAAAAGGTTTAGGTTAAAAGATTTAGGAGAATGGAAGGAGGAAAAATTAAATTACTTTTTTCTTTAATTTAAGCCTATGTTCTCTTCTTAGAGATACAACATTTTTGGTTGTGGGAAAGTATAGAGCAAAATAAGTTGGAGTGGCAAAGGGGGAGGAGGGATCTGGAAATGTATGTGTGACTGACAGTTTCTAGAGGATATGATATCTTATTCTTTTTAATCTTTCACCCTACCTAGAGGGCTTTAGGAAGGGAGGGAAAGAAAGGTCATTGTTGGTGTGTAACCTAAAGGGGAATGGGAATTGGGCATCACATGGAGCAGTAATGTTCCGGGATCATTTTGACACATTTCCCCAGAGAAGAAAAGGAAAGAAGGGAAGAAGTCCAGAAAAATGGAAAAGGAGGAAAAGGTCATGGGAGGGGAAAGAAAGGAATTTTTCCCTAATTGAATCTTTATTGTACTGTAATATCCATACTGTCTATTTCCAAACTGTTTCTCCTCAATGGGCCTTCCTAACAGGCTGCTAAGTGGTGCAGTAGATAAAGGACCTGGCTTAGAATCAGGAAAACTCATATTTTTGAGTTCAAATCTGACCTCAGACACAAATAGTTATACCTTGGGCAAATCACTTAATACTTTTTGGAGAGGAAAATGGCAAATCACTCTAAGAAAATCCCAAATGGAGTCCCAAAGAGCTGGGCACATCTGAAAAGTGACTAATCTGAACTATATCCCAATCTTCCTCTCTTTCTCAGTGGAAGAGAGGGTAAGGGAAAGAAACAGAGAGCAGAAAGAAAGATGGGAAGAAAGAAAAGAAGATCCAGGAATTTGGACTAGGAAAGAGTAATGTAAGGGGTGGAGACTGTAGGACAACAAATACTTATCAAATCAGTATTTGGAAAACAAAATAACAAGGACTAATTGGTGACTTAAAATGTTCAAATGACTTTGTGATCTCAAAGACATGGTTACTCTCTCCAGTGATGTAAATCACAACTCAGCCTGTGAAACTCTAATCCATGATCTCTCACAAGTTTGCCGGATGGTATCTGGCATGATATGGGCCATCTTTAATTACTTTTGACATCATGAGGATGCCAGTGGAAAGACATTCTCCCTCTACCCTGCTCCCCCCCCACGCCTTTGGTATTTTTTTTATTCAGATACCTTGAAATGTACCTTCTTTTCCTATGGTTAAAAATTTCAACATTATTTCCAGTTCCTCATTCATTACATCTGTGATGTAATGTTAGAGTACAAATATGGCAGCAGTACTGTCCTTGAAAATGAAAAGTATCTGTCATAAAATATTTATTGGCCTTTTATATTTTTCAGTTGGTGCCTTCTTTTTAGTGACATTATTAAATATCATCAGGATTACTTCATTTACTTGGGTTTCTTACCAAATTTTATTTAAACTGATTTTTACTCAATTGATTCTTGCTTTAGTATGAGGAAATACTGATTATAACTTGCCACTATTCATTTCTATACCATAATAAGAATTTATGTTTAATTCTGAATTTAACAAACATAAAAAATCATAACTCTATGTGCGAAGTAATATAGAAAAGAATTATATGCAAAAACATGAAAGAATATTTGTTACCGAATGCTTGCTTTTAAAAGTAATAAATTCAACATGTAACTTTCAAAACTATCTTATGTCTCTATTTTTAGTTCTGAACTTCAGTTAACCCTTTCTTCTTTGATCACCAACACTATTCTTTTCCCTATACCAATCCCCTCAACCCAAACAGAACCAAAGTACTATAAGAATTATAAAATTAAGAATTATATATTGCTGTACATTACAAGTTAATATACATTATATTTGATTGAATTATAAAGATTTATGCAAGAAACTCTTTACTCTGTTGTTCCTGGAGGCTACTCTATGCTTAAGGTAGTCTGTAGGCCCATATTCACTCTGGATCATAATTCGTGAGCCCACACTAAGGTACCTTTATAAATCAGTTAGGATATAGTTACTTCAAAGTGAGAAAGTCTATTTAGGGAGCAATAATGTACCATGATAGATGACTTTATGACTATAGGGGTGCCCATGAAATGAAACATACCTAGAGGAAGGTCTGTAGAACTTTTATGAGGGGATATAGACAAGAAGTATTCTAGATCTGCATCAGTGGAGGGAATATTCATTTTGATGAAATCATGAATCCACAGGACTTTTGAAATACATACATATACATGTATGCAGATAAGTAAATATTTTATATGTAGCAGAGATTGAATGGTCCTATAGCATCCATACCAGGGAATTTGCACCTGATGTTTCCCTGAAAACTACTGGGGACTGAATCCAGAAACATGTTAATTCAATATTTAGACATATTGTAGATAATAGACTCCCCTGATGTTTCTGGTCATGTGGTAGCTCAGTGTTTAAAGGACACAGACTCTTTGAAATGATGAAGTGATGCCCTCATTGGCTGCTGAGCTGGAAAACTCTATGTCTTAGTGGACCTTTTAAAAGGAAACAGCTTCTGATTCACCTTCTTGCTTCCAGTCTCCCATGGGTCAAGCAATGCATTACGTGTCTAGATACCCTATGAGGAAGACTGAAAGATGGATGGGCTGTGATCTTTCCCTTACTCACCTTCAAACTGTCACTCCCATACAGAATATGGACCCAACTAGATAAGTCTGTGTCTGGGCCCCTTCTGCCTTTTCCATTTTGTGTCCAGGCTTGAAGGTGACCTTGTGAGTTTGAGAAGTTCAGAAGGATGTTATAGGGTCTAATGAGTGGAGCTAGATGATATAAAGGTAAGCTTTTGATCAGAGAAGAAAACTATCTGCAAGAGGATTGACCTAGCTTGACCTGTCTTATCAGATGTGTAGAGGAATTCTTTGAAAGTACAGAACTGAGGCAAAATGTTAAATACCTAATTAGCAATCCCACCAAATGCTTTATCTTCTGATGGACTTTAAGTATCAACTTCATGAGAAATTAAAATGTGGTAAAATCTGAGTGACTGAATACTGTTTTAAGTCATATCAGTATTGTGGAGTCTTTTGTGTTTTATTATTTCTTTTGTGTGTCGGAAATGAACACCCATTGATACCTGATATACTTTATATATTGAGTATCTTTATATTCCCCTCTTTGGGGAGACTTGGACATGAGTCGAAACTTAGGAGTTAAACAATTTTCCTCAAGGGTGTGTGTGTGTGTGTGTGTGTGTGTGTGTGTGTGTGTGTGTGTGCATGTGCGTGTGTGTGTGTATGCACGCGTGCACATATGCTTTACTTAGCTAAAGAGTATGAGAAAAGAGTGTCATTTATTAGAAGTCAGGGTCCCCCAGAACTGAACCAATTCTGACCCTGCACCTGGATCCAGAGTAGATCAGCCTTCAGGAGGAAAGGAAATGCACACAGTGTCCCAGATTCCTGGACCTAGTAATGGTTTCTTAATATTATATCTGTCATTCTGTCTGTCTGTAGGGATAATATAGGAACTAGATCTTATTTGATTGATATAGCAAACTCTTGAGATGGAGAAATTCCTTCTACCAATGTGAGTTGATACCTTCTCTGCAACTTATATAGTCTTAGAGTTTAGGGATCTCACCATCCTATAAGATTATATTATCCCTGAAACCATCACTTCCTCAATATCCCCTGCCCCAGAGGCCTCTCTCTCCTGATTGGAGAGGTCAGAGGATGGACAGTAGAGAGCACCTCCCAGATCCTTCATTTAAGGAGGACACTCAAGGCAGCCATCTTTTTCTTACCCTATCTGGCTTCACTCCTCTGGGTTTCAGCATGCTGTCATACCAGTTATCCTTCCTTCCCCCATCTTTTCATGTGTTGTCTTCCCTAATTAATTGTAAGCTCCTTGAAGGCATGGAATGTCTTTCATCAAGTGCCCACCACTTAGCACAATGCCTGGCAGAAAGTAGGTGCTTAATAAAAATTTATTGGCTTACTGATTGACACAGAGTTTCCTATAGAAGCAAGAGTTTTAGTGACTTGTCCAGGATAACATAGCCAGCACTTAAATCCAAGTCAGTTCAGCGTTCACTACATTATGCTGCTTCTCACACAGACAGACAGACAGACACACATATGAAATGGCATGCAAATTACTTAGTATAAGTAACAAGTATAAAGTGGTTTCATTTTGAGACTGCAGTGGTCATATGTATGTGTGTGTGAAACTGAACTTACGAAACTGAGTTGATTCAGAATATCTGAGTTTGATCACATGATACTGGATTGAGCTGATGTCCAGACAATATTCACCCCAAGTACCAACTTAGTCTCTGTGGAGAGAGAATGGAAGGAGCATTATGTTCACAACTTAGCTAGTTCCTATATAGCACCAGTCCCTCCAAGTTCTAAGTCCAAAGGCCCCTCAGGCTCATGTCTGTGCACCTTGACTTCTCAGAACTTCCTTGCTGAATTGCAGTAACATCTGGCCTCTGGAATACTACTGGCTTCAAGTTCATCATGTCTTAAGCTCCTGGCTTGGAGAATCTACTTGTGCTTAGAACTGGAAAGGACAAATCAGACCAAAGCCCTAAGGTACAAGGGGCCCAAAGGGAGAGTGGGAAGGTCACCTTTCCTCATACCAAGCTTAATACATGAAGTGGATGATTTGGGTGAGCAAGACCTTCACTCTGGATGCCACCAGAATGACAGAAGTAGCTGTCAGATTAATTTAAAGAGACAACCAGTTCTGGCTACACAACCAATGAGTGGAAAGAGACTGTTGGCAACCAGGTAGAATGCAGAATGTCTTCTTCCTGAAGCAGGCTCCTAACATTTCCCACATGGGTGAGGGCCTCCATCTTAATTGATCTGGGCACACACAAAGCTCCATTGCACTGTTTTGTTGTGTTTTTAATTCTATGATTTTTAAGAATGGATATCACACCAAGGAAACTTGCAAAAGGTATAGTTGTTGAAGAGTACATTTCAGAGACTTAGGGAAATTATTGTAACTATTGTATTTGTGACTCATAGACTTCTTCAAGTTGGAAGAGCAATAAGAAAAGAAGTAGGAAAACAGCTACTAACAGTTGCTACAATTTTATTTAATAACAAGATGTTCTTCATTCTGATACCTTCACTGGTCAAGAATGCCCCAATACGAGCTCTGCAGATTCCTGACCTGGGTTTGGATTTTATGTGAGAGTAGACTATGACTGGATTCAGCCTCTATCAGCCATCTGGAAAGCACTGTTGGTTCCCAGTGACAGAACTGTAGGATTTGCTTTGGTTTGGGATTCCTAACTTATTCCTCTGCAAGTTGAGATGCATGTTAGAAGTGACACCCTGCTCTGTTCCTGGGATCTGAGCCGCACCAGTGCTGCTGCTGCCTTCTGAACTTGCTCCTTTCTTAATATACCACCCAGGACTTCCCTGTCTAGGAACACCACTCCCCTGCACAGGCCCCTTACTCAGTCTACTCTAGACCTAGTTCTGTGACTTGGAATCAGGTAGTGGGTGACACAGCAGTCAGTTTGCACCAACACCCATTGCAGTGACACGGTATGGATCTGGTGGTGTTGTGTATGAGTCTGTGACTTTCTCTTGCCCTGTGGCACAGCTGCTCCCTGGCTGTCCAAATGCTCTGCTTCCAGCATATTCCTGGTCAGACTTCGTCCCCAGTGACCACAGACCTCCCTGTCTTCCTATGTTGAATTGGACTGGACAAATGATTTATTGTAGTTATTCCCCCCTTGGATTTTCCCATCAGGATTTGGTCTGCTTCATTTTTTAGGTCCGTTTAGGGAAGTTTATGGAGTTTACTGTACTGTTTCCTATTACTCTATCATCTTGGCTCTGCCCCATATCTCAGACTTTTGAAGGAGTATTTTTGGGCCAATACTCTTACCATATATATATACCAATAAATATCTGATTCTAAAAGCTAATTAAATAGCTGGCTAATTGAAAGCAACTTTATAATCAATGGAAAAGTATGAGCTATAGTACTAGAAAAACTTCTAGATTCTCAGTTTCCTCCTAGAGCCTTGAAGGGAGAAGTAATCAACTGCTTTCTGGGGACCCAAACTTATAGTCTGTTGGGGTTTGTAGAAGTATGCTAGAGTAATATCCTTTGGGGAAAATAAAACAAAATGAAATTTTCTCATGTCCAAGACAATACAAAGACTGGAGGGCTGAACAATGGAAAAAAGGTAATTTATACTTGTGAAACTCACCTTTTCATTCTAGGCTCTACCAAAGCCATTGGTTAAAGTTCAAGTGAACTCATAAGATGTGGTCATCTCCATCATGAAGTAAAACATTTACCCCTCCCTCCAAAAAAAAATTTGGTGATGTTTTTTACTTCTATTGATCTTGGAAGTCTTGTTCTCATTGAGCAAAATGGTGAACTCTGATATATATATATATATATGTATATATATATATATATATATATACATATACATATGTATATATATATATATATATATATATACACACACACATATATATTAATATATTGAGAAACAGAATTGTTCTGGAATTATAGGAATTACTGTGTGAAGACAACCCTGTACTATACCATATGTCACAACTGGTTAAAACATTTATCCAAAAGATGGAAATAATCATGTTTCAGTGGCCTGGGAGCTTCATGATTTAAATCCTATTGAAAATTTGAGGACTATAATCAAGGCTAGACTTGGAAAAGTTCATTCTTCATCAAAGGTAAATTTATTAGCAAAAGTCTTAAAAGTGGGGTTCCATGATGACGAATTAAAGAATATGTGCCAAATCTTGTAAATGCGATGCCAACTATTGTAAAAGAAGTAATTATAGCAAAAAGAGGATATATCGAATATTGAGCTTTTTAAGAATGCAAAAAATTATGTTTACTTTATGTCAATAATTTAATTATTTTCCTCCAGTTATTTTAATAAAACTGTAGATCCAGAGCAAATATATGTGTACTTATAGGAAAATATAATGTATATTTACAATTGTTTTCTGTATTTTAGAATAAAAGTGCTTATGCCGTATCTGATATCTGGCATCCCAGATTATTAAATGGACTGGAAAAATTCCCATCATGCTCAGTCATTAGCTAAATTTCCAAATGGTGATAGGCTACTGCATTTTGCATCAGAAAATATTAGTGACCTCACAATTTACTGAGTGTATGCATGACCTAT
Organism: Notamacropus eugenii; assembly: GCF_028372415.1. NCBI lineage: Eukaryota > Metazoa > Chordata > Mammalia > Diprotodontia > Macropodidae > Notamacropus > Notamacropus eugenii. The sequence goes on along the minus strand of NC_092872.1, from coordinate 393,460,410 downwards.
AGAGGCAGCTAGGTTGAATAATGGCTAGAGTACTGTGTCTGGAATCAGGAAGAATTGAGTTCAAGTTCAACCTCAGACACTTACTAGATATGTGAATCTGGTCAAGTCACTTAACTGTTCTCTACATGAATTTCTTCAACCTTAAAAGGGAGATAATAGCACCTGCTTCCCAGGATTGTTGTGAGGATTAGATGAGGCAGTATTTGGAAGATGCTTAGCACAAAACCTGGCTCAGATTGCTTGATAAATGTTTGTTTCCTTCTTTTCTTTTCATCGTTCAAAGTGCAGCTTACTGATCCCAACTTCATGACCATATAGCCATAGTAAGGAGGATCTGTCATCATGCATCTATTGACAATAAATATTGTTAATGAAAAATTAAAATCCACCTATTGACTTTCTCTTATAATACACACACACACATATCTATCTTTCATTTTAGACTATTTACCTTTATGAAGTAGAGTAGTATAGATAATTCAACACTACAGGCAATTAAAAAACAAACATGCATATATAATTTTGATACAAAGTTATCTTTGTGATTTTAAAGCCATTGTATGCTTAGTTTTGTTTGGTTGTTAAGCCATTAAGATATAGTTTATATTTTTTTGCTAGCGAAAAAGTAGGTAGGGGCTTCTATTAATTAATTTATTTTTAGTTTTCAAAATTCACTTCCACAAAATTTTGAGTTCTAAATTTTCTTCCCATCTTTCCTCTCCCCCACCCCAAGATGACATGCTTGGGGTGGAGGCTTCTCAGTAATAAATTGTGTAATTATAGGAAATTAATTGGGAATTAAATATTTATTGTAGGTAATTATGTGCAAATATTAGAAAGTTCGCTATGTTTGTGTCTGTGAACATATATAATAACTTCATATATGGCAGGTAGGAATATGTGTAGATAAATATACTCATATACACATATGCACATGCAAATCATCCATTAATAAAATGATTTGATTAATGTTTAACTAGGTTTTCTAGCATATAAGGTGCTACTAGGATAGTATTTACTTTAAAAATATAGGATAACTTACTATTAAAAATATTGAAGCCCAATTTCCCAGTCAAATTTAGCATATTAAGTAAAATATCACTACAATATCTGGAATTATATCAATTACTTGAGTTAGTTCTACTTTCAGATCCTAATGTTTATTACACACTTACAATGTATATAAAATATAATTGTTTACTCATGTAGTATATATCAGTTAGTAATCAGTTAATAAGCATTTATTAAGTACTTACCATGTCAGGTGCTATGCTAAACACTGAAAGTTAACAGTTTATATGATATGTATATACACATATATAACAGTATTTATACATATCAGTTACTGTAAGAAAACTTACTATATTATGTAATGAATAGTATTTACACATATCAGTTATTGTAATGAAACAGTTACAATTTATATACATACATATTCATATTGTTTACATATATATACATGTATATATATAAATAAACTGTTAGTAACTATTTTATATTCTATATAAAATAATGTATCACATACCATATATATTATATATTAATATACATATTATATTACATATCAATGAAATATATTATGACTTTGCATATGGCATGTGGTTATATATGCAGATATACATTATACCCACACTCCTCCTCCTTTCCTCAATGTTATCCAACAGAAATATACAATAAATCTTCTGAATCAGTTAGTTTAGTGATTAGAAAAAGGTATGGATGAGGGCTGTGTATTTAAAACCTTCTGTATGAGCCAGTTAGCTTCCCCTCTTACCATGACCATAACATCTGACCAAAGGAGTGAGTGTTTATAGAAATAATATATATGCACATATACATGTACAAATACATACATGTATATACATAGATATAATATACATACACAGCACATATGTAGATACAAATACACATATATATGCATATACATGCACACACATATAAACATATTCTTCAGTGTTCTTTGTGCCTTAAACCTGGGTAACCCACAATGTGGCCTGCCAAACAAATCTTCCTAAGGTACCATATAACTCAAGGGAGTTCATTTAGAAACCTTCCATCTCTACCACCCCTCCCATACAGCCTATCAGACTTGTACTGCTCTACCACCAGGTTGTTTTGTTGTTTGTATTTGTCCTTCATTCTCGAAGAGGACCATGACATCAAGATGATGACATGACTTGCAGTTGATTTTGATTTGAGTGAGGGAGGGCTGTGCAAGGTCACCAACCTCACTTTCTTCTCCTGAGTCATCTATGGTCTGATCCAGTGGTCTGATATTCATCAGCACAGTTCAGATGGCCCAGGATACAATGTGAGACCCTGACCCTTTCAGTCTAAGGTCTTATAGCATTCTCACTTTGAGTGGGATGCACCCATTCAATGAATAGGCTTTTTTAAGTAGTTGCTCAAGGGATGGCCCCTTTAATAAAAAAAAAAAAAAAAAATTAAACTGGGAGGAGATGACCGTCAGGGTTGCTGGGTAAAAGAGAAACAAGTATTATTTAATATTTAAATATTATTTAATATTTAATTTACTATTTAATAGTATTTAATATTTAAATATTTAATATTAATAGTATTTAGTATTTAACCACCAAAAGGATTTTTATGAATTACCAACTCTTTTCCTCCTACTACAAGAGACAGTCTAACAAGCCTTAGTCAGAAGTTCTAGCCCTCTCTGATTTTTTTGTATGAAACCAGCAGACTGCCTAAGACTGGGAGATGCTGATGGGAGCGTTTGGCCTCCGAATGTTACTTGCAGATCCCACAGCTCAGAAGGTGTGGCTTCCTTAGAGTGGTAACAATGACTGTCTCAGCTGCAAGTTTGAAGCTACTATTTATCCTGACCTACCTGTATTTGCAGTCTTTAGCTTTGATGTATGTCAGTTTAGATTTTGTCTCTGTAGTCACCTAGGAAAACTTCTAACTCAGGTAAAATTAATTTGGAAAAGTGTATCTGGCAATTTCCACTATCCCTTTTCCCACTCAGTACTATCTACCATATGAAAAGCAACTTTGGCTCTGGACATTTCCATTATTTTCTTCCCCCTTATTAAAACTTATCTTTTTCTGTTCCTAATTCCTTTAGGATCTTCTTGGTGATAGGGAAAAACAAATAACTAATCCATGCTAATATGTTAGTAGAGACTAATGGGTCAATTTGTTTTCCACTCTCATTTAATTAACATTTGTGAATTTTAACAGATGCCTTTTTGGAGACTGTGCATTAATCTAAATGAGTGACTCTTGTATTTGCTAAAAATTGCAGGCATTACCAGGTCAGTGGGGGAGATATTCATTCGGGTTTTTCAATGCCCTTCAATCATGCCCCTCAATTAAGACTATGTACTCCACTTATGCATAAGACTGATTTTGTGAAAGTTGGGGAAGTGAAATTAACTTTTGTAAAGATTTAGTTAATTTGACTTTTCATAGCCTTCCAAAATAAAAGGGCTTTTTATTTGTTTTGATTTGTTTTTGCAGCAACTGTAATTCTAAAATGAATTGAGCTTATGGTGATAATGGCATAATTTTTTCATCATTCCCACCTTAAAAAAAAAAAGACTACTGAAGTTTGTATTGAAACATTTTCTATAATCCAAACTTTCAGGGTGTTATTCTGAACTCAATGCAAAGCCTCTAAAGCACTTTCTAATTATAAAGTCATTCAGAGGGGACCATTGGAAAGATTAATGATGAAAGAAATATTTTATCAAGAAAAGTTAGTAGCGGGGCGGAGCCAAGATGGCGGAGTGAAAGCAACGACTCACCTAAGCTCCTGGAAAAACTCCTCTGGATATCTCCGGGGGGAGAGTCTGACCAGACTTTGGAGGTGTAGAATCCAGTGGGTGAAGGACTTTGACGGATTTGGAGCCCAGGCTGGACCGGAGGGTCCACGGGAGGGATCTGTTCCGCGGGGGTAAGACCCCGGAGCACAGCGCAGCGCGGTTGGCGTGGCAGGGCGAAGGGGACCAGAGGAGCCCGAGAGTGGCGGGCGAGACCAGCGGAGCAGGAGATAAGCCAGGCCGAGCCAGTGAGAGCCGCTGAGTGCCAGACATCAGCGCAGCAGCCCTTGAAATCTTCAGCCTGAAGACAGACTTCGGTGGGTCACTACCTGAACTTCCAGGAACTGGGATGGCAGAGGGATCAGTAAGTGCTCTCTCCTCCCCCCTGATGACCGTGAGAGAACCATAAAATTCTTCCCCAGAGTAATCCTGGATCAGCGGGAACAGCAGAAGGGGGCGGGTGGTCTCATAACACCAGAGGCTGGAAAAGTGGCAAAGGGGGATTCTTCCTACGGTAGCGGAGACGGCTGGAGGGACAGACGACCCAGGGCAGAGAAAATTCGCACTGACACCCAGGCAAGCCTCAGAGCCGGGAGACGAGCCCAAGGAGGAGTGGGAACATGCATTAGCTTCTAGGCGTGCCCCAGCCCTCCAGGGGAAAAGGGAAGACAATAGGGAAGCTGGGATCACCATCCCCTGACCTTGCCTTTGCCTCAAGTCAGCTGAGGAGATATCCTGAGGACAGACCACCCCTCCCACATACCTAACAAGCTAACCCCAGGGTTGATCGGGGAAACAAAAAACAAAAGCCTGCTTTTAGCCTAGATACACATCAGCTCAACTTAAAGATCTGTACCTTCTGACTGAAAGAACCAAAAGCTACAACACTCAGCCAACATCATGAATCGGAAAAAGCAGACGAAAAGTGAAAAAACCATAGAATCTTTCTATGGGGATAAGGATCAAAACACAAACACCAAAGAGGTTAGAGCTGAGACTGTACTTCCATCTGAAACCTCAGATGGGACTATGAATTTCTCGCAAGCACAACTAGATTACCTGGAACGTCTGAAGAAGGATATAAAAGAAAAACTGGCCAATGATTTTAAAACTATAAAAAAAGAATTCACTGATGAGAACATCACCCTGAAAAAGAAAATTGAAGAAATGGAAAAGGAAGTTCAAAAATTAACTGGAGAGAATAATTCCCTAAAAGGAAGAGCTAATCAAATGGAAAAGGAAACCCAAAACCTAATTGGGAAAATTGATCAGATGGAAAAGGAAACCCAAAACTTAACTGGGAAAATTGGTCGAATGGAAAAAGAAGTACAAAAATTAAATGGAGAAAATAGCTCCTTAAAGGGAAAAATTGGTGAGATGGAAAAGGAGATGGAAAAGCTAACTGAAGAAAACACTACGATGAAGATTAGAATTGGGCAAGTAGAAACTAATGACTCAATGAGGCAACAAGAATCAGTCAAACAAAATCTAAAGAATGAAAAGATAGAAGAAAATGTAAAATATTTAATTGGAAAAGCAACTGACCTGGAAAATAGATCCAGGAGAGAAAATCTAAGAATTATTGGCCTGCCAGAAACCCATGATGAAGAAAAGAGTCTAGACAATATCTTTCAGGAAATCATCAAGGAAAACTGTCCAGAAGTACTAGACTCAGAGGGCAAAATAGTCATTGAAAGAATCCACCGTTCCCCTCCCGAAAGGGATCCCAAACTCAAAACCCCAAGAAATATAGTTGCCAAATTCCAGAGCTATCAAGTGAAGGAGAAAATACTACAAGCAGCCAGAAAGAAACAATTCAAATATCAAGGACACACAGTCAGGATCACACAGGACCTTGCAGCTTCTACATTAAAAGATCGAAAGAATTGGAACCCAATATTCCGTAAGGCAAAGGAGTTGGGACTTCAACCAAGGATCAACTACCCAGCAAAGTTCAGCATAACATTTCAGGCAAGGAGAAAGTCATTCAACGAAATAAGGGATTTCCAGAGCTTCCTGACCAAAACACCAGAACTCAATAGACAATTTGATCTTCAAATGCAGGTCTCCAGAGAATCATAAAAAGGTAAACAGAGGGGAAAAAACAAAAACAAAAACTTGCTACTCAATTAGGGCAAACTGTTTACCTCCCTATAAGGGAAGATGATACCTGTTAATCTTGAGAACTGTGCAGCTATTATGATAAAAGGGATATATGTAGAGGGAACGGGCATAAAGTAAATGATGTCATGTCAAAAATATGATTTAAGTATGAGAAGGGAATGTAATAGGAGGTGTGGAAAGGGGGAAGCAGAAAATGGCAAATTATATCACAGGAAGAAGTACAAAACTATAGTAGAGGGAAGGAGGGGAGGGAGATGAGCATTGTTTGAGAGGTACTCTCATCTGATTTGTTCAAAGGAGGGAACAATAATCTTAAGTAGATAAGCCTAACTAGCTCTATAGGTAGTAGGAGGGGAAGGGGGAAGAAAGGGGAGGGTGGCTAAAAGGGAGGAAAGAAGCAATAAGAGTAAAGGGGACTAAAAGGGAGGGGGGTCAAAAGAAGGAGGGGAAGGCTGCAAGAGGAGGGGGAGAAAAGTGAATACTATTGAGGAGGGGAAGGGAGACGGGAGAGCTAAAAGCACAAATGGTGGGAAAGAGGTTGGAGGGAAATACACAGATTGTAATCATAACTGTGAATGTGAATGGAATGAACTCTCCCATAAAACGGAGATGGATAGCAGAATGGATTAAAAGCCATAATCCAACAATATGCTGCTTACAAGAAACACATTTGAAATGGGGGGATACACATAGGATAAAGGTCAAAGGATGGAGCAGAATATATTGTGCTTCAGCTCATGTAAGAAAGGCAGGAGTAGCAATCCTAATCTCAGACAAAGCAAAAGCAGAAATAGATCTAATCAAAAGGGATAGGGATGGAAACTATATCCTGCTAAAAGGCACCATAGACAATGAAGCAATACCATTACTAAACATGTATGCTCCAAGTGGTATAGCATCCAGATTCTTAGAGGAGAGGTTGGGGGAGTTGAAGGAAGAAATTGATAGCAAAACTATACTAGTGGGGGACCTCAACCTCCCCCTCTCTGAACTCGATAAATCCAACCTCAAAATAAACAAGAAAGAGGTTAAGGAGGTAAATAAAACTCTGGATAAGGTAGATATGATAGATCTTTGGAGAAAATTAAATGGGAATAGAAAGGAATATACTTTTTTCTCAGCGGTACATGGAACATTTACAAAAATTGACCATGTACTAGGACATAAAAATCTCACAATCCAGTGCAGAAAGGTAGAGATAATCAATGCATCCTTTTCAGATCATAATGCATTAAAAATTACATGTAATAAAAGGCCATGGAAAGAGAAACCAAAAATCAATTGGAAACTAAATAATCTAATTCTAAAGAAGGGTTGGGTTAAAGAAGAAATCATAGAAACCATCAACAATTTCATTCAAGAGAATGACAATAGTGAGACAACATACCAAAACTTATGGGATACTGCAAAAGCAGTTATTAGGGGAAGTTTTATATCTTTGAATGCTTACATAAATGAAATAGAGAAAGAGGAGATCAATGACTTAGGCTTGCAGTTGAAAAAGCTAGAAAAAGAACAAATTGAAAATCCCCAAGTAAATACCAAATTAGAAATACTGAAAACCAAAGGAGAGATTAATAAAATTGAAATTAAGAAAACTATTGAATTAATAAATAAAACCAATAGTTGGTTTTATGAAAAAACTAATAAAATTGATAAACCTTTGGTCAATCTGATTAAAAAAAAGAAAGAAGAAAACCAAATTACTAATATTAAAAATGAAAGGGGTGAACTCACCTCCAATGAGGAGGAAATTAAAACAATAATTAGAAACTACTTTGCCCAACTTTATGCCCACAAATTCGATAATCTAAATGAGATGGATGAATATTTTAAAAAATACAAATTGCCCAGATTAACAGAAGAGGAAGTTGAATACTTAAACAACCCCATCTCAGAAAAAGAAATTGAACAAGCCATCAATGAACTCCCTAGGAAAAAATCTCCAGGGCCAGATGGATTCACAAGTGAATTCTATCAAACATTTAAAGAACAGTTAATTCCAATACTACATACACTATTCTTGAAAATTGGGGAAGAAGGAGTCCTCCCAAATTCTTTCTATGATACAAATATGGTTTTGATACCCAAACCAGGAAGAGACAAAACAGAGAAAGAAAATTATAGACCAATTTCCCTAATGAATATAGATGCAAAAATTTTAAATAAGATTCTAGCAAAACAAATACAGCATCTTATCACGAGATTAATACATTATGATCAGGTAGGATTCATACCAGGACTACAGGGCTGGTTCAATATTAGGAAAACTATTAGCATTATCGATCACATCAACAACAAAGCTAACAAAAACCACATGATTATCTCAATAGATGCAGAAAAAGCTTTTGACAAAATACAACATCCATTCCTACTAAAAACATTGGAGAATGTAGGAATAAAGGGAACTTTCCATAAAATAATAAGCAGTATCTATCTAAAACCTTCAGCAAGCATTATATGCAATGGGGATAAGCTAGATGCATTCCCAATAAGATCAGGGGTGAAACAAGGTTGTCCATTATCACCACTATTATTTAATATGGTACTAGAAATGTTAGCTGTAGCAATTAGACAAGATAAAGATATTCAAGGAATTAGAATAGCCAAAGAAGAAACTAAGTTATCACTCTTTGCAGATGATATGATGATTTACCTAGAGAATCCCAGAGATTCAAGTAAAAAATTACTAGAATTAATAAACAACTTTGGCAAAGTTGCAGGGTACAAAATAAACCCACACAAATCTTCTGCATTCTTATATATTAGCAACAAAGTCCAACAGCAAGAGATAGAAAGAGAAATCCCATTTAAAGTTAGGGTAGACAGTATAAAATACTTAGGAGTCTACCTGCCAAAACAAACCCAGGGATTATATGAACACAATTACAAGACACTTTTTGCACAAATAAAGTCAGATTTAAGTAAGTGGAAAAACATTAGTTGCTCATGGATAGGCCGTGCTAATATAATAAAAATGACAATTCTACCCAAATTAATACACTTATTTAGTGCCATACCAATTAAACTATCAGACAATTACTTTCTAGAGCTGGACAAAATAATATCAAAATTCATTTGGAAAAACAAAAGGTCCAGAATATCAAAGGGACTAATGAAAAGAAATGCTTGGGAAGGTGGCCTAGCGCTACCAGACCTCAAACTGTACTATAAAGCAGCAATTATCAAAACCACTTGGTATTGGCTAAGAAACAGAGAGGTAGACAAGTGGAATAGACTTGGCACCCAAGATGCAGTAGGCAAGGAATATAGCAACCTTCTGTTTGATAAACCCAAGGACCCCAGCTTCTGGGATAAGAACTCATTGTTTGACAAAAATTGCTGGGAAAACTGGATAACAGTGTGGCGGAAATTAGGCATAGACCCATACCTGACACCGTACACAAGAATAAAGTCCAAATGGATACATGATTTAGGTATAAAGATTGATACCATGAATAAACTGGAGAAGCAAGGAATAGTGTATTTATCAGATCTATGGAGAAGGGAAGAATTCTTTACTAAAGGAGAGATAGAATGCATTATGAAATGCAAAATGGATAACTTTGATTACATTAAACTGAGAAGTTTTTGCACAACCAAACCCAATGCAACCAAAATCCGGAGGGATGTAGTAAATTGGGAAAGAATTTTTACAGCTAAGCTCGGGGATAAAGGCCTCATTTCTAGAATATATAGAGAACTGATCCAAATGTATAACCATACAAGTCATTGCCCAATTGATAAATGGTCAAAGGATATGAACAGGCAATTTTCAGAGGAAGAGGTTAAGGCTATCTATAATCATATGAAAAAATGCTCTAAATCACTATTGGTTAGAGAGATGCAAATCAAAACAACTCTGAGGTACCACATCATACCTATAAGATTGGCAAACATGACAGAACAAGAAAATGATAAATGCTGGAGAGGATGTGGGAAAGTTGGAACACTAATTCATTGTTGGTGGAGCTGCGAGCGCATCCAACCATTCTGGAGAGCAATTTGGAACTATGCCCAAAGGGCTACAAAAATGTGCATACCCTTTGACCCAGCAATATCGCTACTAGGACTATATCCCCAAGAGAAAATGGGAAAGGGTCCCACATGTACAAAAATATTTATAGCAGTACTCTATGTAGTTGCCAAAAACTGGAAGTCAAGGGGATGTCCATCAATTGGGGAATGGCTGAATAAATTATGGTATATGAATGTAATGGAGTACTATTGTGCCATAAGAAATGATGAACAAGAAGACTTCAGAGAGGCCTGGAAGGACTTATATGACCTGATGCTGAGTGAAAGGAGCAGAACCAGGAGAACTTTATGCACAGAAACAACCACAGTGTGTGAGAGTTTTTTCTGGTAGACTTAGATTTTTGTAATAACACAAGAACTTCTTACCAAAAAAAAAAAAAAAATCCCAATGGAGGATCTCAAGGCAAAATGCCTGCCACACTCAGAGAGAGAAATATGGAAGTCACTCACATATTGTAGCAGATTATGTTTGTGTATGTGTATGTGTTTGTGTATCATGTTCTGATTTGTTATACGATTTCTTTCATTTATCTTAGTCTGACTACATAGCATGACTATAGTGAAAATATACTCAATAGGAAAGTATATGTAGAATCTATACAGAATTGTATGCAGTCGTGGGGAGAGAGGGGGGGAGTGGGGGGTATGTGGGGGGGATAAAATCACAATTGTATGGCAGTGATTGTTAAACATTACAAAATTAAAAAAAAAAAAAAAAAAAAAGAAAAGTTAGTAGCAAAAATAGATTTGAAGGTGACTTAGGATTCCATGAGGGGAAGGGAGAGATTCTGCTGAGATTTAATCGAGTATGTCTGCAGTGCTCAATTATTGACCTTCAGGAACCTAAGGTCTAAATGACTAACATTTATGTAATGACTCCTGATGATTTCTGTGATTAACACATGGCTTTAGACACATTTCTTCCCAAGTGGGGACAGTAACTACAGCAGAAGCTGTGTTACCTGGTACTTTGCCAACCACCAAGCTCTAGAAACTGGCATTTCTGATACAGATGTTTAGTCTTGCAACTGGCCCCAGTGTTGCTATTAAGCAGGACAGTTAGTATAAGGTAATGGAGAGTTCTTGTTTATTATTCCTGTTTGGATCCATGCTTAGGAGTTGGCTGTTGTTCTCACCTCTCTGCTTCCTATATTTCTTGCAAACAATAGAGCAATAAGCCATTTTATTCCCTATGGTCTGATAGGAGAATAAGGAAGCTCAAGGAATAAGGAAGCTCTAGGGCAATACTAATTAACTCATGATTAATCAGAACATTTGACAAAGTAGCCCTTACTGTTCTCCTGGACAACAGAGCTTCCATTTTAATGGCAAGAACATTACACATACAATTGGCACTCTCATTGATACCCTCACATTGGTAATTTAAAAGGGCGTCTAAAGAGTTCCTGTGACAAAGATTAAACCTATACTTTTCTTATCAGAAGCACCTGGGGAGCCTATAGTTATATGGTCTCCCTGGGGTTGACTGAACTTTTCCCATGTGTCCTTTATTCTCAAGGGCATAAGGCTAGAAGTCAACTTTCAGGATATTCTAGCACAAGCCATGGGAAGAGGGTACAGGCAGAATCATTCTATAAATAAGCAGAACTCTGTTTCCAGGGGCACAGGAAGGACTACTGGTAGGGTTATTTGCAGAAAAGTCAAGGTCAGTAGCTGGGTTTGCTCAACATGGAACAGAATTGTCAAAAGGCAGTGTGGATAGAGTATCTGTGTGTCACAACCCTGAAGTCAGGAGAACCTGAGTTCAAAGTCTCCCTTGGACACTTTCTAGCTGTGACTCTGGACAAGTCACTAAACTCTATCTTTAAGAAAAGGGGGGGAAGGGGGAAAAAGAGGAGGGGGAGGAGAGAGGCAGTGTGGATGTATGAACCTAAATCCAGACCAAAATCAAAAACACAAACAAGTTCAAGGTAAGACGTAGGGGAGAGTAGATTAGGAACCAAGGTTAGATTTGAGTTGAATAAAATTATGTTGAGCTAGACAAAGAAAATTTCAGCCTTTCTGACCCACTGTACTTTGAGTACATGGAAAGTTTTCTTTTCTCTTTCTTTCCTTTTTAAAAAAAAATATTTTTTGTTTTGTTTTTAGCCTAGTCAGGTGCAGCCAGTCATTGATCTCTATTTTCCTTCGAATTCTCTTCATGCAGAGCTTCCTCTCCTACCACTGCTGTCTCCAATAATTTCCAGAGCAGCTGCAACTTCCACACAGTAGTAGTTGAACTCTATTTTATCTTGTCAATCTTGCCTTCTCCAGTTCAAGACAGGACAATTCCAGATATGCCATTTCAAATTGGGATGAACAGATTGATTAGAAAACATGCTTTCATGTAGGTTAGAGTCAAAATCAAATGTTAAAGCTATGAGATACCTCCAACATAATTTAGGTCAGTTCTTTCATTTTATAGAATAATAAACAGAAGCTGAGAAGTTAAATGACTTGTGAAAGTTGTATAGTATAGCTAATTAGTGACAGAAATGGTATTAGAACCAGTAGTATGCTGAGGCCTGCTCCAGCTGGCTTGCCAGAGGTGATTGTTTAATTTTCATTATGAGTATTTATGATTTGAAATAGGTTAACTACTACAAATAAGAGCTTAATTTACTGCTTTGTTGATTGTCTAGACTTAAGAAACTGATACAGAAAAATGTTAATAATACAGATTAAACTTAAAAGTGTGTCATGCCAATATCTTTTCACTGAGCTGGTTATTAAAAATATACCCGCCCCCCACTGTTCAGAACCCTGTGTTCTTGACATTGAATAAAATGCTTTGCCGTTGACAACATGCTGTCTTCTTTATTTGGGCTTGAAGACTGAACTTTCAGTATCAATTTCATTACTGTACTTATACGAATTATTTAAAGGGATTGGTGAGGTATTTCTCTCACCTCCGAATTATGTACCTCCTTCCCTATCTTTAGTCTATCTCCTCATCCTTCTATCATGAAGCAGCATCTTACAGTGGAAAAGATTGGATGTGGAGAGATCAGAGTTCTTGTCCTGAGTATTTCATTATTAAGTTGCACGATTGTGAACAAATCACTGTATAATGAAGGTATCTGACAGGTAACCTCTAAGGTCTCTCCCAGTTCTGAAATTTTATGATCATTGGATCATAGATTTAGAGATAGAAGGGATCCTAGAGGCCATTCAATGCAATCCTCTGGATTCTCTCCAAGGAAATGAAAGGTTAAATATTCTTTCTTGTTACATACCCGGATCGTGTCACATTTTCCTAGAAGAGCTTGAGCAGAGCTAATGTGGAGAAACTGGTTTTTAGTCTGGTTGAACTCCATTGCTTAATCTATAATTGACCTTTCCACTCCTAATATTAGGAAGATTGTTGATTGCTGTGGTGATTGAGATAATGTTTACCCCTTGGCATTTGGATCAGCATGGAGATGTGTACAGATATGAAACAAAATAAAGGAAATAGCCAGATTTGCTTACCACAGAATCAAGCGAGTACCAGCAACTGTCCAAGAGATTTGACTAGGAAGACAGTGAAATGGGGGATTTATCTCATTTTGAGAGTTCAAATTAACAGTAGTTGCTATGTATCCCGGATAGGACTCCTTTTCATATAACTGTTTATAGAAATGACCAAATTTAGGGCATATCTCCAAGGAGATCTCATGTAAAACAACCTTAGAGGCTCTATATAGCCTAACCTCCTCACAATATAGATGGAAAAACTAAGGTCCAGAGGTTAGATAACTTTATTAAAATCATGCAGGAAGTAAATAGTAGAGCTAAAATTGAAACTCACATCTTATGACTTAAAATCTGACATTCCCTATATTACCATTCTGTCTTCCTAGATGTGGAACATTACATGGGCATAAATGATAGATAAGTGTGGTTTGAGGGGCACTAAGAGGCACCCTTCTGGACACAGCTATCTCCCTCACTGATTATGATAGAATACCTGCTACGCCCGCAGTTACTGAGGAATTGAAGGGTCTGTCAAAATTAATTGTGTTCTCTTGGAAAGTGTGGCACTTAAAATTATTATTAGCCATTAACCCTTTAAGTCAAGTTAGCTTATCAGTTATTTACCTAGCAAGGTCCAAAGGAATGGAAATAGCACAGAAAAGTTTTAAGAAGAGATGGAAAAAAGGATAGGTTCAGAGCTGAAAGTGTTAGGAGCACAATTTGGGAACTAGGAACATTAGGGCCTTGGGTATGTGGTGATGGAGTTGAGAGGAAGGAAGGGATGATAGCTATAAGAGCTGATATTTATATAGCACAATTGTGTACCAAGCACAATGCTAAGCATTTTACAATTATCTGACCTTCACAATAACTCTGGGAGGTAGGTGATATTACTATCTATATTTTAAGAATGAAGAAACAGAGGTGAACAGAGGTTAAATGACTTCCCCAGGGTCACACAACTAGGATGTATCTAAAACCAGATTTGAACTCAGGTCTTCTTGACTCCAGGTCCAGTGCTCCACCTACTGTGCCACCTAGGAAGAGAGGAAATGAAAGCAAGGAAGGGAAGAAGGAAGGAAGGAGAAAGAAAGGAATAAAAAAAAGAAACACATAAACATTTATTAAACACCTGCTATATGCCAGAAACTAAGCACTTTATAATTATTATCTCATTTGATCCTCACAACAACCCTAGTAGATAATATTATCTCCATTTTATAGTTGAAGAAACCAATGCTAACAGTGGTCAAGTATCTTGGTTATGTTTATACAACTAGAAAAAGTCAGAAGCTGGAACTGAACTCATGTCTTACTGATTCAAGATTGGTAGTTGGCGTTGAAAAGGTGAGAGCATTAAACGGGGGGGGTAGGGAAGTCCTGAAAGAATACTAGAGACAAATTTCACCTACTTAGGAGGCAGTATGACATAGTAGAAAGCATACTGGACCTAGAGTCAGGAGCAACCTGGGTTTGAATTCTGCATCTAATGTTGTGACCCTGGAAAAGCTCAATTCCTTATTTAAAAAAATAGGGATATCAAAATTTGTAGTACCCAACTTATAGGTTGTGAGGATCAAATGAGATGAAATATGTAAAGCCAAGTAATTATTAAGTATTATTATTTCATCCTTACCCCTCTCTCCAACTGAATTCATGACAGTATCTACTCCCTATGAATCTAGATATTACTCAAGCTCTTCTAAAGAGTCAGTAAATAAATGAATGAAACATTTATTAAGCACTTATTAAGGTTCCATGGATAGAGTGCTGGATGTGGAGTTACCAGAAAGATCTGAATCCAAATCTAGCCTCAGATACTTAATAGCAATGTGACCCTAGGCAAGTCACTTAACTTTTATGTCTTCCTTACTTTTCTCATTCATAAAATGAGAATAATAATAGTATTTTTCCCAGGATAAAAATAAATAATATTTCACTAAGTGTTTTGCAAACCTTAAGACACTATAAATATATATATATATATGTATGCTAGTTCTTATCATCATCATCATCATCATCATCATCATCATCATCATCATCATCATCTCCATCATTATCATCAAAACTCTGGGTATATAAAGGAAAAAGTGGGTTCCTACTCTCAAGCAGTTTATATTCCAATTCACATGTGCCAGAACCAGATACACTTGCATACTTTAGCAGATTTGTGACCTGAGTGATATGAATGTTCTTTTCAGTGGTACAGATTGCAAAGCAATCTTTTTCTTTTTATATTGTCCATACCCTCCCCCCCACACCCCAAATTCTTCATGGGAGATCACTCATTTTGGAGATCTTCTAGGTCTTACCTGGTGTACTAGGTGTAACCCTTGGATTGTCAAGTCAAAAAACATTTACAAAGCACCTACTACATACAGTCCTCAGAGATTGTGGTATTCCATGATTTTGGGTTATACATCATCATGGGAGAATATTATTGTTTAATAAGTTTTTTTTTTAATCTGGGAGGACCTTAAAATGCTGGAAATTCCGTATTATTTCCCAAGTTCAATATGACCTAATCCCATCTTTCTATTAAACTCTGGGGTCAGTTTGTTGCCATCATCCACCTGTATAGTCTAGAAAATAGTCTCCATTCACTTGGTTTTTTCTTCAAGGATTGTCAGGTTAAACTCTTTTGATTATTTGTGTATCTACTTTAGGAGTCACTGTAGTATTATTCTGAGTCTTGACACGATTAACACAGTGTCATCCACAATCAAGACTCCATATAGTTTCTTCAGGTTTCAAAGTGTCTAGGTTATGGAATCACTACCCTTCTATTATGAAAGATGATGCTTCATTGCAGCAGATGCTTTTATGTTAGGATGAAAGAGATAGCCAATCTTACAGTGCAATATCATAGACCCTGGCAAGGTGCCTCTTCTTTAATAGCTTCCCCCTAAATATGATGCCAAATATTGTTGGCTTAGGGGAAATTATAAAGTCATAGAAATTTTGAACTGAAAAGAACCTTAAAGACAAAGATTCTAAGACTGAAAGAATTTACCCCATACCCAAAGATAAGGCAGGTCAAGGAAAGGTTCTCTTGACTCCCAGTTGAATGTTTTTTCTATTGACTGCTATTAAAATACAAATATCCATGTAGGGAATAACATATTACCATGGGTTTGGAGAATTGAGAACTAGAAGGTAACATTTAATGTGAATAGGTTTTTCCACTTTACTTGTAGACTTATTATGTTGAATTTAAGATGCTAAGAGGTTGGATTTAAGGATTTAAGAGGTTGATCCTCTAATTCAGACCTGCACAACATTCAGCCCACGGGCTGCTGGCAGTCCTCCAAAGGATTTCAGGTGGCTTCTAAAAATGTGGAGGATGTGAAAGAAAGTAAAGATGTCATGAGTGCTCTATTCATGCCCTGCTCAACCTGCCTTCCACTAGTCACTATTGTGCCTGTCATGTAACTTGGTGGGTGGGTTACCACTGCACACTCTCTCCTGTTTGTCATGTGACCCAAGGTCATTAACCATGTCAGTCCATCTCTAGTCTGAGAGAAGTGAGTCATATCTTTTTATTGTGTTTTTGGTCATTACTCACATTGAACAGGGACAAAGTAAGTGCAGCCACATGCCAACACAGCTGATGACCACTAGGTGATGAGCTGCAACAATTCAAGGCTTTCTTCTTCTCCCTCCCTGGGTGACCACTCTCCAAGTTATGTGGGTGCTTGGAGCTCTCTCCAAGGTCAGACACTCAGCTCAGTATTTTTGTATGTGAGCAGTTGCTATGGGAATTTTTGGTTCTAACATTAAAGTTTTGGGGGTGACTTTGTAAAATGGGTGATAAAAAGAAACCGCAGATTGAATTAGAACATACAGTGTTAATGTGGAGTGGACAAATAGATACTTGTTTACTTAAATGAGAGACAAAAGACTGTGCCTCATTTGCCTAGAAGTAATAGCTGTTACCAAGGAATGTAGTATCCGTCACCATTTCAAATCAAAACATCTTAACTTAAGCAAATTGGACACCAATGAAAAACAAATTAAAGCATCCAAATTGTTGAAAAATCTCACTGGGAAACAATGGTTTTTCAAGAAAGTAAACTCAGAAAATGAGGTGTCTATTGAGATTAGTTTTCAGATTTCTAAAGAAAATTGCTGCTGGGAAGTCTTTTACTGAAGTTGACTTCATAAAAAAGTGTTTGCTGATTGCAGTTTCTGGATTATGTTCTGATAAAAAAAGTGTTTTTGAGAATAAAAGTTTGTCCCATATGACCTTACAGCAAAGAGTAGCTGATCATAAACTGATTTGATGATAAGAAGTGTAATATGTCCCATTAACTAAATGTAAACAGTAAGAAAACCTGAAAAATGTATTAAAACTTATACTGCTTAGCAAAATAATTTTTTAACATTAAAGTGGTTTCATGATAAAAACCTTAGTAAGTATAATTAATTGATATTAATTGAAATTTCCCTTTTTTAAAAATGTGGCTTATTTGAAAAATAGTTTAATCATTAATTGTACCTTTATTTGCAAAGTGAACTGCTAAAAGTGTGTCAATGGCCTGAAGAACTTTAGCCTATTTTGATTTTGGCCCCTACATACTGCAAAGTTATATAGATCTCATCTAGTTCAATCATCTTATTTTAAAAATAAAAAAAGGATGTATGAAGTGAAGATAGCTGTCCAAAGACACACAGCTAATATTAGTGGGAGAACAGTGAATTGAATCCAGCTTTCCTGACTTTCAGTTTAGGGTTATCTTCACTATATACCTGTAATAGCCATAATAATGATAACAATAATAGCTAGCATTTATAAAATGCTTTAAGGTTTTCAAAGCACTATGTATTAGCTCATTTTATCCTTATGACAACCCTGGAATACAGGTGCTATTATTAGTTCCATTTTACAAATGGGGAACCTGAGGCAGGCAGAGGCCAAATGACTTGCCCAGGTTCATTCACCTAACAAGTTCCAGAATCTGGATTTCAGCTCAGGTCTTCTTCACTGCAGGTGCTGTGCTATATCCACTATACTACCCAGTTGCCTCCATGGTGGGTAACTGGAGCTTATAAGGCCTAGGACCTGAAGGTCAAATAGACTGGATCTGATTTCAGGGACTGTTGCCAAAAGGTCATATTCTGTTTTGACTCGTATGTCCTCACTCAGAGTTTG